>NC_135273.1:20846934-21154184 GCF_051311805.1 Agelaius phoeniceus
AATTACCTCTTCTCCCCACAGAAGCCATCTTCTGGCCATGGTACCTGCGAGAGAACACATTTCTAAGGTGTCAGCTGCCATCTGTTGGATTTTGCAGACCAAGGGGGCAGCGGCACTTTATTTCCCATGTATTGACCTGGTTGAAATTCAGTATACAGAGAACAGAAGGTGAAAGTAAAAAGAAACAGTAAAGTAGAAAGAAACAAAACTCCTTTGATCTAAGGTGTGGTGGAAGAGCCACACCCTAGATATGGAGCAAAGAAGCACACTTCTCCATTCAATAATTTTTATCAGCTGCATGGTTAATTCCCTGGGATGCTCCTACAGTGTCTGTATATTCAAATGCACTCAATGTAAGCCATAACTTAAGAGTATTTAACAGTTTATAGCAGGCTCAAAGCTCATTGGAGACAATTATCACCACTTTGAATATAACTCAGTTTATGTTTGCATGCACTTTTAAATTGTTTTGTTATCAGTAAAAAAACCAAATTATTTTATCATAAAGACTACTCCTCTCCTTAGGTCTCCTTTTTGTTCTCAGCTTGTGCCAGAGTTGAATCTTTCCTAAATGACTCTTTCCAAATGAATGTCATCATTATCATTGCTGTCCTCTTTTTTTTTTTTTTAACCTTTTTACCCTTTATTTGCTTTTATTTTTTCTTGACTTTTCTTGATTTATCTTTTTTTCCCCCCCAATATATAGTAGCAGCTTTAGATGTTATCACAAAATGATGGAGCCTGGGACACTATGGACAGGTGCTGGGCAAGATTCTTTACATAGTTTTTCTGGGGCAAGGCACCTCAACCCTTGGCCTCTGGCAGCTGCTGTTCTTCTAGTCCTGCATTTATTAAGGATGTCTCTCTCTGCATGTCTACACTCCCTGTTTTTCTACTCCTGGACCTCCCAAGTTCTTGCCTTTATGCATGTCCTGCAGTTCCCACCCTGGCCTGGAGAGACCCTGAGCAGAATCTAAGCCATGCAGATTCAGCCTGTTGGGCTGTTTGTGGGTCAGGGGGACCTAGCTTTTTTTGTTTGTTTGTGTGTTGGGTTTGAAGGGAGGTTTTTGTAGGTGGGTTTGGGGTATTTGGGGGCATACATATTTTTTTGGTTTTAGATTTATTTGCTCTTTTCTTAATGTTTTCTTAATGTTCTCTTAGAGACACAGGTCTGAGTTGCAACTCCGCTCCTTCCTATTTTGTGGGCAGAAAGAGCAAACGGCAGCAGCCAGGATGCAGTGTTTACTCTTCCTCCTCTGTGGTATAGCTTGCTGCATGGTTCCCTATGATCTGCTGGATTTCAGCACAAAGGCCATGGCCCCCCACTCACACAGCATCTCTGTGTGCACCCACTTGCACCCACTAGAGGCTTTGTGAAAAAAGGACATCTCTCACAACTATAAAATCAGTATATCTGATTGGGATTTTTGCATCTGTGATATTATTGTTTCTTAAAAAAATATATTCATGTTCTTTTTGTATTCACTTTTCTTGTTGGTTTTAAGAAGACTAACGACATTTGTTTGCTAGAGTGGAATAGGACTTAAATTTTCTTACAACCTAACCCCAAATGCACAAATTCAATTACCTTGTTATCTATTGTGCAGCTGTGATCAATGTCATGGACATAATAATCTCTTTCCTATTCCATGTAAGACAGACCTCACACAATGACATCTGCTCTTTCATTGGCAGGTTTATTCCCTATCATAACATGAGGCAATTGATTTTTATATCTCATCTTGTCACTGTACATTTGACATGCAATCAAAGGGTTCCCCAGAATATTGGAGCCCTTTCTATAGCCACTTGAAGGGCACTTGCTCTTAGGGTTTGAGCCTCACAAATCCACAAACTATGATTCTCTTTGTACTTCAGCTATTTAACTAACACTCCTGTATTTTGCAACAAGACAGTTAAAAGGAGAACCAGACTTCAGTGTGCAGTGGTGAAGGTTGCTATGTTTGTCCCAGGATTGTCTCAGCTGCAAGATTTGAAAAGTAGCTGTGCCACAGTGATTCTCTTCATAACCATCAAGGACCCCAATTAGTCTTCAGAATTGCAGTACAGAGCTTTCCTGACAACAGCTAGTGCAGCTGGCCTTCCCTGCTCAAACTCACATTTGGAAATACACTTAGCGATATTATTTTAAACTCTTCCTGAAAGTTATAGAAGTCCTGGTTTCCTACAGCAGCAGAAGGAAGCTGACATCCCAAGGGGTTTCTGTTGTGGACACATGAACTGTATGTACTCAGATATGTGTGTGTGTGTGTGTGTAACTTCTTAAAATGTTTGCCTCGGTTTTGACCCATGCTTTTCCTCTCCTTTATCATTAATTTGAAATTAAAACATAGAAAGCATGTTTCCTATGTTCACTCTGATTTCATGGACAAAACAAAATCTCCTTTCATGAAATCTCTCAGCTTGTCAAAGCGGTTCTGTCAGTAGAAAGCCTAAATAATGTTCCCAAAATAAATTTTCTGTCTCAGTCCTGTGTTCAGAATCTGTTTTCTTTACCTCACTTTCAGATCTAATTTTCCCAGGGTTTCTATTGCATTATATTCTCTCTGCCTTCGCTCCAAGTCTCCAAGAGAAATGCAAACCTAATTAAAGACACATGGCATTTTTAGCCTATATTAGTTAGAGACATTTTGATTGAAAATAGGCTTGCATGAAGCCATAGGAAGTTGTTTCTAGACTTCTTTTTTAGGAGACAGATGCTACAAGCTTACTCTCAACTTACATAAAGGAGTTGCAAGGAAAATATTTCACAGAGAGTGCCATAAATACTGTCAACTGGGGGGCTTATCTGCTGGAAAGTAACTCTGCAGGGAAGGATCTCAGGGGTCATGGTGGACAACAAGCTGTTCATGAGCCAGCAGTGTGCCCTTGTGGACAAGAAAGCCAAAGGTATCATGAGGTGCCTTGGGAAGAGCATTGCCAGCAGGCTGAGGGAGATGATCCTGCCCCTCTGCTCAGTCCTAATGAGGGGCAGCTGAAGCATTGTGTCCTGTTCTGGGCTCCCCAACACATGAGAGACATGAAGCTCCTGGCACAGGTCCAGCACATGGTGACAGAGATGATTAAGGGACTGGATCATCTCTTTAATGAGGAAAGGCTGAGGGAGCCGGGCCTGATCAGCCTCGAGCAGAGACCACTGAGAGGGGATCTCATGCATGTCTGAAAGTGCCTGAAGGGAGGGTGTTGAAAGGATGGATCCAGGCTCTGCTCGGCAGTGCTGGGCAACAGGACAAGAAGCAACAGGCAGAAATTGATACACAGGAAGTTCCACCTGAACATGAGGAAGAAGTTTCCTGTGCAGGAGACCAAGCACTGTAACAGATTGCACAGAGAGGCTGTGGAGTCTCCCACACTGGAAATATTTAAGAACTATTTGGATGCAATCCTGTGCAATGTGCCCTGCTTGAGCAGAGAGGTTGAACCAGATGACCTCACCCATGATCCCTTCCCAACCTTACCCATTTTATGATAAGCATGTTAATCAGGTGCATGGGAGTACATACATTAATATAAGTATTTATGTACATATATTTAATATATAATGTGCATATATTTAATATATGTACAATTCTTTTCTTACAGCTCGTGTTTTATGTGATAAAAGCATGCATGGCATTTAAAAGTTTGTTCACAAGTAGTCCCTGCCACATGACTAGATGCAAGCCCACTCCATGACCTGATCCACAGCTGTGCTTTTCATATCACTGTGCCCATGGTTGTCCACAGTGCTGGGATGGGATGACACAGCACACACTGTTTTTCCTCACAGTATCACTAATTATCAAATGGCAACTGTACTGTGTTTATACAATATATATCTTTGTTGCAACAGAGACGAGTCAACTCTAGGAGAGGAAAAGCTCAGTCACAGAAAAGAGGATGTAAGGGCAACAGCAGATAAGAAGTTACTTTCATATCACACATTATCACCCTGAAGTTTCTTATTACCCTGACACAAATTTTGGTCCTTCTTTCATGAGTAACCATTTCCCAGGAACAACATGAAGATGCCCAGTCAGGCCATGTGTGTCATCTAGCACAGTATCCTGACTCTGATGTTGGTCAAGAGCAAATGTCTATGAAAGAGTAAAAAAGAGGGGAAAAGAATAAAATAACAATTCCCCAGGTACATATGTTCAGCTGAAAAATCTAAAGCTGGGGATTTGAACTAAAAATAGTGTCTCTATGTATTTAATAGTCTCTGATGGGTCTATTTGTGAATTTGTAAAAATGGCTTTTGAATTTTTTTTTTCATAAAGCTTTTGGAATCAGTAACTTTTTTTGATGATAATATAGTGAAAATATATCTCTACTGAAGTTATAAGCACTTAACATTCAGAACCCTTTATTTTATAATTTACAGCTATATGTAGCACTTCTTTTTTTAATTCTTCAACTAAAGCCTGAGCAGTTTTTAGCATGTACTGGGAGGAGGAATCTTTAACATTGCAAAATAATTTTTGGACTCCATGATTATGTACAGGAATGGAGGCTGAAAAGAAACAAATCAGGCATTAGGGTTTAAGACTTTTGAGGCATAAAATATATCTGCCAAACAGCAGCCACACCTGTAAGAAGGATGTCTTCTTACAGAATAATGTCCAAAATCTCTTCAGGTAGGCAGAAACAACTTTATCCAAGTTGCTACATTCCTATTTTGAACAGCTCTGAAAGATAAGGGTTCATTTAGTAGCACTCCTGCTAAATCTTTCACTGATGGGACAGTAGCAGAATCACAATGACTCAATTTTAACATATAATCCTAATTTGAGAGACTTTGACTTGAAATTTAGGAGCCCTTTCCACTACAACTTGCACTTTTCATCAACCTGAAAAGTGTTGATGCTTTTACCTAATGACATATAAATAATATACTCTTATATGGACCACCATATGACCTTCAAAAAACTCAAATTCACTCATTGTTTAGACAGCGGAGTCAGTTCAAGAAATTTGAAACACACTGCAATCAATTCTCATTTTCTGACAGAACACAGGACAGTCGCTTTAAGGAGTTTAAAAAGAAAAACAGAATCTATTGCTCCACCTTCACCTTGACAATAAGAAGCCCCCATCCCTAAAGGTAGGCTTTTTTAATGGCATTTCAATTTGTAAGACCTTGGCTTAATTCCCCTTGTTTGTTTCTAAAAGCCAGATCTATCCTCATGCTAACAAAAGCTTCTAAGCTACGTCTACAATGCAGTGAACAAAGGTACCACTTGTAGAGAATTCTGTAAACAGCAGCCCAGTAGAAATGTGAACCACACTGCCCTCCCCTACTCTGTCAGTTGCTCTTGCTGCTTTGTCCCTGTGCTCTTTTGGCCTGTAGGTCACTGCTTCTCTATGTGCCTGGCTGACACACAGCTACTGCTGCTCATAGAAATGAGAAACCCCAAAAACCTGCAACAGCTAAATACAAGGCACTCTGCCAGCAATTAGAATCTGTTGAGCCTTTACATTTTTGGGGCTATATGTATATTAAAAGCTCTTCTCAAGCCTTTGAATCAGAATTTGCAGAATGTGGGGTATAAATATTGGTGAATTTATTTTTATTGAGAGAAAATGTTCTGGCAGAATTTCAACCAGACCTGGCACTGAGCCCCACTAATTTCCTCACAAATTTTTTTCTTCAGGGTTTTCCTGATTAAACTGTGATCCTAACAGATTGATATTGGCAGAGTTTAGATACACATTTGGATCTGGAGCAAGTGCACTATTACATACTTAAAAATAGAATTTAAAAAAATAGCTGCACTTCTGTTGTTCAGGCCCTAGACAGTTAACATAAACTGTGCTTCCTTCTGCAATCACAGTATTTGTATTTCATTCCATCACTCTGACTAAAACATGACAGCAGTTACCTTTCTGAACAAATTCCAAAAAGCTCACATAGTTCCAACTATTTTGTCCCTTGCTGTTCTGAGGATGTCTTCCCAGGCTACTACTGCTGCTTCTCTTCTCCCATATTTGGAAGTTGGCCTTCAGCATGGAGATCCCTTGTGGGTTTCTGTTTAAATTCCAGAGTCACTGTTGCACATTACCATTTCCTTCAGCTGATGTAAATCAAATACAGTATGAGTGAAAAATGTGAGTCTAGGCTTGGCTAACTGCTTTGCAAGGGGAACTGTGATGAAGGCAGAAAGTTTGTCTCAGGAGGCAATGTTTCACAAGCACAGCATGCTTTGCACAGTGGGACATTGCTGAGGCTGTGGCCCCTCTTTCAGCATCAGTTTGCACAAACTTTACCACTGAGTTGGCAATGCTGACACAGTATGCAACAGTGGAGAACTCACATGGAAAATATTGCCTGGCATCAGGGACACTTTTCTATACACAAAGCCCAAAACCAAAACAGGAATTTAATTTCACCCCTGGCATTTTAGGGCATTTGTAGCAAACTTAATAGCCTATAATTTTTGCTTCTCATCCTCCAGCAGCTTCAAGACAGCAGAACCCAAATAGCTCCTAATTTCAAAAAACACTAAAAATTTTATTGATCAACTGTTACCTTTTCTAAGTACACTGAATATATGATATTGTATTGCATATAATGCCTTAAATAGGAATTATTTTGAGACATTTTAACAGAACTAATAGTTTACAGACAAGCCCCTTTAGGACAGGATTTATGAACCTCTCACTCCTAACTCTGAATATTGACATGGCAATGTCACCTGTGGTATGGGGCAAAATGCCACTAACACTTGACACCTACAGGAAAGCAAGGCACAGCACAGGGATTTTCCCTATGGATAAAAGAGTCACAGTTTGATATTTAATAGGTAGGAATCTAGCTATAGAGGAGACTAAAAGAAAGATGATCATGTTTTCAGTAGACTGAAGAGATTCTAAAACAAATCACATGCCATGACAACAGATTTTTCAGGCCCAGCATGAATCTATGTCATTTTGGATTCTTCCCTTTGCAGTGGGATAAAACTCTCACTACAATCCTAATGATCTTTAAAATCATGAGTGCCAATGTTGAATACACACTGTCTTTCTGTAATGCCACTGCACTTTATGTGGACCAGAGAACAAAAAGGTTCACAAAGCAATCTTACAATGAGTCCCACTGAATTTTCCCCAAGTACAAGGTCCATTTATATGAAAATAACTGCAAGTTCAGGATCAGGAGGTAGGAAGAAGGAAGTATTTTTGCATTTGGTTGTCTTTCTCTATTGTAATTACTTGAAGCTCTTCTGAGACACTTGGAAGAGTTTTAGTTAATCTGTATTACTGAATACAACACAGATAAACTCAAAAGTACATCAAAAAAGTATATTTATTCTGTGGATTTCCATCTCCACTGTATATGGAGGGAGTCTATAAATTGATACAGAAATTAAGTGCTATCTACCATTTTCTCTTTGAAGCCCAATTGGGCCATTTAGTATTTGTTGATATCAGTAAACTCTTATATCTACTAATATATGGATACAAATCTTTAGCTTGCACACTAAACCAGATTATTATATATGCCATAAAGAATCTATGAAAATATTAAATATCTCTACAATTATGCAGTTAAAAACCAATCACATGCAGGCATATATAGAAAGAGTTCATTATTACTCCATGTAGTAGTTCTTAATTTCAGCCAGTGGCTTTTCAAGAAGCATTGCCCAGTCTAAAGGCTTTGACCTCTTAACTGTTGGCATCTCACCTGAGATATCTGTCCTTTTCAGAGCAAAGCACAACAGGGGAGGCTTAAACTGATCAACAGGAGTAATTTAAAACAGCCTTCTCTTTTAAAGGAAGTACACCAAGCCCATACAAGAAGTTGGTTGCCACATCTCAGCTGGTAGATGCAGCAGCTGAGTTAACTGCCTGATGACAGCTGAGTTAACTGCTCTCACAAAGCCTGTACTTGAAAAGGAATCACGGAGCAGCAAAGGCCATTTAAAGCCAAACAAGAACATCCACACGTTGTTTAATAGTATTAACTTAAACACATTTGACATCTTCAGTTTATCTGCCTCAACTTCCTTGTGTCCATGTGTAGAAATGACCATAAATATTAGCCAAAATCCCTATTTGCAAAATTAATGCTTAGACTATTAAAATGGTCACCCACTGTAAATAAAGCACTTGGATTGTTTACCAGGTAGTCAATTAAACTGACAAGCTCTGAGCCAGTATAGGAGTCAAGCTCCTGAAAACCACCTGCTGCTCTATGAAACACCAAAGTCTGCTGTAGGTTAATAGTAACGTTAGCACAAGAGTAGAAAGACTTTTTGTTTGCATTTACTGGGAAGAGACTGTATAATTTTAACTGCACATACACTATCATGTGTTCTTTGCATGTACATATTTTCACCTGCAATTTTTTAGAAGAAAAGTTGAAAAATGCTTTTTTGAACCTCATCCCTAGTTAGCAATTTCTAGAATAAATACACAAAAATATGTATTTATTATGCTTACCTTTCTTTTCTACATGTTTCATGTTCTTAAAAGCATTCCTTGAATTTTGTTGTTACAATTGTTGTGATACTTACTCCACAATAAACCGCTTCAGAATGTGGTGTAGTTAAAAAAAAGTTTTGGATTCAGTGCAGTTGACACAGTAACTGAGAAGATGAAAAAAATTAACTACATTTGCACTCGCTTTCCCAGCAGAACTTGTAGCATGAAACCCTTTGCAGGAGACAGGGAATTGGTAGCAGCCTTCTCTGCTGACCTAAGCCCCACTATGTCTGCACAGCAACAGAACACAGCTATAGAAGGGCAGCTGGGAACCAAGTGGTGTTGTACGATGAAACAAAGTTTGTATTATGGAGCTGGATGACAACTGTGATGTAAATTTTCCAGTTGTAATAGGCTGCTCCCATCTAGCTCAGATAGTGAGCCAGTGTATAAAAATTCTGAAGTGTTGGTGTCATTGCAGTTCCTAGAACACAGCCAGCCAAGATGCAGAACTAAACAGAACCTAACCTGGTTTCATGGCAAAAGTTATCTAAATAATGGCAAAGCACATTGACAGGCCATTGTGGTGAAGTTACATTGTCAAACACCTTAGTAATCTGCTCTTTCTTTCTCCAAGGTTGTAATTTATTAGGCATGAAATTTATTCCTCCTGTGCCAGTCACTTACACACTAGAGCTATCAATGTGGTAATACTGTTCTACAACAAACTCATGACATATTTAAAATTTATGTTTAAGGTGGACATTACCACAGAAAGAAAAAAAAAACCTTTTAACTTAAAATTCAATCATCCATTGCTTACTCCTTAGATTACCCAGTGAATGCTTGATAAGAGGGAAATGCAGAATGTCCACTGACCGACAGCAGCCTCCAATTCTCCAGAAGCTGATAATATGGACTCTAAATTTCAACATATGCTTAACTCTTCATAGGATCAAGACATTTATACAATCCAGTTTATGCAATTTATGAAAATAACATTTCTGTAAATTTCCTCAGGTAGCTAAATAATTAGTTTTTACTCAGAAAAGTTAGAAACTGGTGCAGTAAAGGAACAAGATCAGATGATTCCAGAGAAAAGTGATTAATCACAGACAAGTGTATTTGCCTAGAAAGCATAATTGTTCTCTGCTGTGGTACCTAATACTGAAAATAACTACTGTAAAATGGAGGCTAGTGCTTTGAGCTAATCAGACACATTCACTTCCATTAAGTGTTAATACTATCACAATACCTTATAACTGCAGACAACTGCAGGTTCATGAAACTCTTTGCAAATAGCTCAGTTCCACTGCTCCCACCACCTGCAGCTGCAGTGCCATGTACCCTGAGAATGGGATACAGAACCCTCCAAAAGACACTGTAGCTGAGGCTGCATTGCAGTGACACATTTTGTAAGCACACAGTGTCCTCCCTTTCTCCACCTAAGCCTTTTTCCACCTATTGCTTCTGTATTCATGCATCTTACCTCAGTGGAAGTAAAGAGAGAATTTCTTTGCTTTGTTAAAAGACCTGTGGAAAAAGAAGACTTTATTTGCTCATTTGGGTCACAGAGATAGTATGTCCCAAACGACAATGGAGATTTCTGTAAGCAGAAGAGTCCGCTGACATCAGGTTTTCTGCAGAACTGGGTTTAGCTGCACTCACCTGAGTTTGTATGACATAATAAAAGACACGGAAAGATGTTGTCATCTTATTTCAAATCTTCCATACCTTCTCAGTGATTTCTCATGGGCAGCTCCTCACAGCACTGACTCCTTCTTCACAGCACAGCCAACAAACTCCAACACTCTCCTCACCCAGCTACCCCACTCTTTTGTAGCACTCGTCTTCTTATTGGACACAGCTGTGGCCTGTTAAGGGCAGGCCTGTTCCTAACCTTTGGTGATTAGTACAGCTGCAACTCCTCAGGGGTGAGACTACCTTCTGCACTATCTTTATTTTCTTACATTCTATCCCCCACAGAAAGAATACCTTAAAAGCTATTCCTTTCACTCTAAACACATTAATTTATTTGAGATGCTGGTCACCATTGTCATACTAATAACAGATACTACTTCTTAATAACACTAACAGTTTGAGTGTGTAGAAAGAAAAGGAGATTTTGCATCCCTTTGTTTATTTTGTTTGATGTGCAATACCATATTGGAAGAGGACAAAAGAAATCACATGTTTCCATCCTGGGTTTTATAAACAGAAAATATCAAATCTATCATTACTTTCTAACAATCTACTAGGACCCAATGAATTAATAACTAATGTAGAACCTGGGGAAACAACATCATAGTAAGAAACAGAAATTTTTGAAAAAAGTACCTGCCTCAAAGCTGTTACTCATATGACATCAATGTGACAGCTGTGAATACTGCAAAGGAAAGAGAAAACTTTGTAAATTTCATACTTCAAAAGAAAAAAAGAACCCAACAACCAGAAAAGCAGTGTTACATATATTGCTGTTAATTGCATGGAATTTTGCTGGATGTGGCTTCAAAAATTAGGCAGCCACACCAACAGCATGGAGGACATTTCAGCGATGCACATGCAGTACAGTCACATAATGCAAAGAATAAAATTTCGGTTTTGTATGGGCAAAAATTACACCAATATAGGTGAAATAGTGAAACAAACTCTTAATACCAATACATCCCAAATACAAGTAGAGGTTTTGGTCCTGTAGGCAGGAAAAGTTCCAGGAGGCCACCAAAAATTTCCATCTGTTCTGTATTTTAGTTTGCCTGTAGTAAGTGTACCTATTTGAGCTACCAGATCAGCCTTTTATAATGATCAGATAACACTTTTTCCTTAAAGTCATATACATAAACATGCATATTTCAGCCATAAGTCAGTACACACAATCCTAAATCTAAAGCAATTATTTTTAATCAAAGAGGTTCACTAATGTGCAAGTCCCACAAATGACTAAATAAATAGGATTTATTAAGTTTGCATACTTCTATAAAACAGAATTTAGCACATTATCACACATGGACTAATTGCTTTTTGCAACTTCCAGATCCTGCACACTGCTGTCCAGAAGGATTTTTATCTATTCTCATTATTACTGATCCACAGTATGTGAAAGAGGTACTGCTAGGCATGTATATGCTAAAAATGGTACCTGCTATACAGTCAATAGCAATCACATAAGCTACTCTTATAGGACACAGTTCAAGTAACTTAAAACACTCCTTACTGCTGAAAGACTGATACTGTAATTATGTTTTGCATGCCAATAGGATCATTTGATTATTTGTTACTGAGCCTACAGGTACTCTTCCCAAACCAAGTAGACTTGTACAACATGGAAGTTAGTACTATGGTTTCTACTACTGGAGATTCAATAAACACAAAGAAATACAATTTCCATCATACTAAAAAGAGAACAGTAAACAAACCAAAACAAAAAGAAAACCTCTGAGCTAAAGGTGTTGCTAAGATGTTTTAACCCTGCACAAAACCTGTTTTTCATAGCTTTTTAGGCCTACAACTTGTAGCTGTCTCAGTAGCTCCAACAGTGACAACACCAGTACAAGTTACAAAGAAATCCTTGAGCTCACACCAGCCTTACTGATTTAACTGCTCTTTCTATACGTCCCTGTGTCTTCTGGTAGGAGTGGCTGTGTTCAAACACTGCACAGAAAACACATTGTTTGCTCTGGACCACTTCAGAGTGCAACCTAGTCTGATAGGGACATTGATTTATAGCTTAAAATAGCAGCACAAGGATAAAACCACCTACAAGCCAGCAATAACTTTCCAAATCTGAACCTGCGCTCTTTTATCAAAGAAAGTAGGAAGTGTAGAGCGTAACTCCTTACCCACGTTTTATTTTATTACCACAAGTGCTGCCAGTGCCACAAGAGACCGTGCCCGGGACACGCCGGAGGGCGGGCAGCGCTCACCCCGAGCCGTGCTGGGACCGGCAGGCACGCTCCCACACGGGAGCTACGGAAAGCGGGGATTTATCTTCCTCTCTGACTACGGTTTGTACTCCTTCTCCCAACACCATACCGCTCACCTAAGTGTATTTAAACAAGCTCCCACTGCTACCACCAGTCATAGCGGTAAAACCCGAGCCGAGGTTCACGCTCCCGGTACGTGCCGCCCCGCAGGGCCGCCGCCGCCTCAGCGCTGTCCCGCCGTCTCCCCTCAGCCGCTGAGGGGCGGCGCGCGGGGAGCGGGACGGCAGGGACAGCCCTCCCCACTCGAAGCAGAGCGCGGTCGAGAATCGGCACCCGCAGCCTCTCGCCACTTTTCCTCAGTGTGGGCGGAAGCGTTTAGGGCCGCGCCCAGGGCGGGCCGCGCAGAGCCGGCTGCGGAGAGAACGCACACTCCGCACGAAGCGGCGCGCCCCAGGCAGTCTGGGGACAGCGGGTCCGGCCAGGATCGCCGCCTCTCCTCGGCCACTCCCGTCCTAGCGGTGCCCAGCCCCACGCGCCCGGCCAGGCAGTCACGCTCCACCTCAGCCCAAAGCAGCGAACTCGCTCCGGCGGCGGGCGTGGCGCAGGAACCCCACCACCCTCGCCCCCCGCGATCCCGGCACCCTGGCATTAATCGTCTCCTTATATGGACACCAGAATGTCTGACGTCATCTCGACGCTGGGAAACCAGCGCCCGCGCAACCAAGCTTGGTTGGGAAGGCGGGTGGTGCGGGAAAGGCGGGGGGTGGAGGGGAAGGAGGCTCTGGAATGTTGATGGACGCGGCGTTGCGCCACTGGGAGCGGCGGCCTCGGCTCGGCCATTGGGCAAGGCGGCCAGGGGCGGGAGCCGCGGGCGGGGCGGGTTGTGGCGCTTGAAAAGCCGCCGCCTGGCTGAGGAGCGGCGCCAGTGTGGGGTGGGCGCTGCCAGCGGGTGGCAGGAGGGCAGTGAGTTCGAGTCCCGCCTCCGCGAGTCTGAGCCGGCAGCTGCTTCTCCGTGTGCCGCACTCCGCTCTGGGGCGAGGGGAGCTTGGAGTTGGCTTTTGGTTTCTTCTTCTTCCTTCTTTTCCTCTTTGCGCGGAGGCCGCGGCTTTCTCTGTGGGGCGCCCGCCCGCAGGGACAGAGTTTGCCAGGAGTTTGTGCTGAGTTCGGGCCCCGGCCCCCCCCCCACCCCGCCGCCGCCATGCCCGTCTTCCACACGCGCACCATCGAGAGCATCCTGGAGCCGGTGGCCCAGCAGATCTCCCACCTGGTCATCATGCACGAGGAGGGGGAGGTGGACGGAAAGGCCATCCCGGACCTCACCGCCCCCGTGTCGGCCGTGCAGGCCGCTGTCAGCAACCTGGTGCGGGTGAGTAGCGGTGGCTGGTCCGCCTCCTCCGCGCCTTCTCCTGGGAGCGACTTTGGCCGCTGCGGCCAGCTTGGGAGTCTGGCGGCGCCCGCCCGGCCCGGGCTGTCGCGGACAGGTGTCCCGGCCCCCGCCCCGTGAGGACCGGCTGGGCGCGGTGCTGGGGCCTAGGAAAGGGTTAAGTTGGAAGGTTGTCTGCACCTCTGCGGCTCCCGCCTGGAAGCCGCTGTCGTTTGTTCCCGCTCCGGCCAGCGGAGGAGCCGTGCAGCGGAGCAGTGAGTTGTCCCAAGAGCGAGTTGCTCGCCGTCTCGGAGCGAAGAGAAGCCTTTGCCCACCTGAGGAGCGGCATCCCATTAAAGTGCAGTAAAGCGCGGTAGTTGCTGCTTTCATACCCACCCCGAAACGCTTCACAGATGGCTCTGATACGCTGCGTGGTTCTTTGCTGCCTAGGAAACTCCTATTTTAAGTATATGCGCTATAAAAGGCAAAATACTTACTTGGCGTGAGCCTATCCAAAAAATCCCAAACCCAACCAATAATAAAGCCCAAACCTCCCAGGCATTTGGGTTTCATTTTTAAATCGGTGAGGGCTGGCCGTTCCTTATCAGTGCAGAAGTTGAGGCGCGACAGACCTGTGGCTTCCAGGCAAAGTCTGGAGCTGTAAATTGTTCCTGTTACTTAGCCTCGAGTGTGAGTTACTGTTTGCTTGTGGTGAGCTAAAGGTGACGGAAATTTGGCCTGACTCTTTCGACTTCTTGAAAGGGGTTATGCATAGCTTGTCTCTTTAAGATCTGAGTACTTGCAGTATGGACACGGCAGTGTGAGAAGTGCAAGTGACTAATACATTTGAAATGTTTCAGTCCTATTAACACTTTTATAATAAACAAAAGAGTAACGAACTGTTGCAAAGCAGAAATACTTTCTTTGATATGGAAAGCACTGTGACATTGCTTAACCTTCTACTGCATTAAGAATTACCTGGTAATACTTACCTTGCACCTTTGCTAAGCTTGTTTACAAATACTGAGTACATGTTCCTTGCTCATTTTGAATCCTGTTAAATTCTGAAGTAATTCCTAGCAAAAAATAGCTCTTGCCAGTAAACTAATAAATGGGAAGGCACCTCTTGCTGCCTCTTTGCCTTAAAATGAATAGCTATGCAAGTTAAAAACTGTGTCACTGTTAACCAGTGTTTGAGTGCACTGAAATCATGAGACTTGTGGGCATAAGAAGCTGTCAAGATGACTAATGTATGTGATGTGTTAATCATGTTTTGGCCTGTACTACTGGCTGCTGCTAGAATAACTTGCCACTTGGAGGTTTTGCAGTTTACTACAGTGTAACTAGGTCTCTTGGTCGCCATGACTATAAATATTACAGACTGTCTAGAATACTTGTGCTTCTTGCTGACTATAGCAGACACTCATCTCTTTATGAAGAACAGTTGTTCTGCAGCAGTTCACTGATGTAATAGGTGTTTTGGCTGGAAGGGTGCGAAGCCTGTGTGTATGAAATACTTTTCCTTGAAAGGAAGACGTTGGAATAATGCTTGGCTTCTCTGAGCTAACCCTGTAACACTGGGTTGTATGACTATTTTCTTCACCCCACCTTTCTCTCAAAAGAAACTTGATCTGATAAAATTTCATTTATTAGAGAAATACATGAACAGATTTAGTTTCCTTCTGCAGCTTGCTAATGCTAGATCTTCTTTCATTTTGGACTGTTTTGGAAGCCTCTGTTTTTCTTTTCTTGCCTGCTAGTTTGATAAAAGGAATGATTGTTGAATTATTTTTTCTGTGTTTATTCACAAAGAGCTAGTAAAAGTGGTGTAATCTGAGGTGGTCATTACCAGGAGGATGCCCTGATCGGTGAAAATACAGATTTGTCTATATTAGGAAAAATACAGAATTTAAGTTCTCATTCCTATCTGAATCTCTGTTTTCAGTGCATTGCTCTGAAGTGTAAAGGTGATTTATGAAACAGCAGTTTGACAGGAGCAGGAGAATTTGTGCAGACAGGTTCTCGAATTACGAGCCTTCTGGTGGCTTCCCAGGTGACAGCAAAGATGGAGTTATCAGTGCAGCCAAGAGAGTAATGTGGTGCTGGCTCGTTGTGTTGCTTGCTGTCTGCTCAGGGTTCTTAGTGTAGTGTGAGTATTGCAATGTACATGAAGAAAAGTACTGAGGAGCAGGGAGTTTTTTAGTGATAAATTTTCATATACAGCAGCATTACTCTCCAGCTACCCAGCCTATAGTAGGGATTTTGCATTTGGAAAATGCAATATTTAATCGATCTAACTTATGTCTCTGTGTAATTGCTGGTAGCAGTGTTTGAAGTTTTGAGACCCATTCTTGTTGAAGGCCTAGAAGATGTACTGTGAGGGGAAATGGGCTAGGAAAAGACTATATGCCTATAAGGAAGGTCCTATGTGCAGTAACTTGAATATTCCAGAGATGGAGCTAGCACAATATGCTATTCAAGGTGGAATAGAGATTGATCGATATGAGAGTCTTACCTTAGGTCTATTAGATGAGTCAAAAGGGGGTCCTCCTCCTAAGTACCCTTATGGAGACCTCTATAAGAGAACTTTTCCTTTGGCATGCATTTCTGTATTTTCTGTCGTTAACGGCTATGCTGTATTTCAAGGTTTGCCTGAAGCCATCTTAAATTACATGCCTTTTTAATGTAAAGTTTGCACACTCAAGTGGACCTATCCTAGAGATACTGCCTTGTCAGGAACTAATTGTAAAGTAATCCTGGAGAAGAGATAGTCCAAGTCATTGTTGAAGTTAATGAAATAACTAAATCTTTTACAAGTTAGTCATTGCTGTATTAAAATACCAAAGAAAGCCTTGGTATTATGTTTCCAATATGTGACAGTTTGCTTCTACTGTATCTTGATTATTTTGGGAGTAGCTTTTGCACAATAATTCTCAAATTGTTTTGAAGCATTTTGATGAAATTTCTTAATTGTGGGGTGAAGTCCTTGTTGCCCGTGCAAAAATGTAAGGTGGAGGTAACATCAGAAGCTTTTTTGCATGGGAATCAACTTTGACTGGAGCCAGGAATTTGAGGGAGAGGCTTGAGATACCACAGGACTATGAATGTTCTAAATTGGTCCTTCTTTTAACTGAAAATCTTCATGTTTGTATTGGCTTATATTTGTAGTGGATGTGTGCCTCTTATGGGAAGGAAGGTTGGCATTTGGTATTTCTTTTATCTAAAAGATGTGACACTGTAAGCCAGCAGAAGTGGTGGGTAATAGTCAAGGCTGCCTAATAGGTATGGAATAATTTTGAGCTTGCTAAATATCCTATTAGTTTAGAGGAGAGTGAAATGAAATTTTGAGTTTTAGTCAAGATTAACCAGGGAAGAAATTAACCAAACTAGTCAAATTTCCCAGGGAGGAAATTAACCATGTGGTGATTTTCTAGTTGTTTCAGCCTTTTTTTTTTCCTCCTTATTGTTTGATTTTCTTGGTAGGTTTTTTTTGTTTTGGTTTGTTTTTTTTATACTTCACTGGACTTTTAGCCTATTTTAAAAATAGGGATTTTATCAAGAATGACTGATGATAATGCAGGAATGGTGAACCAATCATGCACATTATATATACGATTTTATTTCATGGAGGAGAAAAAAAACCTGCTACTTGGCAGTAGTGAATTTACAAGCATTTATGTTCAGACCAATGTTATATTATTGCCAAACAGAGAAAGCAAATTCTACCCTGATGTTGTAAGCTCCAGTGCTTTGTATGGCTCCTGGCATTCTGTCAGTACAGGCAGAGCCCGCTCTGGTCACTTCTCTCTGCTGTTTCAGACAGAGCTGCCTCAGAGCAGTGTTGCCGTTGCTCTGCCAAGTGCCAACAATACCATGGGTGAAGCTGCTGAGTTGGACAGATTGGGTTGTAATTCTCTGCATGACAATTAAGGTAGTAGAAGGGACTTGGGAAGCACACAATTTAAAATATTGGAGCAGGCGCAGCAGCTCAAGGAGGTGTTGCCTTTTCAGAGTCTGGGCTGTTGAATGAGGTCAATGGCCTAAAAGACCTGCTTTGTCTGAGACCAGTTGCTTGAGATTTACCCTGTTTTCATGTCCTTCCTTTTCATAGAGCTTGGGGCATCTGAGCAAAGTGATAGTCCTATGAAATCTCATAATGGAAGATTTAAGACACTAATGGTAACAAGTAAAGTGACTGAGATCTTTCATAACAGAGATCTGCTCTGAAAAAACAGTGCTTGTCTATTTGAGGATGCAACTTCTGCCATTCCATCCTCTGTGTTGTCCTTTTTTATATGAGTCTGCTTCACAAGTGTCTATATGCTTCCAGTTTCTAATAGATTATTTTTTAATGGGGAAAAAAATGCTTTACTTGCTATTAAATTGCTGATGGCCACATTTCTTAAGAAGATGTTATTGTTGGATGCTGTGATATGACTTTATTTACTTACTGAGGTTTGGAGGCTTATGAAACACTACTGGCACCTTTCTGTATCTCAGCTACTAACTATGACTAGCCAGGTCAGGCCTGACTAGGTCAGGCTAATCATCAGGAAGGCTCTCTTAGATAATAAATCTTCTGTCTCATAGTCAGAGTTTATCAGATGTTTCCTTTAAGTAGGTCTGGGCCAAGTACTATTTTAAAATGTAAATAAAAGCAGTCTAGAGTAAGATTAAGCTTGACTGGATATTGTACTTCATGGGAACAAGACCCTGTACTGCTGGGTCGAAGTCACGTGTGTCAAGGGTTTTTGTGACTTCCTAAAGTTGTGAGGTTGGTCTCCTTAACCTACCACCAGCTGAAGCCCACCCCATCTAGGCACAACTAAAAGTACCCAGATAGCTCTTAAAACAGATGGAATTAATACCAGTTCTTTGGCAGAGAAATAAAGTTTAAACTAAACAAAAGAGTTAACAGTGGGAGTGTTGCATTCACTGTAGCTATAGCAGCTGTCCTGTCTCAGCAGAGGAAGAAGCAGCTATCACCTGAAGCCACTGGCATGTTCTGCCTGCATCCAGGGCCTCTGACAGGTGAGAAGTTGCCTGGGGTTGTAGGGCCATTTGGAAAGGGCTATCCATCTTCCCTGGCCAGGCTGTAAATTGTCTACTGATACCTGCAAACCACCAGCTTGGAAATCACCTGTTTAAATGAAATTGTGAAGAATGCAGCCTGCCTTGAAATCCTTGCCATGATTCCAGCAGCAAAAGTCAAATACAGAGGTAACACCTGGAATGAGGAGAAATGCTCTGGCTGTTGAGGAGAATGGATGGTAAAACAGCTTTATCATCCTAAGTTTTCTTTTGGCATAGCTGACTTGCCCGTAATTCAGGCTACAAAGACAGGAGTGAGCTGTTGTGAGCAGCTTAGTGTCTCTCTTTTTTGAGGGGAAAAATTAGCTTGCAATATGTTTATATATCTTGGAAAAGGATGGAGAAGAAAGGAAAAAGATAAGCTTTTTGCCTTGCAGAATTTCTACATGGCACAAAAGATGACTCTCAAGGAGGTTGTGGTTTTTGCATTTTTCCTTGATGTTTGTAACTTGCCATGGGATATGTATAGATCTATGCCTCCCTATTTCCAGTTTATTATGTTATGTTTGTTATGTTTTGAAGCTGAAAGAAATGGTCAAAAGAGCAGATAACCTGAACTCTACACAGCTCAAAATAAATGACAAGTGAATGAACACTAGAATAAGCTTGAAGATCTCATGAGAGAATGTCTTTTCACTACAGCTTTCTAGGTCTTACCTGTGAGTAGTAGAAAACTGAGATTAGTGTTTTACAAATAATAATAATAATTTCCCTTTTTTTTATGAGAACATCCTTCTTCAGTGCACAGCAATTTCTTCAGGGATCATTTACCATTCTGGGAACTGTGGCCATATGCTCTGAGAAAGTGGATAAACCCCATCAGGGTGTGTGTATGGGAGGAGCTAGGAGAAGAGTGATTAATCAGACAGAAAGCAACTTTGTAATAACAAAAGCACATAATAAACTTCTTTCTTGCTTTTATCTGTTAGGAATCATCTTTACATAAGTGATTAATTAGTTTCTGATTTGAATGCAATAATCTTTGTTCTCTTATTGTGTTTGGGTACTTAATTTATTCCAGTCTCCTCCATCAGCTTTAAAAGGAATCTTTTGTTCTCTTTTCCTTTAAATGTACATAGAGATTGTTAAATGTGTCCTCATATGCAGCTTGCTTTTTTGGCCATAAAAACTGAGACTATTATTGTGGCATGGATAGTCTTTAAGTGGCAGTTGGATTAAAAAGTTCCATGTGCCAAGAATCTGGTGAATACCACTCCTGCTTTGAAAAACTTAGTAAATGCTTTTTTCTGCATAAGTCAAATACACCAGTGTGGGAAGAGTTAAACCCATGTTAAGGACCAGTGTTTTTTAGCCATTTATTCTTCCTGATGTTCTGTAACTTTAGAGAGTGATGTAGTTTTGCTTTGTTTTTTGAAACAAAAAGATACTTTTCTCCACATAGTGATATTGGACTGTGGATGTGGAATTCCTTTTAGAGGTTAATAAAAAGTTAACCAAACAAAACATGGGTCAGAAATATGTACCTTCACAACACAGAGTAATTTACAAGTATTGCAATATAATATTTTTTTCCTTTAGTGGCACTAATTATATTCTATCACTTGCTCATTCAAATGCTGAGAAACAGTTCTTGATACAGAACTTCACTGCAGCCACAGTTCTTAATTTTTGCAAACTGATAGCCTTCCTGACATTTATCTTTAAACACAGCCATAGCAGTATTGTTGTTATTGATTTTGAACATGAAGTGTCTTTTTTTAGTAACTGTATAGTTGTTAAATTTTATCCACTATGTTAATTGTAATATTTAGATGTATAATTTCTTCCTTAATTTTTATGACAAGAGGTGAGAGAGAATTAACTCTTAATATTGTCCTGTACTTGGAGTCTAGAGTAACAACTTACGTTGAACCATCTGGAAATAGACCAGATGAATGAATATTGCAGCTACCTTTATTTCTGAAGATGCTTGGTGGGTACCAGATGACTTGCTGCATGGGCAGATGAAATGATCAAATGAAGGCTGGATCTTCTTTTCAGTTACAGATATTTCACCTATAAGGATTACTTCAAACACGAGCTGAGCATCCCAGCAGCTCAAAACTGAGCTGGGAGGGGGGGAGGATGGGGGCATGACCCTACATGCACAGTGCTTGGAAGTGGGTCTAGTTTGTCCCTGGAGTAAATCAGGCCCTAGTGTTTCTGTGGGGATATGAATAACTGACTAGAATCAATAGAGGGCACAAACCTTTCCTTTGCTTTCTTTGCCTAATAATTAAAGTGTACTGAGGTATAACTTGTACTTGTCCATATCCTGAGACTAGAACCAAACATTTGTGTCAAAATATATTGAACAACTCACTTTGTAACATATCTTCTATTCAGGAGTCAGTGTTGTTCTGATGCTTCAGGAGAGCTATTTACAACATGAATAATGAACAATGGATAACAATAGTAGCTAATGAAGGGGGACAAAAGCAAAAAACCAAAAACCTCTTCATTATCAAAGCCATTCCAGAGTTTCTGAAACTGTCAGCTTGCTGACTCTTAGGGTTAGATTTCATCATCATCAACTTTGTCTCACTGAAAAAACAAGTGTTGGAACAGTTTCCTAGTATTCTGACTTCATGGGTAGGGTAGGAAACTGATGATTCATGTTGGGTTTCTCCAGTGAAGAATGGAGAAAGAAACAAGCTGTTTCTGTTGGTGTTGGCCTAGGATACTTATGAAGAGACCTATTGTAATAATGTTGCATTGCATTTTAAATCAATGGTTACACCCACAGAATACCAAATGTAAATTTTCCTTGTGCCAAACTCTCTGATGATTTTAGGACCTGAGGTTGCTGGAGGCAGATAGTCTCAGAAAAGACAGAGGTAAGTAAATTTTTGAGTACATAATTTTTTGTGGTGTGGTCAGACATCCACACCTATCCCACAGTGGGCCCATATTTTACCTAGTCCTTATTTTGCTGCTGTGTTTATACAAGCATTTTTTGTTTTTCATGCCCCTCACTAGGTTCAGCTCTAGATACACTTTGGGCTGGACCCCATCCCTGTGTGCTCAGCTAAGGTCTCTGCTCCTCCAGCAGGAGCACTGTTCATTCAGGCAGGTCTCCTGCCACTTGGGCTTGTCTTCCTGCTCATCAGGATGAACCAGCTCTCCAGAATTTCTCTTTCTAGGACTGTATTCTATGTGATTTCTCCAGTTAGGTCCCTGAAGAGGCTAAAGTTGGTTCTGAAGCTCAAGCTCTGATTTGTCTAGTTTTTTCCTTTCAGGATTCTTAATTCTACCATTTAATGGTTACTCCACCTGTCATTGGCATTCCCAATCAATTCTTTCCTGTTTCTAACAGCAAAGCACTTCCTGCCTTCAGCTCCTCAGTCTGTGTCTACCAGTGAAAGATAATTAGAGCTTATAGTCTGTGAGAGGAAAAGTATAGGCAAGCAGTTTTCATACTAAACTGAGTGTTTGGGATGGCTTAAGAAGGTTTCATTTCAGCAAGTATCATGCTTAATCTTTGACCTAAGATACATATGGTACATAAATAAAATGGTGAATAGCTGAGAGCTGAGAAAGTACTGCTTTGGTGAACTTGACAAGCTTTATGTTCAGATATCTTTGTGTATGCAGCTTAAAATGTTTGGGTATGTTGCAGCTGTTCTGGTCTCATTGCTCAATGTTTAACATGTGTTTGTGGGAATAGTAAAATACAATGGTATTCAATTTGAACTTCATTTTAGTAGCTGAACCTTAGAATGAGCTAGAACACAAGCCTGCCCCTCCTTAAATGCTGAAAAGCATGCAAGAAAAGAGCTATGGCCATTAATTTCATAAATGAGTATAGTCACAGAAGTGCTGTAGTAGCAGTATGAGAAATGGTTGTGTGTTCTCACCCCTGAACAGATGAGAGGCACTCTGGTCACCTTAGTTAAGTCATTGTGTCATGGGAAACTAATGAATGTTCTCAGCCTTTCTTTTTGAATGGGTGCATCAAAATGGAAGCTTATTAAAGGCTGAGCCAGGAAAGTCCATATCAAATATCAACTTCTTGCCCATTCTCATCTTTCATCTATTTGCCAGGTATCGGCTCTTCAGTGTCAGAAGTCTGACTCTTCCTGTCAAGCAGGGGAGCTGTTAGAAGCTGTCATCTAGAACTTATTTCAGCTGGGTTGCTGCTTCTCCTGGCTTCCAAACTTTTCCTGAATTTTCAAGAGGCTGCACATTGCAACTGTTTTAGAGGAGGGAAGCATTAATAAAGCTTCCTTTTATGCAGGTTTTGTTTTGTTCACCTGTACAAATACTTGCCAGAAGGAGCAGAAACTGACTTTGATTAGACTGATAGTCAGTACATGTGAGACACAGATATGTTGTGAGCTGTGAGCATTTTGGGGTGGATTTGGTTCCTGGTGACCACAAGCTTACAGTTAGAACAAATGGACTTGTTATAAATGTGTATGATACCTGTCTGTTCATGGGCAAGGAATGGTTAAGCTCTTCAGTGCAAAATGGGATGTAGTAATACATAACTGAGTGAAAAACCTTGTAAGTTGCTAACAGACATTCATGTAGTTGATTAGAGGAGGTTTTTAATTCTGAGCTATGTGATGCACTGAATATTTATCTAAAGAGTTATCACTAGAAAAAAATGGATGCATCAAGCACCCGGACGGAAGTTACTGGAAGTTTAACTTGTTTTGGTGTGCCTGTTTGTTACTAAAATCCTAGGGGTTTTTGTAACTTTGGTCAAGATAAATCACAAAAGGTGCTTCACATTTCAGCCTCTGAGTGTGTATACAGGTGTCTGTTTGCCCTTCAGCTAAGTCTTCAAAAGCTTCTGGTTTTACACTTTAAAAGAAGTTTTTTTCCAAGTATTGCTTTTTCAAATTACTGCATAACCCTTACAGGTTTTTAGGTGAGCTAACAAATTAAACTGACTAATGTTTGGACTACAGTAATAATCACTTTCACGAGCATAGCTGTCTTTGCAGCTTTTGCAGCACAATAGTTGTGCTGAATAACAGAAACAAATAAATGGGGTCTCTCTGGAACTAGGCAGTAGTAGCAAGAAGGTCACTATTTATTTAGCTTGCTCTAAATACAATACAATGACAAAAAATGGATTGTGAAGGCCTAGTAGTTGCCAAACCACTGGCTTAACTGTAGCAAGTCACGTGGACTTTGAGTCTTTGCCACACCTATAAAATGCTCCCTTTTCCTCAAGAAAGTCAAAGCATGGTAAACAGGAACCTCAGTAAATTTTAGGTAGGTTTCACTTCAGTTTTTCTCTGAGTAAAAAAAAACCATAATGGCATGGCATTTCTTTAATTTCTCTTTAATGTAACTAGATACTGTTGTAGCTAATTAGAAGATTTCATTTAAAATGTGAGTAATAATTTACACCATGAACTCTGTACACTAGAAATAGCTGTTAGACAAGTAAAGTGAGACTTATAAAAGACAAATTATCCAGTGTGCTGCAGAAGGTGGATAATTGCTATAGAACTCTGTGTAGCATGTATCATGCTGGTCAAGATACATTTGCTGTTGCAGAGCTTATGACAAAAGATTTAATGCTGTGAATTTCTGTTGCTTGAGTCATATATTAGTGAGTATGTGAAGATATTTTCAATATATTAAAGACATAGTGTAAAATATTACTTTATCAATAAAGGAATTCTAGATCAGTGTTTTTTTTTTCTTATTCTGTTTTCCTGCAGGGAACCATTTCTGCCATGAACTTAGAGGAAAAAAAAATCTGTTCTCTGGAACCACTGATCCTCTAGGACAGAGCTGATAAGGGAAGTGGTACCACTCTTTCTGTGCAAGAGGGAAAATCAGTGTTGAATAGTCTGGTTTTCAGAAGTCAGTACAAGCATAACAACTGGATGATCCTAAAATTCAGGGCCTGGTAGCCATCCTACATTATCAGCTGTGACATTTTTAAATGTCTCATTTAGGTAGGAATACCTGTCAAATCAGCAGTGTTTTCAAAAAGTAAAATGGGTTATAAAAGGTAACAACAGATTTTGTAGTTAATTAAATGGCAAAGGGAAATTAGGCACTTCTATTGGATATCTGCCTTGTAGCTGATGCAGTCAGTTACTACATCAGTAATTTTCAGATGCAGGACAGTAGAGAAAGAAACTGCAGTATTGTTCTACATTTGAAAGTTACTCAATAAGTAATAGAAAACACATTTTGTCTTTGCTTTTTTTTAGCTTCTTGAATATCTGTGCCAGCATGTGGGTAAGTGGAATACTAACTTATGTTGTGATCTGTGAATAATAATGTTAGTTTGTCCTTCTGATGAAGGAAAAAACTGGGTGGACTCAGTTATTATCTATGTGAAGCTATAACTTGGGTTGGTTTAGAGATGCTGCAGTACAATATTTATCTGTATCACAATCACAGATTCTTATAGGCAGCCCTGCTGTATTTGGAGCCAAATCTGCCTTCATTTGATATGATCTGCACACTTCTTATGATGACACTTCTTACTATTACTCTCTTGCCAACAGGGCCAAAAAGCTTTAAGATTAGTAAACTTTCTGGATGCTTCTACTTGACTTAACACTTGAAATGCTGGGAGGACAGGATACATCTGAGTTTCTGGGGCATGATGGAGTTCCTCATCCACCAAATCCTCTGCAGCATGCAGATATTAGCACATTGTCAAAGATGGTATAAATCTACCAACAGAATCATGGTGTTTGGTTTCTTGTTTTTCAGACAAGCATCTGAATAATGAGAAAACATGATTTTGGAGCTAAGTTATCTTTTAGTACAGTCCTAATATGTGTATACACATGCAGCAGGATTTGTGTTAAGAGGTGCTCTGAAATTCTTTATCACAGATGTGAGTACATGGAAATGAGCTGGAAGAGCTTTTGGAGTCTGCAGTGCTGTTTGGTATGTGGTGTTGTCTTTAGATTTTCTTGTAAAGGTAACTGTTAGCAGCTCTCAATCTAATTTCTAGACTACAGTTGCTGTATCTTATTTTTCCTGGTGAGTTTTGTAAATGCCCAAGGGTTAGAGGTTACTTACATGAGTTATGTTATTTGGCTGAAATAGTTATAATGTCCTAAAGTAATTTTAATTTGAAGTATTGCTTTGGAAAAAGAAACTCTTCTTTTCATGAAAGAATTAATTTCCAAATTATAATAGTTCTGTTAAAAATATCACATAATCAGTATGTGTTTATTTAACTTCTGTGAAGTTAACCCTGTAATTTGCCAAACCATCCGGGCCTCAGCTCTCTACTGGTAACAGAGTTAGTAGGTACTAGCAGCATGAAGAAGTTTTTTGGTATCCAAATGATGCTGCTCTCTGTTTTCCATATGCTTCTTGTTTCATAGTTCTGTATTTTAAGTGGACAGCAGGATTTCCTTAGCCTTAAGCCAGTTAAATTTTTCTTAACCATCAGTGCAGACAGGTAGGTCAGTTTGCTGCTGCTGGGGACCAGATGGCTGGTGTGTTCTAATTTGCTTGCCAGATGACTTTGGAATTGTACCCTGCTATGGGTGGAATGCAGTCTGCAGGGAATCATGAGAAAACCAGGAGCGAGGACACAGCTTCCATGCTGGCTGAAAGGACAGGACAGGGGATAGGCTCTGATTCACCAGTCTCCTTAGCACTGGGCCTGGCTTCAAGCCAGACTTGGGACTGCCTCACTGCTGGGATATGTGCAGTGTTCATTTGGTGTAAACTAAAGGCAGGAGGAGAATTCAGCTGCACATTTCTTTGGACTTCTTTCCATCTCTAATGATATAAGCCTGTTCACCTACAGAGAAGTAGAAAACTCTAAAGTTTCTTAAAGCAGTGGTAAATTAACTAATTGCAATTGACATATCAATCCAATTTATAATTCAAAGCAAGATGAGTGGAATGATGAAGAGATTGGAAATTTGCTTTTTTAAAGGCTTCTGAGAGCCTTTGAAGGAAAAACAAAAGTTTGTGTCGAAAAAAAAATAGTTGTAGCTTAAGACTCACTTTTTCAGTTGTATTAAATGAGAAGGATGAGATTGTGAGGAGTGACCTGTAAACCTGTTCACTTTGATTTTTCTAAAAACACTTTACCATTGCTTGACTTTTCTGTTCGGAGTTTGTAAAAGTCCTGTCTTTACTGGAAGCTGGTTGTATATGATAATTTTTGAGTGACTTGTAAATTCAGATAAGATGGGTAATTTTGTGATACACCCCAAAGCTGTTTGACTTGTGTCTGACAAAGTTTGGTGCTATGCTGCTATGCCAGGATGTACACAACCCTGTTTTGACTGATTTACCACATGGATTATGGCAGCTAGGGGTTAGGGCATGATAAACATTCACTCCAACACCTGTATTTCTAAAAGAGCTGAGATAGAAGGAATACCAACAACTGGATCTTCTTGACAGTGTACATAATGCCAGTGGGGGTTGCAATCAAAATCCTGTGACTGATAAGAGCAAAGGTAAACAGCCAAGTCCTGTTTTGATTCTCTTTCCTGCCAGAGCTTCTTCCAAAAAACTTTCCGTGTAATTGGGCTCTGATGACTGGTTTCACAAAAGGAAAACTGAACAATTGCAAAGTACTTACTGAGCCCTTGCCACTTCTGAAGTTACTGAGACAAGCTGGTCTCTGAATCAGTGTGTTATAAAGGGCCTCCTTTCTAGGCCTTCAGTGGACAAGCCTTGTACAAGGAATGAACTCTGAAAGGTATAGGATTCACAACTGGATATCATAAATTTCAGTCATCATTTTCCTTATGTTGTCTTGTGTGAGTAAGACCCCTCAATATGGAACCTGAATTGAAAATTCTGTTGTGAGGATTTATTTCTCTCTGCCCACATTTTATTTTTTCAGTCCAGACTGAAATATATTTCATCTATGCCAGCAAGGAGTTAGAATAAATTTGGTGTGACTTTGGCTTGCTTCTAGCTCAACTTGATTCTTTGTTCCTAGTCATGATATCTAGATTAGTTTTAATTGAAGATGCAGGATGTGTGGAAAGTACTGGTTAATTCAATTCTGAGATGGATTATAGATGTGGCTGTGCAATGTAGGGATGGTTGTAACTGTAGAATTAAAGCAAATACTTAATTTTATTTTTTCAGGATAGACATCTAAAGAAATTTGTGAAGAAGTTGCAGGGAACTTGATAGGACTGAACTGGTGAACAAAAATGTTTTTATTTGAGATTTAATGCTCCTACTATTGTCACAGTCCTTTCTGAAAGCAAAGGACTGAAAGCAAAGGACTAATGCATAAACCAGGGAGTGGATTTTTGAGTTGTCCTCTGATAAAGCTGCTTTTACAGCATATAGACTTAGATCCCTTTGTGTGGCACTTGGGTTTGTCAAGCAAAACTCATACTGCAGCTTATTTCTTGGAGGAGCCATGGGGGTAACAGCCAGGGCTGTTCTGTGTTCACTGGGTGATGGTGAAGGAATATTTTAAGGCTCCTTGCTAAAATGACAGATGTTTTAAATTAAACTTCTGGAACATTGCAAGAACTAATTCTTCTAAGGTCATCTTCCCTTTTAACAGAGGAAATCATATAAGCTATGAGGAAAATGTCTCTTGCAGCATTTGGCAAATTGTCAAACTAGTATTGTCAACAGAGGCATTCAGAGGAATCTTTGTTTAAAAAATAAATAAAATTACCCTTAAACAATAAACTTTGGACTCCCATCTTAATTATTTTTGTGGTTTATTTGATGTGATATGTGCAGTTTTTACTTTCAAACTGCACAAGTAAAAAGGGCTGGATATTACTGGGTGCTTGTCTGCTTAAACAAACTCTCATAGAATTACAGAAGATGAAGTTATTTCTCCTTCTCACTGAGCAGCTGTTGTTTGCTATGTCTAGCAGGCTAAGAAGGTTGGGCAAGGGACCTTGTCTTATTTTTCCTGCAGTAGAAGCAGAAATGACAAAAAACTGCAAAACTGCTCATAAGGAAGAAACTTGGCCAGAAAACCTTTTCTTTCTTTTCCATGAAGAAAATTCTCCACATCAGAAAGCCTAAAGCATGCTGGGTTTGTACTGATCAGTGGCAAATAGGACTTGCAGGAGACTGGCAAACAAGGTTAAAAGCAGGAGCAGGAAATCACAATCTCTTCCTCCTGCTTATAGCTACATTCCTAGAAAGTTTTTCAGTGGCCATATATATATATGCCCTTTGACCTTTGTGTGTCCCATTTCCTTTAAATTTCTTGACTTGTCTGCCTCTTGTTCCCTGCTTTTTGAGCCGGGAGCAAGAAGGAAAGTAGCTCACTCTTTATTCATCTGATTTGTCTGTAATCTCCAAATTGCAGAGTTGGGAAATGAATATGGGGTAGAAGTTGTAACTAGGAAACTGTCTTGGTCAGGTTTGCTTGAGAGTTCCCCTTACTCTGTAATGTGCAGTGTTGAAATGATGGTTATTTTAGTGTGTTAGTCAGGGCAGTTTCTTTGGAACCGTGACTAAGTGCCACTCCAACACTGTAATAGCAGAAGCTTCTTTATCTGTCTGTCACTTCCCAGTAAGTTAAGGAAAGATCATCTTAGGAGGTAAGAATATCCAAAACCCAAGCAGGAATCATGTGTACTGTTGGCTAGAAATAAAATGTGTTTCTCAGATGATTTTTTTATATTAGCATGAAGCTGGACAAGCTACCTGTCTGAAATAAGGAATGTAGATACTACATCTTCAAGGAGAAAAAAAATCCTCATTTTGTTGGTATTGGACTGTGAGGAGGGTATTTGTTAACCTTGTGTTACACTGCAATGTGTCCAAAACTTGCTTAGGCCATGTAAAGTTCAATCTGAAAAAAACCAGGATCTTGTGAAAACTAAGTAGGAAACAAAGCAACAGAAACCTCGAACCACAAAGCTAGAACGGCAAACCCACTCAACTTTTTTGAGGATGTATATTTTCACTCATTAATATGTCTTTATGTTTTGAGACTTTTCCTGTGAAGTGTTATGTGGGGTGCATTTGTTTTTTACATGACATTTCTATACCTTGGCAACAACTGCAAAGAGCAGTTAATGGAAAGGTTAGCAAACAAGGTTTTCCATTTAAACAAGTTCAGGAGTACATTCTATGTTGGTGCTTAAAACAAGGTTGAAAGTCCTTTTTACTAGAAAGGTAGTGGATATTTTTAATTGATGCATCATTGAAACTCCTTGAAATCTTGTGTGCCTTCTGTGGTATACAGTGCTGAGGATATGGATGGACTTGGAAGAGAAATGTCACTGGAGTTTAGGACAATTTTTTTGAGGACAAAAATCTCCACAGAAAACCCCCAAACAACAGAAGAGGAATTGACTTTTATCCTATATGTTACTTCTATTTGAAGATTAAAGATGGCTATATAGCTACTTTGCTAGCTATAGCAGAAAAGTCTATATATATACATATATATATATGCATCTCTAGACATATAAAGTAGATATACATCTGCCTATAAGTAGTTGATATGCTTCTTTGATTCCTGAACCTAGATCCAGCCTTTTATAGAAGAGACTTGTCCTTTCTAGATTGAGTGATTAAATGCTTTTTGTATGGTCTAATATACCTGGCCAATATAAAATAACAGTTGCTAAAATGACTGTGAACTTGAAGTGCCCCCCACACTGTCTTATTTTTTTGCATTCTTTAAAGTTATACTTTTTCCAGTATACTCAACTGAATGCAGGTTGGTACAGCTGCAGGAAAATAAATCTTGAAGGCATGGTTCTTGTAAGTACAGTATTGTTCTTCATTTTCACCTGGTGAGAATCTTCGGTCTAACAATGTGTAATCCAGAGATTACTGAGTTACTGAGAACTACTCAATTTTTTGTGTTATCATGTTCATGCACTTATCCATGCAAGCTTGTGGGAAATATAAAGGATGTGTTTCCTGGGTGCAATGGAAATAAGTAGAACAAAGCAGGCATACTCTCTGGTGGGCCATGAGATACATTTAGAATCATGCTCTTGAGGCATTGCCATGAAGTTCAGTAGCCAAAGCAACACTGCAGTGCTGTGCACCAGGACAGTGCATGACTGTTTGTAAACCTGCTGTGAACACAAGAGACAGAAATCTACCATAGAATTCAAGATCTTAAAGTTTTTTTGCGCTTTCATTACTTTTAAATATCCGTGTGACTAATTGTGATTGTAGTACTAATAGATGAAAAAAAAAAAAAGCAGGCTAGGCTCAATGTCTTTGAAGCAAATAAAATACTAGGCCAATGGACTTCTGTGAAGTTCCTCTGAAAAGGAGCAGACCAGGGAGAGAGTTTTTGGCAAGCAGCAAAAATTTGCAAGGAAACAAAGAACCTTCCAGTGGTTCTGGAAGGCTGTACAGCATTGGAATTGGCAAGTGCTGTGCATACTGACACACTGCATCTTCTGTCCAAAGCCAGTGAATCTTTAAGCACCAGCTGATCAGGGATTTTCAGGGCTATCTTGTCTAGCTTGAGCAGGTCTGGCAGCTCTTAACACAAAGTGGTGTCTGATTTAAAGACCTTCTGCTTTGTGATGCCTTTCTGAATAGCTTATTCAGCTGGAAAATACAGCGAACAAAGGAGCTGGAAATATTTTGTCAAGTTGGTGATCTCACAGTTCAGAGAGTCAGCTACCAATTATAAAGACTTCTATTGTGTAACACAAGAGCTAGTGTATAGAAAGCTCCAGATCTTACTCTCTTTCTTTATTGGCTTCTGCATAATTATTTTTTCCCTAAAGGATGGTGTGGATGTGGGGTGCATTCTCAGTAATTAACTACATTTTTCTAATAGACTAAGTTGCCAGCAAAAGGGGGGTAAATTTTTTTATCTTTGAATTTGATTTCTGACTTGTGGAGATCAGGACAGAGGGAAACCTTCAGAGATTAAATTTTTACAACTAAGTGCAGGAAAAAAACAGTATTGTTTCTGTGGAGAGTGGGAAGAGGGAGAAGTGTCTTGGTGTGTCCTCGTTTGATTTAGTAGAGATGTTGATAGGAAACAACTTAGGATTTCTGAAGCATTAAGTTGACCACAGTATATAGTGATCTCAAAAGTAAACACAGCAACAGGAACCTGGTGAAAGGAGCTGTCATTAGTACAAAGTGCCTTTTTTTTTTATTTCACTATTTGCTTTTATCTAGCCTTGACATTGAAATTTTGATTTTTAAGTATGTCTGTTTTCTTCTGCAGGTTGGAAAAGAGACTGTGCAGACAACAGAAGACCAGATCTTGAAAAGGGATATGCCACCAGCATTTATCAAGTAAACTAATTTTATTTTAAATCTTGTATTGTGTGTACAGGAAACCTGTTCTAATGTCAGGAACAACCTCTTTGGCAGTAGGGATTTGTCTTGTTACATTCTGTATATATAAGTCCATATATATGGTATTTCTTCCTTTAAAAATAGTTACAAAAATTAATTGGGGTAACAGTGGTACTTAGCTGTGTGCTCCTGTAGGTTTGCCTAAAGTGTCAGAGACAATGTGGTGACTCAATCTTTTTCTATTTATTTGGCTGATGGGAAAATGTGAATTTGTCAGTATAGGCAGCTGATAGCATAACTGCCTGGAAATCTAAGACATTTGAAGAGCTTAGTTACTGCAGACAGTGTAGTAGACAGTCCCCTTACAGCAGACATTCTTAATTCCATGTCTTGGTGTAAAGGACAACTGACTTTCTCCTTCTGTTGCCTTAAGCCTAAAAAATGATCCATCACACCTTGTTGTGGAATTTCCAAGCTGCTTATTGCCACCTGACAGACCTCTATTGAAGTAACTTTTTTCTACTACCTATAGGAACCTCTTTGTTAGCATTGTCCAGTGTATACAGAATTTCTGAGTATTTTACTGTTATTTCCAAACACCAAACAGGCAGATAGTCAAAACAAGAAAGCATTGAGACAACTGGGAAAATAATGAAAGGGAGAAGGGAGGTGATGTCTAAGGAGATACTTTATGGTAGGCAGTGGATAAGGATTTAGTTTATTGCATTGTAGGGTGACAAAATGAATTATTAAAATAATGCTTAGGACCAGGTGGTATTAGCATATGAGTTCAAGAATGAAATAGCTGAATTATTAGTGAAGTAGTCTGTCACTTGAGACCACCAGTATGTCTATCAAAGTGATGCTACAGCCTGAGAAACTTTCTAGGGAAATCCGGGGAACAGGAGATGTATAGGTCTGGTGTACTTTTGGAATAAATTAGAAAATCTGTATTAGAGAGCAGAGAGACCTCACCTATATATAGTGTGCTTTGTGTGAATTGACAGTTTCTGTGGAGGGAAATTCTGCCTTATAAATCTATTGGTATTCTTAGAAATATTGCCAACAGGGGAAAGGGTAGTCCAGCTAATACAGTACACACTGATTTCCAAACTTGGCAGGTGAAGGCTTTTAAGAAGGTGAAGTAGCTGCAGGGTAGTTAGAAGAAATTTTGTATGAGAAGGGAAATTGAAAGTGGAAGAAAAGATTATATGGGTAACCCTGACAATGGCAGAAGAAAATCAGTAGGACTGTGGAGCTCTTGGTTGGGATTGTGTTTTTCACCATGTTAATAAGTGTTCTGGAGACCAGGCTGATTTGGGAGGCAAAAGTCCTTAGTGAAAAGTACAAGTCTTATGCAGGCCAGAGAGGTTAATGGATGACTCTGGGAAATTACAGTACCTTATTAATTGAAGTGACTTGATGTTAAGTGTGGATTAAATTACTTCTAAATATCTGAAATTATGCATGTCTGGGAGAGCAGCAGGTCTGGTGGCAGATAGGATGATTGAACTGACCATTACCAATAGTGAGCAAAGACTGGTGAGAGCATCCTTACTAATAATGTAAAAGTAAACATTATGTTTCTTATCAAAGAATGAGAGATAAAAATGTCACAATACAGCTTTATTCTGCAGCTTGAATACTGCATGTCCTGGTAGTCACACAAGATTCAAAAGATTGTAGTAGGACTGGAAAAGCTCATAGAAGGGCTTGGAGAACAAAGGCATAGAATTATTCTCTGTAATGCAAAGCTGAACAGACTGAAAGTGGGAAAAGTGACAGAGGGGATTGAGGCCCTGACAATGTCTAAGGAAGGAGGAGTTGCATGGAGAAGGTGAAAACTTGTGTTTTTCCTGTGCAGAACTTAATGGGGGAATTGCTTTAAGCTAGCAGTTTGTAAGCCAGCAGTAGAGAGAGATTCTTTGTACAGCTAGTTGTGTACTGTGAAAACTCTTCATGTGGGTTTGGAGGTTAATAGCTAAGGACTTAGAGGGATCCATTCTGGGTCAAATACACAAACTGCAGGAAGTCCCAAGAACTGAAAATAGTTGAAGGATGGGAGAGTGCCTAGAGGAAGCATGATAAATGCTTATCCTGCTTTTAACCTTCCTTAGGCTTTTACTTGCAGCTTCTATTGGAGACAGGATGCTGAGCTAAATGGGCCTTTGATACAATCCACTGCAGTATTTATCATGCTGTGTGCCTGGTGTGTGATCTTGTGTGGCTGTAGGGGGGTTTGAGGTTTTGAGGGGAGTGTTTATTTCATGAAATGAGATCAAAGTGTTTTTCTAACTCCTTGAGTGATTGTATGCAAACGTGTAATTTTTATTGTGCTCATTTTCTGGGATATGTGGAATTTTTAGTTTATTTCCAGCTTCTTCTTCACCTAGATGAGTAAAGGATTAAGGAAAAGAGATTTTTCAAATTGCTATACTGTATTAAGCCTTTGATCAAAATGTAGCAAATTGTGCATGACTTGAATAATTAAATTACTGTAGAAATGTGACACAAGTACTGCTGAATGGTGCCAGTTTATGCTGGCTGCAAGAACTTTTTCTGCAGCAATTCATGACTGCATGAGCTGTGATACAATGTAAAATGGGAACCAAAGGTATCTGTCAGAGTAAGGACACCCACTCCACAGAGTACTTACTGTCCTAGATGCAGTAACATGAGTTAGGAATTGTCAATGGATTTTATGAATGATACTGTGTTCCATTTGTGGGTTTTTGTTAATCTAGAGTTTATATCAAAAGGAATTAGTAGAAGTTAACAGTTTCTTGTTAACATGGGGAGTATATTGTCCTGGGTATCTTGGTTGTGGGGGACCAATCATAGTCACAGGTGAGGTACAAAGGGAGCCTTATCTTCTACTGCTGTAAAGGACAGAATTTAGATGCAAGAATTGAGACAGATGAGAGTCTTTTTTTTTTGGTTTTGTTTTCCTGAGAGGGAGTTTTTATTTCTGAAGCATTAGTTCGGGAATTGGCATTCCTTTTTAAGGGAGTGCTCTGGCAGAGTTTGTACTGGTGCATGGATGATGGGTAAGAAGCAGTACACATGTGCTAGCACTGCATTCCCTGTTTGTATTTCCTCCATTTAAAGGGATCACCAGTCCTGGAGGATGGAGAGGTGTGTTTATTATTTTGAAAGACTTGATACAGGCGTAGAAGGTTCATAATAAATATATATTATGGTAATCTGTAAAGCTTTTCAGTAGGAGTGTGATTAAGCAGCAAAATAACTTGCTGGCTGCTGAAAAGCTACCATGCATCCCTTCATTTGCTACAGACATAAACCACATTGGAACTGTTGACTTAGAGCTAAAAAATGCTGAGTTCTTTATCTTAATTGTCTTAATCACCAGGGAGTATAACTAATGCATATAATTTACATCAGATGTTTTGCAATGTGTTCCTATTACTTGTTAAGCTTCTCTTGTAGAGAAGTGAAGAACTGCAGTCTCTAGGCAAGGAATAGGGTTACACTATTTGTTTACACTGAGAATAAAAATTTGTTTAACTTTCATGCTCATTTAACAAATCAAGCAATAATGCTATTCTATGTTAATGTTATTTTGGTAGCCGAGCTGTAGCTGCACTGCTGGTGTCTGTATTAACAAATTATTGTTAACATAAAAGATTTGCTTTTTACTTTATATTTCTAGAACTGCAAGTAATCTAAACTGTAGTGGTTAAACTGGAAAACAAACTCAGGGAAAAGCAGAGGTCAATCCTGAAACCTAAAAACTAGAATGATAGTTTAGCATAAGCTACTTTTTTCCCCTCATGTTTTGTAAGGAATACATTTAACAGTGATTAAGTAGATTGGCTACCCAAAGTAGTATGGTTAGAAATATTGTGACCAGTGTCTTCCCCACAAAGAATTTGGCTGGTGTTAAGATAGCTTTATTGTAATTATGCCTCAAAAATAAGTATACTTTTTTATTAAGATACGTTGTTGGGTTTTTAAGTTGCAATATAATACGGAGATTAGAAATTTCACCATAGCAATAAACTTCTATTTGAAACTTCTGAACATGGTTGATTGTTGTGATAGAACAAGTGGTTCATTACATTTTTAGGGGCTTTGGTCATTTGTGTTGTTTTGGTTGGTTTGTTTTTTCATGGAAGTAAATGAATCCTAATCTTTTGCTCCCTAGCATGTGTGCTTTGGATGAAATGTGTCTGATTTTCAAACACCACTATGATTTTCTTGTACACAGCTTACACTGCTGAAGCATTTTAAGTGCATTGGGAAATTCATACAAAATAGGCATTATACTATTGAAATTCATATTTGCCTTTAAGAGGTTCAACCCTAAAAACTGTAAAAGAAAACTTTAAATCTTTAGAAACACTATTTTCATTAATTATGATGGCTTTGGGTGTAACATGCATTTATGTTAATTCTTGTCTTAACAAATGAGAAAGGCAGCCTTGAGATAATTATCAGTATTAAACAGACAACCATGAAATTAAACTGTAGGAAATTAAGTATTTCTGAGCCTATAGCTCTGAGCTGCTGAATAGGTGATTTGTTTAATCCCTTTCTTGGCAGAGTTGAAAAGAATAAATGTGAGAAGCAGGCACGGAAGTGTAATTTAGTGAAGTCAGTTGACTTTGATAACACAACTAAGTGCATTGCATAGTGATGAGCAGACCATTTCCACTTTCTGCCTTGAAATCCTGTGGCATTTTCTTGCTCAGTTAGGAGCCTCTGCCATCTGATACACTGAGCAGATGTCTCCCAAAAAGAGCTGGTTATGATAATGTAGCTGATCCAATGTGATCTATTCTAGGGAGCTGTTAGCTGAGAACTTTACTTTCTGGACAAAAATGAGTTTTCCTGTAGTGGATGTCTTATTTATACTTGTTAAATTTAGATGTAACCATTAAGTTCTAATATTTGTGTTAGCAAAGAACATGGGGGGAGGAGGAAATGGGTTAACTATAACTTTCCAAAAGCACTTTAATACATATGGTAAAAGAATGTGCCCAAGTGGTCAGTAGAAAATGGGCTATGTGACAAGCATGCAGAAGTGGTCATAAGAGGTAGCATTGCTGTAGTAAAAGTGTTTTATGTTTGTTGGAACCTCATGTTATCGAATGAGCACATGGCATTCACATGCACAGAGCATTATGCGTTACACTACACTTAAATGAAGTGGGAGACAGTGGAGGAAAGTGCAGTCATGAGTAGCATAGCTAACATGACAGGGAAGTCTGAATTTTTTATTCTCCAAAGCCATCACAAAGTAATTACAAAAGAACAAAATCAAAACATTTTCAGTCTTCCAATTTTTGATATTTTAAAATTGTTATATTAAATGATTTGATGGAATCTAATTTCAGAGCTTATCTTCTTATTCTAAGTAGCTTTTGTGTTACTGTATTTACATACTGTAATATCTTGCAAAATCTTCTTTCTGCTTTTATGTCTGGAATTGCCAGCTGCATTTGAACATTGTACCTTACCATGGCATTTTGTGGTTATTTAAAATGCTCTTTCTATGAGTGTTAACATTCTGAAGACCTGGATTACAGCTTCAATGACCAGAGCACAGTGTCTTTCTTAAAACTGTTATTTTGTCCTCATGTGTAGCTGTCATTTAATATGTATTAATAGCAATTGCTACTTGAATAACAATGCCTATACAAGGCTGGTAAAAGTTAACAGTTACTTTGATTATGAAGTCCTAAAAGAATCATTGTTTTGTTCCCTGCCCTTGTCATGAAGAATGTAAGGTATTTTGCTGGGTTGGGATCTCTCCTTAATGACACTGTACTATGTGCTCTGTAAGGGGTACTTCAGACCTTCCCTATGTGGGAAGGTTGTGTGACTTCTGAAAAACTAGATTGTATGGTTGCTGGTGACTTTTTGTTAGAAAAAATACAATAAATACTCTTGCCTTTTTAACTATAAAGGTGTAGAATGATCAGTTTGTTGGTGGTGCCTCAAATGGTAAAGTTAAAAATAAATCCAGCATTTTCTCAAGCCTGTGGTCACACAGACAGGAGCTAACCAGCAATTGTTGTCTGCTGGCTTCCCACAGAGTGGAGAACGCCTGCACCAAGCTGGTGCGGGCAGCCCAGATGCTGCAGGCAGACCCTTACTCAGTCCCAGCTCGAGATTATCTCATTGATGGCTCAAGAGGAATCCTCTCTGGAACATCAGACTTGCTCCTGACATTCGATGAAGCAGAGGTAGGAATCCCAGCCTGACTGACATAAGTGCCTGCTCAACAGTGTTATTAATTAAAATGTCCCCCTAACTAAAGTAGCTAAACCAAACTATTAAATAGATTAATGAGGTTTTGACCGTTTCAGTTTGATTGCAAACATATTTTGCATTCCTTTCTGTCTGAAGGAGCTTAAGACTTTTTGCTCTGTTTCATTAGGAGCATTTTTGCATGACATAATGTTTAGGTGCTGCCTAAACTTAAGGTGATTATTGCTCAAGAAGGCCAGATCTCTTCAACTGTCTGATACCTTCCTGATGCTTTTCTGTATTCCCTTCACTTTACCCATTACTGATCCTTATATTTTCTGTATCCCTTCATTGAGAAGCCCTGGGCCATTTTCTAACATGTTTGTCTGGCTCAATAGCTCTGGCAATTTAATTGGCCTTGTGGGATGGGAGGTAATACAAATTTGGACTGTCTGGCTAGTCAGGCATCAGAAGATGTATTCTGATAAATCGAACAGTTGCCACGTTTTGGCTGTTGCACTAGCCAGAAACTGACTCAGAAGTGCTGTTTGTCCGTCCTCATATGTACCAAAAAAAAACCCACCAAACCATAGTTGCAAGGAAATGTAAATGTCTCATGTTTGAATTTTTTTTTGTTACAAATCAAAGTTTTGATGCTCTTTCTGGGGATGTACAGTCTTGCTTATTTCTGAATAAGAAAGATCATGCTGTTAGAAATACTGATGTCAATCCTAATTCTGCCACAATTTGTTAACCTATGGAATTGTGTTGCTCTTCTTGCTGTTCTGAGTAATCTAACATGGTATCCATGTCTCATTTAACCATCTCATGGCAATGTTAGCATGTTCCTCTGAAATGGTTTTTAATAGAAGTGTTATGGGGCTTTCAAGGAAGTTAATAGCTTTTAATCTCTCTTTCTACTATTTAGGAAATGAATTGACTTTTGTGAATTTAATGCTTTGTGGGACTCACCTGACAACTCCTTGTTAATGAAAAGAATGCCATTAGTCAGGAATGATTGATTTTTACAAGTACTTAAGTTGGCACATGTCTGTGCTAAGTTTCAATATAAACTAACATTGGGACAAACTGAAATGGGTTTCAGAGGAAGCTTTGGTCTTTTCTGGGTGCTAAACACTGCATGTGGTTGATACAAATTAAATGTCAATTAACTCGTTCTTACATAATTGTATGTAGTGATGTCAGAAGTAATGTGGTTCAGAGGTTAGGATATTTACTGACAGAACTGTTTGGGAATCAAATGTAGACTGAAAGAAGTTAAGCTGAGGCAGAGGTCCAGAGGTAAATGAAATACAGCCTTCACAGATTTTTCCGGAAAGTTTAAGATGTTGGATCTATCTTCCCTGCTGGAATGCTGGGTAATGCTGTATCCATATGTAAAGCTGTATGGTAAATGATACTTCCTCTGAAAGCCTGAAGTCTGCTTTCTATGTAGCTTTGCTTTGTTATTTAAGTTAAATATTTTATTGATGAAATTGCAATGAAAAGCTTCAAGCATGACAGCATACATAGATGAAGCTCTTTCTAATCCATTTTCTCAATGCTATCCTTTGTATATCATACAAAGTGAAGACATTGGAAGTAGGATTTTGCATTGCTGAGTAGTGGAAAGCTGATTGAATATTGGCTTGCCACTACAGCACTTGACTAATGGAATTTGGGTAACTTATTCAGCATCTCAGACCTTTATAATTGCCCATTTGTCCTATTAGCAAGTGCTATAACTAAACTGTTCTAATAACAGATTTGCATTTCTAATGCAAGTGTGTCTTAGCTTGAGCTAAGAAATAATGGGATGTTTCTCTCTTAGGTCCGTAAAATCATCCGTGTCTGCAAAGGAATATTGGAATATTTGACTGTGGCAGAAGTGGTAGAGACAATGGAGGATCTGGTGACTTACACAAAGAATTTAGGGCCAGGTTTGATTTGCTCCAGTCTTTCATAAATATATCAAGTATAGTCTTTTCTACTGCTTTGTTCTCCTGCCAACATCTCCCTCTCCCAAGTTTTGAACACTGGGACAATGGTAAAGCAGTTGCTTTAGAAGTTTCTATTGGGAAGAATGACTCTTTCTGTTTCACAGTCTCTTTCAAGAATGCAGAAGATGTTGGTAAATGAGATGTGCACATGAATGATATGTACTGTACTTTTCCTGTACGGTGAAGGAAGTAAGCATGCATTAGTAAGGATAAAAAAAAAATTGAAAAAGCTGTGTAACTAAGCACTCACAGATAGAAAATCCATTAAGCTGATAAAATGTCTGCACTGGCTGAGATACTTAAGCCCAGAAGGAATTTCTTGGAATAATATATGCTACATGTCATATGTTAACATCTTAATGAGGTTGCAGAAATAGCTGTCTTGAAGTATGATACAAAAGCCCAGCTGTTACGGAAATTCTCTGTTTGCTCTTTGATGCTCCTTCTCTACTTGTTACTTCACTGTGTTAACTCACACTTTGAGTGGTGGAAGTGATGGGTAAGTGAGGAGCTGCTGTCTCTATCTCTCTGTTGCTCTAGAGGAAACCTACCATTAATCTGTCATCTGCTAGTTCAAATGCTTTAGCTTCAGCATGAAGTAGCTAAAGTATTTAACAAATGCATTCTGTAAAATCAAGATGTGGTGGTGGTAGTGTAGGAAGATGTTGGAATTAAAATTACACTGAACTAAAGAATGCTTATATAAAACCAGCAGGAATCTAGTTAGTGCTTTATATTTATAAATACTTGTGTTATGTGGCTAGGTGATAAATGAAATGACTAAGAGCTGTCATGGCACAGAGCATGTTTGTAGATTATCCTGTTTTTATTTAACACGTGTATACTTGACCTTGTTTCTAGATGTGGAAAAACTTTGAAGTTCCATATGGAGGTATAGTGTTCTCTAAACTTTTATTTTTCATCAGAAATTGCCTTCAATTAAATAGTTTTTGCCTTGTTTTGAAGAGGAAATGATAAAACAAAAGGGCAATCTTCTCTTTCCCTGAAACATTTTCTTCAACTTGGTATATACACATTTAGTTTCTCTGTGGTTATTGTTTTACATATCTTTGAAATGGAAGTTTTCCCTAAATTCAGTTTGCTCTGTTGGGCTCAGTTACAAGCATTTGGCTCTTTTCACTGAACCTCACATAATTTGCTGCTACATATGTATGACAGAGGTCTTGGGTAAGTGTCTTAGTTTCTTAGAGTGAAGTATAGGCTTGTTATCTTTATTGTAAATAATCTTCTCTAAACTCATGGTATTCTGAACAAATAGTGGGCCTTGTGCTTCTGGAATGCTGTAGAAGCTCTGTCTTTGTCTGAGCTGGCTGCTGCTCAACATCTGCAGCCCATGCCCACAAAATGTAAAGCCCAGAGTCCTGGCAGTTATATTAATGGGCATTTGAACTTAACCATTCATGTGAGTACTATATAAATAATATATATTTATATATAGGAGTATCAGCAGGTACGCTTAAAGTCAAGGAAGTGCTTATAGGGTTTATGCTGGAACTTGAGAGGGGAACATGATTACGTATTAAGGCTTTTGTCATTTAAAAGGAAATGTGGTTCTGCACAGCTTGCTTCTCTGTGCTCTCAATGTGAGGATCCTACTACTTTCAGTGATGTCATGAAACAGTATTAACATGCCTAAGATGCTAACCAGCAGAAAGGTAATTCAGCCAAAGAATATACAGCTTCCTTCCAGTTTTGTACCCTGGAGGAGAAAGAGTAGGAGCACTACAGCACCAATTTAAATAATAAGTTTTTGTGAAGCTGTGTCTGAAGTTTCCACATGCACTGTGTGATAAACCTCACAAGTCTTAGCTATTGTTCTAGAATAAATGTAATTCTTTACAGGCTTCTAGGGTACTGAAGTATTTCTAGCAAATATGAAGTGTAAATAAATAAGTTCTTGACCTCTGGTAGAACCTCCAAGCAAGCAAACAAAATCCTGACATTTCCTTTTTCTGTCCTTCACTTAAGCCATGGATCAAATCTTAACAGAAAAGATGACACCCTCCTCCTGCCCCTTTAATCAGCTTCCAGTGTTCATTAAGTGACTTTGTCCTAAACCTGTAATTTCAAGTATTTTCCTATTTTATTGATAGGCTTTTAAATCAAGAATTTTGAGTAGTCTTTCTGTTTTGGCAGAAAGTGGCTAGGTTTTGAATAGGTGACTTCTCTGAAGTATCTGGAATGTGTTTAAAGTAACAGCTGCTAATATAAAAGTTTTAAACTTCATTATAGTTTTCATCAATCATTATGCCTTATTCTTGTTTTGAAATCTCAAGTGTTTTAATGTTCAATTACTTCAATCTTTAGGAATGACAAAGATGGCCAAAATGATTGACGAGCGACAACAGGAATTAACTCATCAGGAACATAGGGTTATGCTGGTAAACTCCATGAATACAGTCAAGGAGCTATTGCCAGTACTTATTTCAGGTATGTTTTGCTTTGTTCTTTAATACCATTCTGAATTATTGTTTTGAACTGGAGTTCCCATGTTTTATGTCAATTAAGAATAATCTCGACATCTGTAATCTATTGCAAGTAACTGTGCTTCTTGTATTAAAACTTCAATTACTTTGAGATGAAATGGTCCAAGCAAAAGGAAATGTTCCATATAAATACAGTAGAAGGTCAACTTGACCACTGATTGGTCTTGCATATACCTTTTTCTAATCTCTGATATTTCCACAGCTATGAAGATTTTTGTAACCACAAAAAATTCTAAAAGCCAGGGAATAGAAGAGGCCTTGAAAAATCGCAATTTCACAGTAGAGAAAATGAGTGCTGAGATAAACGAAATAATTCGTGTATTGCAACTCACTTCCTGGGATGAAGATGCCTGGGCAAGCAAGGTATTTTCATATCAACATTTGTATGTAGAAGTCTAGTTTTTGTCTACTGTGTTTTACCCTTTTAAACTTGTGCTTCTGAGACCACTGAAATATGAAATATTTAGCTTTCTCTAAATAAGCAAAATTTAACTAGTGTAGCATGTGAAGGTAGTTCGATGGTTTACTGCAACTCAGTGGTGTAACAGGAGACAGATTTATTTGTGCTTTAGTTTCAGCATCATTAGGAAGTCCTGCAATATTGTATATTCCACTCAAAGAAGGATATTTTCCCTATCTATAATTACCCTATATAATAATTTTTGACATAGGATAGTTAGGTATAAAAGTTACTGTTCATTCAGCTGGTCTCATAAGTGAGATTGAGATTTTCCTTCTAGATCCTGCCAGAAAAGATAGGCTGCTGTTGTATTCCTTGTGCAAAAGGCTTGGAACAGAGAAATTTTAGTCAATTTTGGGGAATTCCTCCTTGAACACTTGCCCTGTTTCTCCCTGCCCCATTTTTAGTCTGGACATGAGAGTAAATTTCAGGTTTTTGTCTTATCTCAAAAAGAAATCTGTTAGATTGAAGAGGCTTTCTGGGTAAGTTTGATGCCTGTGAAAGTGGTTTATGGACAGGATTGGTTCTTACACCTCAGTGTTGAGCTGTGTGAGTGACTGCAACCACTTAACCTGGAGCTAATTGCTGCTCTGAAGTGATGCTGAAGTGTCTAGAAGACTGTAAAGCAGGTCTGACAGACAGAACCATGAGTGTTCTGGGCTTACAAATAAATGCAGCTGCATAACTGAAATTCCTGCCAAGTTATTTTTGAGTACTTGGAGGTAAATTGCTGAGGATACTTTTTTAAAGGTTAACAATATGAGCAACAAATAAGCATAAATGTCATGGAAAACTTACTGAGACCTGAAGCCAGACTGGTTAGTAAGCAGAGTCTAGCAGGAAATCTAACATTGATGTAACCAAGATATAAAATCACTTTGGCCTATGTTGTTTGGCACTTGACCCTTAGTTTGCCTCTTGATTTATTTGGTCACTATCACTTCCTTATTATGATTACTGTATGCATCTCTGTTTTTGTTGTCCTGTTTCTTACCCTTTTCTCACCTTTAGAAGGTAAGCTTTCTTCCACACCCTCCACCTCTACCTTGTACTAAACCCAAAAAAAGCATGTCTGTGGGATTTTGTGCTGTGTGTAGACTGTGTGCTGTGCAACTTCTCTGAGTGCCAGCTGTGGCACTGGCATTTATACTTATGGATATACACACAGTTTTAAAAAGATCATAATAGCTCTGTCTAGCTGTGTGTAGCATTGGCTGTCACTGAGAATGGTAATTGCAAGCTGATCTGCATCAAGACTCTTTCTGAATCTGATTAGAGTTAGGGCAAGATTTTACAGCACATTCTTGCTGAATGCTTTTATGTTAATTTATGAGTCTCTCCAGTGACAAATAAAGGGTCCAGTCATGCAGGAATCAGCTTTCTGCATGGCCAGAAAGCTTTATTAAGTCAGGAATTTTGTCTCTTCCATAGTGTTTTACCCATAGCCTTCCTTCATTTCAGATGGTTCATGTTCTTTAGGTCTAGGCATAAAACTGCAGTCTTGCATGGGCACTTTTTCAATTCAGTTTTATTTTTGGATTTAAGCTTTCCTGTATTTTATGAAATATGGATACTATTTTATTTTACACAACAAATGTGGAAATTTTTGTGGTAAAGAAAAATGTCTATTGCAAGGACTTGGCAATTTTGGCTTAGGAAACTCTTATTCATACTGCTGGTGAGGCAGATTAATAAAGGATTTAATTAAGAAAACAGTTGGTGTATTAGCAGTATTTCCTAATGGAAAACATTGGTCATTATGCTTAATGCATAAATATGTTGTATGGATTAGTATAATCAAAGTATCATTCTGTTCTGAACTGAGAATTTTTTAATTGTATTTTGTTTTTGAATTAAGATATCCTAATGATTTGGAACTGTAGCACTGGGTATTAATCAAAAAGTGATGACAAAGCATTTGAATTGAAAAATGCAGTGGGATGAAGAAGCAGAATCTAGTTTGCTAATAGCCACCTATCACAGACATTATCCTGTATTTGCACACATATCTAAGAATTGACTTGTTATTTTGCTAGGAGGGAGATGAAGGAGCTGTTTAGTTGTAGCTGAGGTCACTGTTGCATGCATTTTGTGCCTGGTGGTGAAAGAAAAGATTTTCCTCATGCTTTTCTGGAATAAAGTAAAGGTGTTTGGGGATGCCCAGCCTTGAATTTTTATCTGTATAGTACATGCTGTTGCTGATGTTGGACTTGATAAATAACTCAAGATATAATAATAAACATAAAATACCTTGAGTTATCACAATCTGTCTAGAGATAGTGGAGAATGAACAAGGTATGGAGCCAAATTTGTAGGTTTTGTAGGAGTTGTAGCTGTAGGTAAACTATTTTGTTGGTCTTTCTGGACTCTGCACATTACTATTACTGGATTGCAATAATCTCTGTTTACACTGGATTTTAAAAATAGTATGGTGCTTTAGAACTGAAATACTATTCTTGGACTAAATTCTGGGGAAAAGAATTGTATCTATTTTTTCATTCATAGCTTTGAACTTTTTTCCTTGATTTTTTTGCTTTTCAGAGGAATTTAATTTTCTCTTGTGTATTGTTAGTGTTTATTTTAAAATGAATTTCAAGTAATACTCAATCCAAACATCTTTCATTTCCATGGAATTGGAGGGAGTTAACAGTTGTAAGAAGCTGAGAGATATCCAATGTCTTGCAGGATGGAACCCTGAATGGTGACTAAGCTATCTATCTTGCCAGAACACTGGCTTTGCCTATTTCCTCCAGCATTGCCTTCTTTGGTCATGAAATGCAGATATCCTTAGACTAGACCACTCTATTGAGTCAGAGCTTGTGTTTTACATCCAGCAAGGAATTGTGTAGGATTTATTTTGCTCTTTTGCATAGCAGAGCCAATACTACCTGCTCCCTGAATAAGCTTGAAATTCTTGGTAGTGGCAGAAATGATGCATGGAAGTGTATTCAATAATATTTGCTTTAGGAATTGGTTTGGAACAAATCCAGATTGCTCTTTTCCCTTCAGACAGTGTTGCCCTAGTTGTTTAATTTGATTAACTGAAATAAGTTTACCTCTTCTGAAAATGCAATAGTGCTGATTTTGTTAATAAACTTCCTTTTGATAACAGAGGAACTGTTGGCAGGGAGAGGAGGGAAAGAATAAATTTTTGCTGATGAAATTGTATAATTTTTTTTTGCAAAAGAGCAGTAGTATTAAAAAAAAATCATTCTTGCAAACGATATTCCATTGGCAAATCCCAAAGAGTTACATTTTAAATATATTTAGCTGTTTAGGGGAGGAGTAAAATATTTAAACAGCTGGAGAAATTGGGACTGTCAAGACACTTTCAAGCAGTGAGACCTTGAGCAAGTTGCTGTGTTTTTTTAGATGGAGTGTTTCTGCCTTTGTCTTCCTTCTTTCTTAATAGCCTGAATTGGTTGGTGAGTCCAGACCTTTCAGTATGGCTGTACCTTTTGCTTGCCAGGTATCTGACACCAGACACAGCTCTGGCAGACACAAAAGTGCTGTACCAACAACCCTAGTTAAGGATGCATTCTAGTTTTCTGTTGTGTTATTCAGCTCACTGCAATGAAAACTCCTGATCAGGCTATGGCTGAGAGGGATTCCTTGGGCTGTGTAGATGGGGAATTGGTGCTTTAAGAGCAGTTGTCTTGAAACACTTCAAGTGCTATGCTAGGATTTTACCAGACTTTTCTCAATAGGAAAAGGGGACATATGCAGAGGAACACAGGATAGCCAGGCTCACCCTGCAGAGCAATCCAGTTGTGTAACTCCATATGACAGGGCAGATGGATCCTGTTGCTGCTGGGGCAGTGCTGGCAAGTACAAAATCATGAGTGCAAAATCTGCAGCACCTATGATTTTATCCTCAGATATTAGACCTCAGATTCAGAGGCTTCTGTATAATTCTGCTGAAACTGCAACTCTGCAGGCAGCTGAGACAACACAAAGCCTGTGAGAGTAAAAAGGGAGGGGCAAAGACAGTTTTCCCAACACTGCTTTTCTCCACCCACTCCTACCATTGCATTGGCACAATAAGAAACATCTGCTGCCTTTTTAAAAATTCAGTTAATTGTTTCAAATTATTTCTGGGTAGACAGGCCTGAAATAGCATTTCAAGCTAAAGTAGCTTCAGCCTGACATAAACAACAGAAAACAGTAACACCTACCTTCATAGGTAGTAAGATTTATATACACATTTGAATAGTCAATGAATATTTGCCTGTCTCGTAGCATACATTGAATGCACAATTATTGAGCTATAGAGAAGATAACTTTTAAAATAATGTGTCCATCTCCCACCCCTAGCTGCATATCCGACCTTTTGGAAGGTTTTTCAAACAGGTCCAAACTCAGTTTGGAGAGCCAGTTTCTAGATTTGAGACCCAGTCATCTAGGTGAAAATAATTCTGCTTTTGGTGCTCTCTCTCAGGCTGTGATTGAAGAGCCTTTAAAAATATTCAGCTGCATTGCATGACATTTTACAAAATTGCTTGCTGAATTATATTATAGCACCTTATCAATAGCTGACAGACTAATATGCCTCAATAAAAATGCCAGACTATTAGTGTTGTATGTTTGAGACTAAGCATGCAGAATGAACAACTCCACAAAATGTGGCATTTCTTTAGTGTTGTCAGGATAGCACATGCTATAGCAAGATACTGATCACTGATGGTAGTAGGCTTCTCTTCAAAAGCATTGGACATGGGCAGTCTGATTCAGATGCTATATGAGAGCCAGGCTTCTTTTTGTCATCTCTATACCATTCATGGGATCTTAGATGCATTTCAAATCACTTCCATGATATGTGTGGTAAAAAGCTATTTTGGCTTTTCTGCAACTTCTTACTTAGGTACATGTTACTGTTTTCATTGTCCTTCCGTTTGTGTAAGATGGAAAACTTGTGGCCTCTAGTGGAGAGATGGCACATGAACAATGTGCAGACTGTGAATAGAAATCAGAACTGGGAGGTTGTTTCCTCTGCAGCCTGAGGTGTTGGATAGTAGTGGCATAATAGTGAAGGAAACAGCTTCTTTGATGATCCTGGCAGAGGAGTTCAGAGTTTTAAACAATCACCTGTAAATACTTGTGTCTGTCTCCAAGGACATTCAGCTCTATATCTGAGACTTTCAGAAATTAGCTGGTAGTCTTACTTTTCTGTAAACAGTAACTGTTTGACTTTAGGCAGCAGAGCAGGTGAGAAATGCAGATGTGCAGCCTCTTATGTGAAGTAAGTAGTAAGATTCACTGGCCAATTACCAGATATTGATACTCCAATTACATCACAACTCTTCTATGTGCCCTGATGTAAAATGGAACTAACTCCAAGATGTGTGCTTATTAGAGCTCCAACTTTGGAAATTAAAGCACTAGTGAATAAAGAAATAGAAAAACCACTAAAATTGCATGCATAATTTTTGCATTTTGAGTGAAATGAAGATGTCTGTTCTAACTGGAAAGAAGCTATTTTGACCTGCTAGTTTGAAAATGGGTTTTGAGCTGCTTATACGAATGGGTTTTTATAAGTAGACTCTGCTTTATAGAACCTTTGTCAGCTTTGGTTGCAATGATTATTTGTGCTTTGATATTTTTGTTTTGAGTATCATTTTGCTGGTTTCTCTTTTGTAAAGGACACTGAAGCCATGAAAAGAGCTTTAGCCTTAATAGATTCAAAGATGAATCAGGCAAAAGGTTGGCTGAGAGATCCAAATGCACCTCCAGGTAATATGTAAACACAAACAACAGCATAAAGTATTTTGATTTTTGAAGGTCTCATTATTTCTGTTGTTTAAGACAAATTTGTCTTTAAGCATTAATAACCCTTACATAGTGGATCATTCTGAAGGTGCCTGTATTTATTCCTTTCTTTAGATACTGGGAATTTAACAAGTTGTGTCTAATGACCTGGAAGGCTTTGCTTCTTCTAAATGGTCTAAAATATATGTATTCTGTGGAACATACATGTTCTTAATTTGCATTCCAGCAGTATACCCAAAAAGTTGGGAATTGAACAGTACTTAATTGTAGCCATGGCTAATATTTAAAATCCCTTCTTTTGTATTTTCGAATTTTCATAACTTGAGATTTCCCTAACAGAATCTCTTTAAGTGTTTTTCTTTCAGTCTTGACATAAAATTTTTAGTATGAGTATCTGCCATAAATATGCCTAATTGCAATCACCTTTACTTATATAAGGGTTTGTTTACCTTTGTGTCTTTCAAGTAAACAAAACTCAATAGAGGTCTGTTCCATTTGGATGTCGAAAGACCTTATTAAATGGACTTCCTCTGAAATCAAAGCCAAACTAATACAGTTGTAAAAGTTGGATGTGAATTGTTGTTTTTTGGTGTATATCTCCCTTTTTGGTAAATGTGCTTTCCCAGCTGAACCTAATGCAGTTCACGTGACATGGTGATATCGGGAGTTTTCTCATACATGTCACAGAATGTCTTGTTTGCTGTACTGACTGACCCTGTGCCTCAGGGGATGCTGGTGAGCAGGCCATAAGGCAGATCCTTGATGAAGCTGGCAAAGCAGGAGAGCTGTGTGCAGGCAAAGAGCGCAGAGAGATCCTGGGCACGTGCAAAACCCTGGGGCAGATGACAGATCAGGTGGCTGACCTCCGGGCCAGGTAAAGCTCTACTGGGGCTGGGCGCTTCCCAAGTGCTATGGAAATGTTTTCTCTGCAGTTGTCACTTCCTAACTTGTAAAAAAGCAGGCCAGAACTGTGTTTTGCCTTTTTTTACTTCAATTTCTTCTTTTCTGATGAGAATATGTTTTAATAGGAGAAATGTTAATTACATAATATGATGATTAGAATTGCTCAAGTAGATAATTCTGACTTTGCTTGCTAACACGTAACTTTCCTCCAAATTAGGCAGAAAGGAAATTTTAAACTCTCCTCTTAAGTCTGTTCTCCAAAGAAGATATACTCCACTTACTGTAAGATACATGGATATTCTACTTTTCAGGTGTTTTTTGGGATGTTAAACAACAACTACCACATGTGATCTATCCTTCACTGGCAAATTCTATTGAACTTTGCATGTCACATGATTGAGGCAGCTAAGACATTTTATTTTCATATTTATTTTTTTAATTTACTTGCTGTCATCACTTAGATGTAGGAAGACTTTAACTCCTGCAGATTTTGACTCTCTGCAACAGTCTGTAAATGAGAGAAAAGGGGCCTTGTCCTGGGTACTTTAATGGAACTGTATCCTTAAACAGCTTTACTTTTTGACTCTTAAAAAATGTTTATTCCTCTGAGACTGCTAAAGGTCACATTCTGGAATAGAGAAAAATATGTTCTTAGTTTTTATCTCTACTTCTGTTCCTCACTTATTTTTTGTTTCCTTAAGGAGGAAACCAAATCTGATTAAGTTCTATATCTCTTGCAATAAATGCTGGGAATAAGTGCAAACAGGTTTTGTTGCTCCTTGACTAGAAAATAGCTTTAGTCAGTCCTGAGCTGAACCTGTGGTGCTCTTTTTGTCTCGGGCAGAGGACAGGGTGCCACACCCATGGCCATGCAGAAAGCCCAGCAGGTGTCCCAGGGGCTGGACCTGCTCACTGCCAAGGTGGAGAACGCAGCCCGCAAGCTGGAGGCCATGACCAACTCCAAGCAGGCAATTGCTAAGAAGATTGATGCTGCTCAGGTACCACCAGTGATTAGTAAATCCTTCAGAACATTGCCACTCTCACAGCTGTTATACTGAACTACTGTAGTTGTTTCCAAACAAAACACAGTTACTTGACAGGAAGAACATAGAGGGGATACTTGCTTTAACAAAGAAAAATCTTAAATTCAGTGATTTACAGCATACGGTGAATTTTGCTTCAGTTGATCTTTTTTGGTAACTTACTTGGCATTGCTAAAAATTTCAAGGTTATTAAATTAAAATTATGGAATACCCTAAATTTGCATATAAATGAATCTTATTAAACAAAAGAATAGAAGAGGTTTAGATTGAACAGACTTATTTGTGGATCAAACCAGAGCCCTTTCTTTGGCCTCTGTTTTGGGAGTGGAGTTCAGGATTTAGAACTGTATGTTAATGACAGAAAAGAAATTATGTTAATGAAACTACATTTTCTTTCAATTGATCCTTTATTTTTGTTACTCTTAATATCTCTCAATGGTCAGTCTCTTACCCAGTGATGATTATGATTATCATGAAATAATATACCTTATCTAAATGTTATATGTGTCTATTATCAATAGATAAAGATACATTAATATTATATATGCATCAAATGAAATGGTAATGGGACTTTATAGGAAGAGCTCTGTGTACACCCTGGGCTCAAGAGCATGTTTTCATTTTTTTCTGAAAGTCACATCATCAGTTTCTAAAGACAGTGATTCAATTTTACTTCTAAATTATTGTTGGCAAATATTGAGGGGAGAGAGAGAATGTAAAATCTTTGGGTAGATTTAATCTAGTTTGACTTTTTTTTCAAAACAGAAAAACTATGAGGCAGTAGAATAAAGTTTTGAAAGCTCTATTGGTATTTTCTTTCCCTATAAAATCATGTATAGAATAAACATTACTTTTTGTCTTCACTTGAACACCATTCTTTCTGTTAAGAATTGGCTTGCAGATCCTAATGGGGGCAGTGAAGGGGAGGAGCATATTCGGGGAATTATGGCTGAGGCAAGGAAAGTTGCAGAAATGTGTGAGGAGCCTAAAGAGAGAGATGACATCCTTCGTTCCTTGGGGGAGATATCTGCTTTGACAGCCAAGCTGTCAGATCTGCGACGACAGTAAGTGTTTGTTTCATCACCATTGATTTATTTCTTTGAATGACTTTCCTGTGCATTCCTAATGCTGAGCAAGATCAAAATATTGATCATTAAAATAAACCCTTTTAAGTTACTCAGCCTAGTGATTTCTATCTCAAAGCCTAGCTTGCACTGGCTTCCTTAAGAAAAAGGTAACCAGACATGTATTACATGGAAGTATTTTCTTTCTATTGCCTATGGAATATTTGAGAAGGAAACTGAAGCCAAAAGTGAGCTTGTTTGTACTGTTGAAACAACAAGGTAAAGGGAAATCTAAGTTTGTTTATGCAGATGGGTGTCATGACTGGTTTCTGCTAAGCACTTTACTAAATATCAAAGTGGAATATCTACCACTTCCATCATGGTCAGTGTTCTAAGCTGTAACTGCAAACTATACAAAAGATAAGCCTTTCAGAAATTCTATTTCTGTATCAGTTTTGCAAAGAGGCTGCTAGAGAATGGAAGAGGAGAAAGAAACTGTTATTGTACAAATTGTCATCTTCACCTAAGGCTGGTTGCAATATAACAATAGATGTTTTTCTTGCTTCATTAGTTAGATGCTTTAATCAAATTTTTATTGAACTTTAGCTGCTGTAGGTCTTAATGTGCTACCTTTTGTCAGGTTTGTATATAGCCTTTGCTCTGTGGCTGCTTACTCTTCTGCTTGTAATCTGTATGGCATGATTGCAGTTCCTCATAAGACAGCCATGGAAATGGGAAATCAATTCTTACACCAGTATTGGCAATGCCAGTCTATGCCTTCCCCCACCTCAGTGCTGTGCTCAACATATGTAATGTCCAGGCACCACAGCAGAGAATTGCTCCTCAGAGTCTCAACCCAAGGGTCAAATTCAACTTTATTTAAAAATACTGAGATCTTTTTGTGTGTCTTCTTGCTGAACTTAAGATCATCTGTAAATGATCTTTCTATGACTACACTGTTTTTTTTTTATTTTTAAATCCTTAGTGGGAAAGGTGACTCTCCTGAGGCCCGTGCTTTGGCTAAGCAAATAGCTACATCACTTCAGAATTTACAGTCCAAAACAAACAGGGCTGTAGCAAATACAAGGCCAGTTAAAGCAGCTGTCCATTTGGAGGGCAAGATTGAACAAGCTCAGAGGTGGATAGACAATCCCACCGTTGCTGATAGGGGAGTAGGTAAGTGTTTCCTCTATGATTTCCCCCCCCCAGGTTTAGAATCAAACCCATCACCAGTTTTTGTGGTGGAAACTACTGCTCCTGAGATGCTGAGGATGCATTGAATCTTCACTGGTGTGGAGACTTAGAGTTAGAGCTAAGTCCTGACTGCAATTATGCTGGCCCGTGATTCTCTTTGTGTTCTTTCCTAAAGAATGGAAGAACACGTGCTGTAGAGAAAACAAACTTAAGATTGCTTCTTGCTTTCCTTATTATGCAAATATTGTATCTCAAATTTGAATTTATACCTACTCCTGCAAATTGAGTAATTAAGTCCTTCTGAGAAGAGAAAAACACTCATAAACCTGACCTAGAAGTATCACTTCTTGTATGGTTTCTGGGTTATCTGAGGAGAATGCTAACAATTAAAGAGAAAGGGGATCTGATAATCTCATTTTACTCTCGATGAGCATATAACTCTGGTTCAGGAGTTGCTGGCACTTGGCAGGATACTCATAAGAAAAGTAAATTAAGAATATAAAAGATGCCAGCAGTGCTGAGTGATTCTTGGATAGTCTGATGCTGTCACAACTTCTTAGGTAATTTAAAGCTTGATCACAAACTTGGATTACTTATGGGTTAGCATTAGTTTAAAATTATTCTTCAGTAGGTCTTTGGAGTTCATACATGATGAGTTCTTTTAAAAGAATACTGCTATTGTATTATTGAAAGAACAGAGAATTACATTCTTGTGAATGAGCAGGAAGCATCTGTAAGTGAATGAAGGAAATTACCCATGCTAAAAATAATTTTTTTATGGAAAAGCTTTTGACACACTGTGGAGGCTTTGTAAGGTGTTCCCTACCCCCACTGTCCCTTGCAATCCAGACTACTTGACACTTCTTACTTATGGCTTCTGGAATTCTGGGAGAGGGCATTTGGCTTTTTAAGTTGTGTTTCTAATTGTCTTTTCTTTCCCTCTTGCTGCTCATCTTCTATTGAGGGGATGAATTGCAGTATTTGAAATTTGTAAGTGCTCCATTGGATTCAACAGATTAGTTATGTGGAAATACCTGACAGCTGCCATGGTTATTTTTTGTCAGACCACTCTAATTAAAAAGGATGTATCTCTAGCCAGAGTTGCTGAATTAAACAAAAAAAACCTGGAGACAGTTGAATTCCTCTGTGGTTTTGAACTGTAATTATTCAGTGATAAACTGCACAAGATCTTCTCTACCGCCTAGGGGAGTGTTGTTAAAAACGCAGGAGTTGTGATGTGTGCACGTAGGCTTGTGGTGCTTGCTGGTGGCTCTGGTGTTTGTCCCCCTGCGTGTCACTGCCCTGTCCCCTGTCCCCTGCAGGCCAGGCAGCCATCCGGGGGCTGGTTGCCGAAGGCCGGCGCTTGGCCAACGTCATGATGGGCCCGTACCGGCAGGAGCTGCTGGCCAAGTGTGACCGCGTGGAGCAGCTCTCGGCCCAGCTGGCCGAGCTGGCTGCCCGCGGGGAGGGCGAGTCCCCGCAGGCCAGGGCCATTGCTGCTCAGCTCCAGGACTCGCTCAAGGTAAGGACCTGCTCTGGGCAGGCAGGCGCTGAAACCCCTGGCTCCTCTGCCAGCCCTGTGTGCGTGAGGCCTCCATAGAAACAACAGTGCAGCTACAGACCTGCTGCTTTAGCTGGGTGGCTAAAGCAGACTTTCTAGAAAGGGCTTGTTATTGTGCCATGGGGGTTAATTTCAGATGAACAGTTTAGAAGGAAAATTTAAGTCTGTCTTAAAAAAAATAGTATGCCAGTATTGCAGATTTGAGGGGCAAGGTCTCAAATAATGCTGTTCATTCATAGGACTGTGATTCGTATAATACCATGGCCTCCAAGTTTTAGGAGCAGGGCTGCCAGCAGCATGGAGCCGGCAATGGGGGCTGCTACGTGGGCTTTAGGCAGTCATAGGTGTAGGCTCTACAGGGGGGCTTAGACTATGAAGGCTGGGAGGAGGGCTAGGCTTGAGATTAGGCCTAATCAAGAAGAGTTTAATGTAGGGTGTGAAATGTAGGTGTAGAGTTTAATGTAGACTGCTTCAAGGAGTGGTATGTAAGCTGTGTATATTTCAAATTATGTAAAAGGTGATTAATTGGTCATACTTCTAAGGTAATTTTATCTTAATATCTGCCATTGGAACAGGCATTTTTTTGCAAGAGAAGGTTTTATGGGATTTGAACCTTTACAACTTAATATCCCTCTATCATATGCTAATAATTTTCCACTTTTTTTAAGGATCTTAAAGCACGAATGCAAGAAGCAATGACCCAGGAAGTTTCTGATGTTTTTAGTGACACCACAACTCCTATTAAATTGTTAGCTGTAGCAGCCACTGCTCCCTCTGATGCTCCCAACAGAGATGAGGCAAGTATACCCAGGTGGTCTTTTCTTTCCATATAAAGCTTCAGTTATTGTTTAATTTTACCTGAATTGGTATTTTGAAAAATAAATCAGTGCTCTGAAAAATGAATTGGTAATTTTTCTCAAGTTTGTGGTACATGCTTAATAATTCTGACAACATAAAGATTACTGTGCAAACCTCTCCAGACTCCTGGAGACTGTGAGTTGTATAACCCAGGAAACAGTGTTGTCCCTGACTTCATAAATGGCAAAAATGTTTCCCCATGTTGCTGGTATCACATTGAAAAATTTTTGTGCAAAAATCCCTAACACACTAGTTGGTGGATTTTTATATCCCAGCATTACATAAGCTGATTACAATAGTCAAATTCATGCCAGAATTAATCAACAGACTAAACCTGTTCTCTTGCTGGATATTGTTTCCTGTACTTGAAAGCCACTGGCTGCACATGAAGTACCTAAAATGCAGTGTCTGGCAGTTCTATTTGGCTATTCTGGCTTTTGGCTACATGATCAAAATAATTCCCAAGGCCTTGGAGAATTCAGCTTTGTGGCAGGATAGCTTTTTGTCCAACTACTCTGTTTCTTGAATATCTAAGCACTGTAAAAGGAGGCAGTTTTTTTCCAATGTCAATTTTTAGTGTAAACCCCCTTATTTATCTTTTAAATATAGTTACTTTTGTATTATGGGTTTGAAGGTGAATCTCTGAGCTAAAATAGTTTTAATAGAGTATTTCTTGCAGCAGTAGTCATCAGGAATTACTGAACTTCATACCTTGAAGCTATAAAGTGCATAGCCATCTCCTTAGTTGTCCCATTGAGTTAGTAAAGAAGAAAGTCTGGTAATGTAAAGATTAAAAAAACCAAATGCCTTCAAAGCTTTTGTGTCCTTTTGCATCCTCTCAGGATGAGTTAAGTGGGGATGTTACGAAGGTATTTCTGACACTTTGAAGCAATTGTTTGTTCTGATAAGGAGGTTAGGGCTTTTTTAAATGTTTTTTTCTCTTTTGACAACTAGGTATTTGATGAAAGAGCAGCAAACTTTGAAAACCATGCTGCTAAACTGGGAGCTACAGCAGAAAAAGCAGCTGCAGTTGGAACTGCCAATAAAACTACTGTGGAGGGCATTCAGGCAACAGTGAAATCAGCAAGGGAACTCACCCCACAGGTGGGTTTGCAGGGTTGTTAAAAGGACTGGGGATGACTTCTGGGGAATTTTCCTTATGCTTCTGTTCTCAAAGAGAATGTTGTTGATTGATGCTTGTTAATACCAACAAAGAACATAGTGCTGATGCTCTCAAAAGGGGAATGGCAAATATTTCTATACATGATACTAAAAGTAGAACAAAAGATCAAATGACACATTTTATTTTTCAGCGCTTGGACAGAAGTGTCTGTGACTTAGACTTGAAACCAAATGATTTTGAGGCTTAGTAAAATATGTAAGGGGAAAGATACTCCTTTTTTATTCCAAAATAAATTTCTATCTAAATGTTGGTAGTGTAATAAGTATTGTACTTTAGTGTTTTCAAGAGTTGTTTATAAGAAATTAGTACATAATTGAAGTTGCAGAAAAAAGTATTTGTCAGCTAATTTCAAAGTATGGTAGATCTTCAAGGAGCTAGATACTAGAATTAATGAACTAGGTTTTCAAATGTAGAGCTACACATCTAGTCCTGAAAAACAAGAGCATTTTCAAGAATGTGCATAATGTTGATGTGTACTGACAATTAAAAATGTCTTCTGTTTGCAGGTAGTATCAGCAGCTCGTATCCTCTTGAGAAATCCTGGAAATCAAGCTGCTTATGAACATTTTGAGACCATGAAAAACCAGTGGATTGATAATGTAGAGAAAATGACAGGTAAAGTAGGAATTTTTGTTGAAGATCCTACCTGTGGCTAACTAGCTTGTATAGATTTTTCTCCATGCTGTTTGGATTGATGAAACATGCAAAGAATAATGATTGGTTAAAAATAAATTAAGAGAAGTGGGAATGTGCTCTCTCACCCCAGGAATATGTATATGTTACAAAATATACAAAATAGCTGGCTCCTTATCTGCTGATACTGAGCTGGAGAGGAGCAAATTCTGCTTTAGTTCTTTTTTGGGAAAATCAGAATACCATCATTTTTTATTGCAGTTGCTACTCTAGCAGTATATCACTGTGACAACTTGAGGTTTTCTTCTGTATAATCTTGGCATGTTGAAATAGGACAGATAATGAAGTGAAGGAAAGGAAATATGTTGAAAATATTGTAACAGCTCAATGAATACAGAGAATAAGACAAAGCTACTGCTCCTGCTGAGGTACTGAAATGTTACAGTCCTTCCCAAGTGTAGATCCTTTGCACTGACCTGCTGAACAGCTGACTGTACTATCTCCTCCTTCATCTCAGTAATTAAATCCTTGGTATTTTAAATCTCACTGCCTTGTCACTATGAATCACCCCTGTGTAAAAAGCACAGCAAGAGGGATATTTCCTTTGGAATGAATAGGAGAGTACAAAAAGTACTGAATATGCTTAAAGAAATTTGGTGTGAAGAAAGAATCTCTGCTGCATATTCTGTTTAAGACAATTCTTGACTGAAACAACATTCCATGGTAGAGGAGTAAGAGCTTGGGATGTCATTACCAAGCTTACCATGGTAACTGTCACAGAGGTACAACAGAATCACGAGTTAAACTGCAGTAGTACTTTGGTCTGATTTCCATGCCCTCTTCTACTCCTCCCCTGACCCCAGTGTTAAAATACTTTTCTGGTTTTGAACTATCTCTGGAGTACCAAATATCCCTTTCCACAGATGAATACATTAGAATATTAATGTATTGAACTCTTATTCTAGGGTTGGTGGATGAAGCCATTGATACTAAATCTCTGTTGGATGCATCAGAAGAGGCCATTAAGAAGGACCTGGACAAATGTAAAGTTGCAATGGCCAACATGCAGCCTCAGATGCTGGTAGCTGGTGCCACCAGCATTGCCAGGCGAGCAAACCGCATCCTGCTGGTTGCAAAGCGGGAGGTGGAAAATTCCGAAGACCCCAAATTTCGGGAGGCTGTTAAAGCAGCCTCTGATGAGCTGAGCAAAACTATATCACCCATGGTAATGGATGCTAAAGCTGTGGCAGGCAACATTTCTGATCCTGGTAAGGGTTGTCAGCTAATTTAAAATGGGCTTTTTATTGACTGGAGATGATGTGAAGTAGTGCTCATTTTTTTTATACAGCTGTGTATCTCCTTTTATGTAAATATGGTGTACAGCTACATCTCAGAATGATGAAATCAAGCTCACACCATTAACTGCTGCATCCTGCTGTTCTAAAATGCAATCAAAGGCCTTTGGCATATTCAAGGGGAAAAGGATTCAGCATTCTAATATGTTGTGCAATTTCATGTTCTTAATTAGAAGCATTTGTTGCTAGTTTTAAGTAATACTACTTTATAGCAGAAAATACTATGTAGTTTTTTGATTCTAAAAGTTGTTCAGGGAATTACTTTGGCTATTGATAGTGATTATTATTCAGCCAAGGCTTTATTGTATGCATGTTGCATGTGACACTAACATTTCAAGCATGCAAGTCTGCTGTAAACAATTTGGTAGTTTCTAAATACATATGTAAGTGTACTTGGCACAGTACATTGGAGAAGTAATTTTTGGGGGTAGTGTTCTAAGTATTACCAAGTTCTATTAAATTGGTATTAAACTGGTATTGGAATTTTCGTTCAGGTTTGCAGAAGAGTTTCTTGGATTCTGGATACAAAATTCTGGGAGCTGTGGCCAAAGTCAGAGAAGCCTTCCAGCCTCAGGAACCAGATTTTCCTCCTCCTCCTCCTGACCTTGAGCACCTTCATGTAAGTGTAGGTAGTTGGTAATAAAATAGACAATTATCATTGATGTGTGGATTACACTGAAATTACTTAAGTATATTATTCTTCCTTAGAAATAAAAGGTATTATCTGGTCAGCCATGCATACAAGTAGCCTCAAGTCTAAAAAATATCAATCCAGCTTTCAAAAGGAAAGTGTAAAACATGGTATTTTCTTTAAGAGGAAGCACTTGGAAAACAGGAACAAGACCTGAGGTCATGCAGTCGTGTCCTGCCATGACACCATTGTTTGCTCAGTCTTTGCTCTGTTTCATTGCTCTCAATAAGATGTTTGCCTCCCTCAGCTGACTGATGAGCTCGCTCCTCCAAAACCACCACTGCCAGAGGGGGAGGTTCCCCCGCCCAGGCCACCACCACCTGAAGAAAAGGATGAAGAGTTCCCAGAGCAAAAGGCAGGAGAAGCAATCAATCAGCCCATGATGATGGCTGCAAGGCAGTTGCATGATGAAGCCCGGAAATGGTCCAGCAAGGTAGGAAATTGTTCTAAGTGTTTTGTGCTAAAAGGATTCTCTTTTTGTTTTCAGGATCAGTGTGTCTCATCTTAAGACAGTGTCTTTCACAGACTAAATAGTAAAAACACTGGTGTAGGAGGAATTAGAAACCCTTTCAAGATCAGAGTGAACAAGGGTCAGTCAGGCAATGCTTAGGATTGCTAGACTGCTTTATTAACATAGTCCTGGGAACACAAATATGCTCTGTATGCCAAGCTGTTTGTGATTCTTGGTGCTGGTATTGCCTAGAGAGTCACTAATACGCTTGTGCAGGCTGACAAGCTGATTGCTATATTTAATTGACTTTGAAAAGTCTGTGTGCAGAAGTCCATATGGATTTTGCAGATGCCAGCTGCAGAAATTGTGAACTGGTTTGTCTTAATTCTGGAGGAAGCTGCAAGGTACTTTGCTGTTAATCAGATGCATTTATGATGGGGAAAATGACCACATATTGGTAGCCTGGTCTCATTCTTTTTTTGGAGTGAGTCACGTTTTCCTGTTAAGGCTGAAAACCTGAATTTCCTTCCCATTTCAGTGCTATGAAGAAGAGTGAATTTGCTGGTCTCATAAATGCTAATATCACTTTGTTTTGCTTTTCTTTTCTCCCTCCTTTCCCCAAGAGCTACATTTTTTCTCTGGCAGAAGCTGAGTGCTGAGAAAGCACTTCAGATGTTTAGGCTTCTGCAAGTGTAAGTTTAAGGGACAGAATTTGGCTATTTTAATCTCTCCCTTTTTCTGCACTAAATTAGATGGTGAGTAAGGAGATAAATTTGAATAGCTTACAGAATCAACTTTAGTGCTTTGGGCTAAAGGGACATCTGTTTTGGAAGCACAGATAAAATAAAAAAAGTTTCTGCAAATCTCTTTGGGTGTCTCTTATCCAAAATCCAAAGCTCTATTTTCCCCATACTTCTAGATATACCAAGCACTTTTTTATATTACTAAAGAGACAGTACTGGAATGTATTAGTGATCTCAGAAGGTAATTTTGAGGCTAAAAGCTTTAATTTCAGTTTCCTAAAAGTGTTTTGATGTTGGAATCCCAGAACTGATCCCTGTTGGAATCCCTGAATTGAACAATACAGAGTAGGTAACAAAATGCTTTTACCATATATACTATATATATGCATATATACTATATGCATTCTACATTAAATAGTGCAGAGCCAAGCAGCAGACCTTAAAACTCCTTGCTGATTATGAAAGATCTCCAAGCTCAGTGACTTAAGATTATAAAACACTGTATTTATTGCTTTCATTTGAGACTAACAACCCAGTAAGTCAGCCTCCCAATTGTCCTTCTTTTTAAGCATCATTTTAGCAAGAGGAGCTCAGTTATTCTCACAGTCTGTTTTGGGGGAAGAAGTTTTAAAAACACTTCTGTAGTCTCTGAACTCTCTTTATTGGTTGGAAGAGGGATTGATGGACAGTGCTACTGAGGAATATGGGCTAGCCCTGGAAAAACAGAACTATAAGGTCTTGCTTGTATGAAGTCCCAACAGACTGTGTGTCAACTGTCTTTTTCCTTTTTGCTGATCACTGTCTACTGGTATTTTACCTGCAGTAAAGTGGGAGGGGTGGGTGAACAAGTACTTAAACTTTAAAATATGTTGATAACATTGTTCATTCTAAGAATGAAAATCTGGTTTTTTTTTTTTTTCCTTCTTTACAAAAGCTGCTCTTCACTGAGTGGATTCTGAGTTTTCATGTGCTCCATTTTTCTCATGGAACACCAGCTGAACAATGTCTACTGCTTTAATTTCCCTGGCTCCCCCCTCATTGGGATAAATCAGAAAATGAGGGATATTTGGATACTTTTAAATTACAATTTCGATTTGAATACTTATTAGATTAAGACTTATATAAAAGCTGCCTTTGAAGGCAAGTTGATTTGGCCTTACAAATCAACAAATCACAATCCAAAATTCCTGTATCTTGTTGTTGACAAAGACTTTTTTTTTCCCTATAACTGTATCTTAAGCAAAACACATTTGCAAATGCACAGTTTTTGGTAAGGGTACCTTAACTTTTATCACACTTGGCTTTAGTTGAAGAAATACAGTTAACTTGTAGACTACTTTTGTATTGAAATATTGTCTTATTAATGCCTATATTGTTATAACTCTCACCTCTTCCTTGAGGACATCTCTAATGTAATTCACTTGAACCCCCTTTCTTTTTTTTCTTTTTGAAGGTAATGGATACAACATACTGTGGCAAAATAGTATTATATGCTTCATAATCCTCTTTTTTTAATTAATTCCATTTCAGTCTTCTTTAAGAACTGTCATATTCACAGTATTCATGGCATTCAACATCACCTCTTCTATTTCGAACCCTGCGTTGCTCTTTTACATGTTCTGTGTGGTACCTCAGTATTTGCTTCTACAGTGTCTTCCATCCCATCTCCTTTTTTTACTCTACAGCAAGCAATGTCAGTGGCTTTTCTGCTGGTATCTGCTCTTATCACACATATGAATGGGCTTCCATACAAAGCTTTGTATCTGTGCAAATACCACAGTCATCTGCTGCTGTGCCTGCTCCTGTGCAGTCAGAACAGCTTCCATTGAGACAGAAAAGCCATTCATTTCATTGTTGACCTGCCAGTAAAATGTTGTTCTGTGGGTCAGCCTCTGTCTACAGAAGCTGAATGCTCAGATGGAAAATGTTGCTGCATATCTGAATTGTAACTTTTTAATATTTTTGGTAACTTTGGTTCACAGGTGAACTGTTGGTTTCCGTCTGCTAATTTTATATTCCTTCCCCTCCTTCCCTTGACCTGATCCTAGAGCTGCCTTGTCAGATCCTGAGAGGCCAAGAGGATGTTTTGGTCACTAAAACTGCTCAGTTTGTGCTCTTCTACCAAATTCTGCTTCTTGTACTAACTGTCCCCTGTTTCTCCACCCTTGCTGCCACCTGCAAAGCCTGATGTGACTGTGATTAATGAAGCGGCTGAGGCTGGTGTAGATGTAGATGAGGAGGATGATGCAGATGTTGAATTCACTCTCCCCTATGACATTGAAGATGATTACGAGCCTGAGCTGCTGTTAATGCCAACCAATCAGCCCGTTAACCAGCCCATTCTGGCTGCTGCTCAGTCTCTACACCGGGAAGCAACCAAGTGGTCTAGTAAGGTACTCCTGAGTCCCGGGACTGATCCGCGTGCATCCGGCCACTTGGAACGCTGACACATTTGCATCACTCCTGATCCCTGCTGGGCCCCGCCATCCTGAATGAATAAGTGTGTCTGCACTTCATTTTAAGGACTGAGAGTGGCTTCACAAGTTTGCTAGATCTGTTTGTCAGTGCCGGATTGAAGCTTGATTGGGGTCACTTATTAATATTCAAAGACTTCCTCTCTCTTTGCATCTGCCTGGTCTTCTTTGTTATGGCAGTTTTCAGATTTTAATAGGGATTGTCTTCCTCCCCTTTGGTTCCTTTTTCCATTCACGTGGGCTACCTGGGAAGCCGTGGTTAATGGTTTCCTAATGACTTCCGGATACAGCAGAGTTACAGAATTCAAGAAGTCATTTAAGGTGTCTATTGTGCTTGGCCTCAATTGATGCCGCCAATTAACATCCCTTCCAACAAGGAATGGCTTTGTATGGCAGTGTTTGTGGAAGAGACTGCCTGACTGCTGGCTTGCACTGGGCTGTATTGCAAATGCTGGTCTTGAGAGAATTCTTTTCTGAAGAAGCTGCACTGAATGCTGTTAGCTGTTGAATTGAGATCCTGTCTATATGAAACCAGTGGAAATCTAACGAGGTTCAGACATTCACAAGTAGTCTGTCTTCTGTCTAAGCACAAATGTTTGCAAGACTGGGCACTTTTCATAGCATGCTGCAAAAAAATAAGGTTGGTGTCCCATAACAAACAAAAGTTATAGGGGAGTGTGCATATGTATGTGTGTGTGTATACTTACATAGATAGTTATACTAAACCATTTTAATCAAAAGGGCTTTAAAAATGTTCTTGTCCTTTTCAGATTCTGGTGCTTGGATAACTTGTTAGACACTGATCCTTCTACGTGAAAACATGGAAAAACTTTGTGTTATGTCATTTTTATCCTAACTGGTTATAGTAGCAAACTGTTTAGCTAATAGGCCACGGTAACGAATAGTTGAGCTGTTTGGGTCACTGTATGTGTAAAATGCCTGGGATATCATCTTGAACTTGCTCATAGTGAGTCACAGAAGTGTGTGCACAGGGTACAGGATACCTTGGCTTAGCTGGGTTCTCACTTTGTACTCCTTGCTCTGAACTTCATTGGTCATTATCTGTGGGATTATTCCAGGGGAATGGTGTACTAATACTTAAACTCACTCTGCTGCTGTTTCATCCACACAGTAGGAATGCTTCAAAGCACCAAATAGTTCTCTTGTGACTAACTATGAAAGGGAATAAGATAAATACACTAAATGTACTGACAGACTACTAACAATCAATCAGGTCTGCTTTCCCTTGCACTAGGTTTCTCTTTGGAACAGTGTATAAGGAATGGGTTTGCCTTGGTCGCAATTAATTCACATATCAAATATTTCTCAGATGAATTGCTGTGACTGTAAATTTTGATGTACAAGAAATCTTGATTTTAATATAAGAAGTATGACTGGATTATCTTTTGATAATCCATGTTCTTCTCTCCTGGAGGCTTTATTTTAAAGAGAGAGATTGTATCAAAGAAGATTTATTTTCAAGGAATAATTTAAAAAAAAGTAAAAGTTGCATCTCACTTCCACATTACTGGTGACAAAAGTTATATGTGTTGGATTCTCTTCCATTTATCCTTTGGCATTATTAGCAGCATAGCTGTTGCTTTACCAACTTCAGTTTCAGATGCCACTGAAAATCCCATGCTCAACTGTTATGACAACAACTGGTTTAACAGGTTGTTTAGCACATTTTTTTTTAACTTTATAAGAAGTCTTTTTTGGGGGAAAATCTGGAGTTTCAAATGCTAATAACATGCTTTATCCTAAAATCTAGTCATCAGAGCAGTAACTCATTCCATGGACAAACTAACACTTTACAACTTCTTTTTCAGTTTTGAAGTAAGCTTTTTTCTCTGAGCGTTAAAAAAAAAAATGTCAGAAATGAGTAGTTAGTAGAGATCTTCCCTGTTCCTTGAAGAAACCCCTTCTGTGTTCACAAGTGGTTCTTCCATCCTTAACCTCTTTGAGTGTTTCTGCTGAGCAGAGCCGTGCTGGCAGGAGCAGTGACCGTGTCATTCCGTGCAGGGCAACGACATCATCGCGGCGGCGAAGCGCATGGCGCTGCTCATGGCCGAGATGTCGCGCCTGGTGCGAGGCGGCAGCGGCAACAAGCGCGCCCTCATCCAGTGCGCCAAGGACATCGCCAAGGCCTCCGACGAGGTCACCCGGCTCGCCAAGGAGGTGGCCAAGCAGTGCACGGACAAGCGCATCAGAACCAACCTCCTGCAGGTAACCAGGGAGCTGCTCAATGCTGCTTCTGCTGGGCCTCTCTCAGCGGGGGTGAGCACAGGAATTGTCCCAGGAAATCATGGGTGTCTTCCCTTGGCTTGTAAAGTTTTGTCAAGGTCTGTGTTTTTAGATCCCATGGGAATATGTATATATATATACATTCATACATACATATATATTTATGTGAACATATATTCTGTAAAGTTAGAATTTGATGTCAAAAGAACTTTTGAAAAAATACTGTGCTACAAATACTGATCTGTCCTAAGTCAGCATTTTGTATTTCATTTACTCATTCCTTTGTATCAAAGAATAGTACCAGAAATGCAACAATTTAAAGCTTTTCAGTGTCAGGCAAAAAAAAAAAAAAATAAAATGCTATTCTTAACCAAGCAGACATTTGAAAGGAAAGGAAGAACAGAAGAATGTTGTCTCCATCCTAAATACTCCTGAAGCAAGTAAAATAAGATTCAGATATCCTACCAATATTTATCAGATAGTCTTGAAGGTGTAGGAGCACCTCTGTGCTCATTCATATTCTAATAGTAAAAGCAAATAAAATATTTTAATGTATTGGTTCAATTTACAATATGAAGTGGTTTTTATCCCTATTACTTAGGTCTGTGAGCGAATCCCAACCATCAGTACGCAGCTGAAAATTCTCTCCACTGTCAAAGCTACCATGCTGGGCAGAACTAATATCAGTGATGAAGAGTCGGAACAGGTAAGAGGTGTAAAGACTGATGGTAGCATGGAATTGTTGATCACTTTTATGGGGACAAATATGCAACCTGTTGTCAGATGTGTTTTGGGAACTTGATGTTGAAGCTCACCTCAGCTGTTTAGGGAGGATAATCTAGTACAGGACCTTGGTTTCTGGCTCAAACGCTACAGTTTAATAGAGGAACAAGTCAAAAAGCTACTCGGGTTCCAATTTTGTGACAAACAACTTGGTAATCTCCTGCTTTGCCCAGTAAAAAGCGGAGGGAAGGACTCGCCACCGCACACTGGACCTGGGAGGGGCAGGGGCGCCCTCGGGTGGATTCCAGGGGAAACGTTTATTTTCCAGCATTATCTCGAGTCCCCTGCAGCTCAGTTACCTTCCAAATGCATCTTTTCAGGAGAAATCTCGCAGCTTTGGCTTCTGAGGGAGGTTATTCTACTTAGAGACATGAAGGTTGTATTAAGATTTTGCACAAATAGGCAGTGAGGAATGGCAAAGTTTTGTTTTGAGTCAGGATAATGCTGGTTCCCAGAGACAGTTACTTCACTTGTATTTTCATAGTTTCAGGCAGCAGACTTAATATATTGTACTGGGAGTTCTTGTGCACGAAGAGTTTACATGCTACTGTCCTAATCATGGTATTTACTGATATATTGGAAATTGTTTTTCTTGACAGGCAACTGAGATGTTGGTTCATAACGCCCAGAATCTCATGCAGTCTGTGAAGGAAACTGTGAGAGAAGCTGAAGCAGCATCCATTAAGATAAGAACAGACGCTGGATTCACTCTTCGCTGGGTCAGAAAGACCCCATGGTATCAGTAAATACTTGCCACATTAGTATTGTTTTCTGTAACATAAAATGCCTTTTTTTGGAAACACAAGAGATATATTAACAGCAGAAGGTGCTGTATACATGAGCTTAAGATTAGCTTATGCTAATGCCCCATTCTAAGGGTATGAATTATAAGATAATGCATTTCAAGTGTCTTTGAAACACATTTGATATCCAACACCTCTAATTTGCTGCCAACAGTAGACAGTTCTTATATTTAATTTTTTTCCTTTTTTTTTTTTCCTTTCCAAGATTCTCTTAGTGAATTCTGTACTCCCAGAAGCACATTTCATTTATGCACTGTATGTTCCAGTAACTTCCATGTGATGATATAAAACATGGGCCTCACTATAAGCTTGTCTTGAGCGTTTAGGACACTTGGTTACTTGGCAGTTTTTTAGGGACAATCATTGACACACAAACATTCAACTTCTCAACAGGACTTTATCTGGCTATTCTAAAACCATGCAGAAATGATGGAAGGTGTGGGGTATTTCATTAAAAGAGGGAAGGTGGGGCAGCAGAACAGTTGTAAACTGAGGATTAAAGTTCCATGTCTGAAATGCTTTTTGCTTTTGATTCTTGCCTGGCAACAGTACTTTACCAGAAACTGGAGCTGTCTCTGTTCCCCTCCTGTCACCCTGTAGGTAGGCATTCCAGAACTCTTGTACTGTACTGAAAGGTTTTGCAGATTTTGTTAGTGGCACACTGTTGACAGCTTGAGCCTTATGGCTGGAGACCTTAAATCATGGAACTCTTTCCTTGCTCAATTCAGCAATGTCTTGAGCTGAAAAATCCTGGTTCTGTTAACTTAGCTGCATGTCCAGGACCAGAAGATGCCACATGCTGGCTCTTTTTTTTTGAAAACCAAATGAGCACATGCAATTAATCTTATTTCCCTCATCGCTCCATCTAATGTTATTCCAGCCACTCAAGGTGAAAATTAAAATATAAAGATATTCAGTTTATAAGTACCTTTAGCCTCACTGCTCTTCTTTCTAACAATGTATAAGCTTCTTGAAACCTGAGCTCTGCAGGGGCATGAAACCCTCTTTAGGTAAGCTGGTGCCTACCAGCAAATGGTGGTTCCTAATGCTGCACATACCTCATTATTTTTACTGCTTGTGGAGTTAGGAGTCTCAAAATCTTTTTTTCAAGTGAATTGAACAAAGTGTTACTATATCTTTAAAAAAAATTCCAAATAAAATGACCACAATAAAACCCCCCTCAAACCGCCTCCCCTTACTAAAACAGACTTATGGTGTTTTATCCTTCCATAGTTGAATCTGCCTTCATATATATAAATATACACATATATTCATACCTGTTCATTTAATGGACAGGAAGACTTGTTTGAGAATGAGTTTCTACATTTGCAAGGAATACTTGCAGACTTTTGCCCAAATCAGCACTGACCTCATAATACCCTCTTAATTTGCTGAGAATTGTTGGACGATCAAACCACCTTGAATAGAAGTGTCCTTGGGGAAAAACTTTTCAGTCTTAACAGCTCAAAGGAAGAGACACAGTGCACTCAGCTGTCCTCTACCTGCCTGCCACAGTTATTCTGTGCTTGGACCTTGTCCCCTCCACCCCCTTCATTGCACTGTTATCTAAAAAGGGAAGTTAAACTGTTGATAATACAACTGTCTCAAACTGACCTCAGCAAGAGAAGGCGTGTGTTCTTCTTCAATTTGCTCCTTGTGTCTGGGTATCATGAAATATTTGGTACTTAGGATCTTTCCTTAGTACTCTCTTCTTGCAGTTACCTGCAACAGGAAGAGGAAGGAAGGGGTGCCAGAGCCTTAACCTGGATGCATTTGGTTGGTTTATATCAGATCTTTAGTATAATTTTAATGTAGTAATTTCTATTTAATAGTACATAACACTGAATATGTAGGGATTATTTTAAAGGGATTTTCTAAATAGTCTTCCTGTATTGCTTTTCAATGCTCCTCACATCCCCTCATCCTGCTCCTGCCATCCAGGCTTCTCTGTGAGATTTTTTTTTTAATTATTATTATTTTAGCATCACTGTTTAGTTGCTTGAATGATATTAATGCAATATTACTAATGCCTTTAATACATAATTGTTTATGCCAAAGATCACTTTTTGTTTCTTGAGGAATGTTTGCAGGAGAACTATGAATCATGGTTGCCTTTGATATTCTTCAGAATGTTTGCTCTAAGTTCTCGAACTATTTATAGAAGCCGAGATACTTGACCACCTTATGCAATTTCTGCATTTTTGAACACTACTGGTCTTCAGACCTGATGTGCAGCAAAAATTTGAACAAGACCATGAATGTCACTTAGAAATGTTTTACCACTATAAAACTTTGTTTATAAACCAAAATGTATTGTATAGTCTAATGTTTTCAACCTTTCTTTGGTTCTGTTAAAACAATAAAAATGCATTTGTACAAAAATCAGCTTCTGAGTGTTAATGATAACAGCAGTGGATGATGCTGTAACAAGAAGAGCAAAAAGCTAAAGCAAAAGAACAGTTGTTTCTACATGTTCTGAACAGAAAGGAAGTGCAAAGTTTCTCAAACAGGAGAAGATTAAACAAAAGTTTTTTTTGTCTTTTGTGCCTGTCCAACCTAGTAATTGAAGCATTTAATGGAAGCTATGTTTAGTGGGAGAGAACAGGAGATTTCCTGAGACCTGACAGTGATCTGCTGTATTGTGAAAACTTAAAATGGGGTTGGCCTGGTCCTGTCAAGGGAAGAACTGCTACTCTGACTAGCATCTTGTTATTGTGAATTTTACTTCCTAAAGTGAATGCAGGGGTGATGAGTATGAAACCACTGTTGTATTTCCTTCACTCCATCACTGTAAGAACATCTTATAAACATTTTTTCTTACTAAAAATTTCTACCAGCACACAGTGTTCTGACTTGTTGGAACCAATGTTTTATTGGTACTGTAGGACCAAACACAGCCTCATAGTCCCAGGGTATTTAGTAATAATTGGTAAAATTCAGAGTTTTGTACTTTTCACAGTTCTCTCCATATCTGAAAGAAGATGAGACCCTGACAGACAACCACCTTTGTCAGCACTCCCAGAGCTGGACATGAGGAGAAGGGGAGATGAAGACTTTGCAGTGTAATTCCTTGCTAATGATTCTGTCTGATTCCCTAAACTCTGCTCTTCAGAGAAGTGCTGGTACATTATTTTTTTCAAACAGAACAGGAACACAGGCCCCCTTTTGCAGTTGAGCATCTTGTGTTTGGAGATGCAGAGGGCACCAGCACATGTACAAGAAAGGTTCTGGCCTCACACACCTGCAGCCATCTCCTTGACAAAACACATCTGCATGCCTAGACTGGTTTCCTAAAGGTGAGTGCAGTTCTTGCTGACAGTGAGTCGTGGTGATGAGCTGGGCTTTCCCCTGCTGTGGGAGCCTCCCTGCTGCCTGAGGTCCTGGGGTGGGCAGGACTTCTTCAGTCACACGTGGGAGGCAGTGCTGGGGTCAGGACTGGAGCTCTGACACTTCTGTATGTCCTAGCTCAGGAAAGGTGTCAGCTTGGGATGTTACCTGTCAGTTCTAAAAACAAGATTTCTTCTACAAGTACAGTAACTGAAGGATGCCATGTGCTGAAACACAGAACACTGGTTCTTCATAGTGCTGTTTTATCTACTGTAATTTTAGAAATTCAAAATGGTTGTTTATGGCCAAGTTTACTCTAATGATATTACTGAAGTTACAGATAGAGACTGTATGCCCATTTCTTTCCTTACTGACTTGCTGCCAGGGTTCAGATGAATTTCCCCTCCTCTTTCCAGACTGATCATTTTTGTCCCAGTATTTGAAATTTTGACTAAGTGACTTTGCTTCAGATGAAGAGTAGGAACCAAAGCCAGAACCTACTCATTAATTTGTAATGCAAACAGGTTAGACAAACAAAGGGTCTCCAGTATCCCATCCTTAATTAATACTGACCAAATGCATGGTTTGGAACCTGATAGCTACTCTGGAGTATGTATTGGTTTGGAGAGATGGTTTTGTTGGTGTATAACAAGAAGTTCAGTCAGCTTTGCTCTGACTGTTGAGCCTTTGAAATATCATAAATAAATACCTGTCCTCCATTTAAAAATAAGAACTATGAAAGGGACCTTCCCTATTGTGCTATTCATGGCCTTGTAAAACTCTAAGCAGCTGCACAGTGCTCAAGTTCAGTAAAGATATAGCAAATAGTCATTGATGAATAGTGTATCAGATGCCTCCTGCTGAAGAGCACCATGAATTGTTTACAAGAGCATGAACATTTCATAAGGTGAGACGTATTTGCAGTGGAGTTCCCTTTATTTCAGAACATTAAAGCACACAACCATTAAATACACTTGACACTTCTACTGTGCTATCTAAAAAGCTACGCTCAAAGGTACACACTGCACAGACCTGGTGGCATCCACTTCGAACAAGTGGAACATTAAATCAAAGCAAAGGCTTCACATAAAAAATAGATCTTGCTCTCTGCAACTGTATTCTTAAAAAAAATGATGGGGATGATGGGATTGAATGGAAAGAAAGTGGATTACTGAAGCAACAATCACCTCCCAGATTTAATGCAGGATGTTATTTTTATCAGCTCATCTGCAGCTGGCAGAAATGAAAGCTGATTAAGGCAAATGCTTCTTAAGAAAGGCGATTTCTTGTAAACAAGACAGAAATTATTTTTTACTTCATCAGAAGCTTTTTCTGGAGTGACACTTGCAATGTCCCAGGCCCTGGGGGGGACCCCTGCCCCTCTCACTGCTGCTCTCTGTTTCTGAAGGGATTACATGTTGCTTTGTGGAATGCCAGCTCGCAGCTGGCTGTGGATGGAACTGAGCTTTCTTTGCAGGTGCCTGCAGCAGCAAAACATGCCACCAGAAGACTTTTCCAGTGGCCTGTCTGGCCTTCAGAATGTGCTTGACCTCAGGGCTTTGGTATCTGACTGGCAGTGTAGTGTTTGCAACATTCTGTGGGTTGCCCATATCAAACTATTCACCAGCACAACAATTCAGTAAAAAAAGAGTGAAAGTGTAATAGAAAAAAAGTACCTTATTTTAAAGCCATATTAAGAAAAACTAAGCTATGCTTTCATTTTAAGAGCTGCTGTGCACAAATGCTTTGATCCCAAACTAATCAGTGTCTATTAATTAATTGGCACCTAACCAACATAAGTCACTAAGCAGTCAAGTTTTTTTAAGGGGAATTTCCTCTTAGCATCTTCTCATGTCCTGACTTGGAATTTTCCTGCTTTTGTAATGTATTTGACACCTTTAAAAGGCTTGTATTTTTCTCCATACATGTCTAGGCGATTCACTTTCAGTCCTGAAAAAAGACAGAGACAAGTACAAAGTTAAAAGCAGAATGCCAGGAATCACAGCAGTCTGATAGAAACCTGGCTGTCTTGAAAGCACATTAGGATTGGTTAGGAAGCTCGTTTTCCTTTCTTTCACAAGTTCATCTGGTTTGGAGTGGCAGATGAGAATGTTCTTGTCACCTAATCATAGCTGTCTTGGCAGAGCAGCACCTTGTTTCTCTTCTACTCCATAAGCCAACATCCTCCTTCCAAGAGATGAACTATGGAACAACTGAGTCTATCTTCCACAGCTCCTGTACACTGCACTCCTTTCCAATCGTGGAGATGAAGCAAAGGACAAGTTTTAGAATTCTTTTCACTCCAAGTCATAATTGCAAGAACCAGCAATGCCTCTGCTATTCCTTGAGGAAGGCCAGTAGCTATTAAATACCTACAGCTTCAGGCTGTTCTGTGCTTTCTCACAGGTCTGTTATCTTTGGTGTCCAGCCACTGGAGCAGCTGTATCTTGTAAGATTTAAACTAGTTCAGGAGCAAACTGCAGGATTCTGTTCTTACACAGGAGCTGTTGTTTACTCCAAATAGTCTAGGGGCCAAAAAGACCATAGCTTGGTACCTATCCAGAGAGGTACCACATCTACTACCACCAACTCTCATCAACTGTCTTCAGTCATTCTCCTCCTCTGCCTCTCTGTGAGTTCTTGCATTGTTAGAGCCTTAATCCTGCAAAGCTTGCTTGGAGAAGCACTTTACACAGGGACAACTCACATGATTTAAGTGTTTGCAGACTGAGGCCTTGTCTGCTTTAAATTTACTTTTGCACTTACCCTATAGACTTAATTCTGCTTTTACTTGCAAATTGTTTCAAAGATGAAAAACTAACGAGCTCCAGAAGGAAAGAATAAGAAGGGCATTCTTCAAAATTAATGCATTCTTATGACCACTAGAAATAGCTTTAGTGGTACAAGGCTAAAGCATGTCAGGAGCAGCACACTAAATTATCATGCATCAATCTTCACTAAAAGGATATGTTTGCATGTTGAATGCACCAGTCAACAAAGAAAAATCCATTCTTCTGTATACTTCTCCCAGTCTTTCTGGAGCAAAACAATTGGGAATTCACAATTCCCAGCAAAGAAATCTTCCATCAAGGATAACTGTCAGGTTTGGGTAAATCAGACTTTATCATTTTGATGAAGCTGACTTCAGACTGCACCTCCAATTAAATGATTAACAGTTTCCCACTTCGTTTCCTACACCAGATCGTTCTGCCAGCACCAATTTCATGTAATACCCCTCCACTCACCTGAAATTGCAAGCTGTTGTATCTTAAACTGGATGTTCAAACTTGGGTTCTCCTCTGGCTTGGGGGCTCCAGACTGCAGGTTCACTATACCCTTCAGGTTTGGTAGCTTTTGAGGGGTAATTTTGCCCACATCCCATGTTAGCACCTTGTCAGGAAGGAGAGAATAGTAGTAGTAGCATTCTAGGAAACAACCTATGAGGTCAAGTTCATGTCCAGCTTTTCGTTTGCAGGCTGGGTACCAACAGAAGCCTGGGAGCCCTGAGAATTACCTCACTGGCTGGGAGAGGGCTCCTGTAGATATGGGGTCTTTTTTCTCACCCTGTCAGTGTGGGTCTATGCACTGAGAACATCTTGTTCCCTTTGCTAAGGATAACTGAGCCTGATGTCTGTTTGGGTCAGCTGGATCCATGAAACCGACAGTAACCAGCACAGGGAGCATAGAAACAAACACAAGAATGAGGAGGGTAGGAGTAAGGCACTGGACAAAAGGAGATTGTCTAAGCCAAACTAACTTTCTCAAGGCTCACTTGTTTGCCATTGATTCCTACACTCATTGGAGAAATGTGGAACCAAGCAGGCCCTTTACTCACTCACACGAGGTGGTTCGTTTGTTCTTACCATAAAGTCATAAATGCAGAAAGACCCCAATTCTCTGTGCTTTTAAAAATTTTTGCAGTTTCAATTCATCTAGTTATCCCAACTCTTGATAAAAACACAGTAAAATTTATTTCTGCAGAGAGTTTTTTTTTGTTGGTGCTTTTCTTTTAAAAAGATGAAGGTCTATTGTTTTTGAAACAAAATGCTTCTTGGAGACCTTTCCCTAACAATTTTAATGAATTGCTGACTGAGATATTCCAAGGGCAGCAGAAAGCTCAGAGCAGGGTATTAGAGCCAGCAGAATGGTTTGGCTCAAACTGCTTTGCAGCAAAATGGCTCCTGGGTACTAAAAGGCTTCAGGAGCTTTATGAAATTTATGTCTCAAACCCCAGATCAGAGGCAAGGAATCAGGAGCCCAACACATGTTTTTTCAGACACTTTATTTTCCTGTGTGTCTATAGGCAGATCTTTTGTAAGAGAAATTTTTTCTCATCTCCTGCTCCCAGTTTTTCTGTCTGCCCATTTTCAAGGCTAGTGCATTTTCTTTAGAAAAATATGTTTCCACAACATACATGCAAAATATAGCATGGCTGAAACTATTGGCAAAATAGTGCTGCATCCACTAAGGAATGATATTAGTGGGTGAAAGAGCAGGGTGAAAAGAGAGGGAAGGGAAGGAAAAGGATACTATCAAAGTCAGAAATCACAGCTGGTGTGTATCTAAGTTTGAAAAAGCAAATTTTAAAGGTAAATTTTTAATTCATAAACATATGCTGAACAGAGCTCTCTGACAGCTGTGGAACACTATTCCAGTATTCTGCAATAGGGGTGACTTTAGTAATGCCATCCTCAATATTTAAATAAATAAAAATTCATGACTTACTTTAGTAACTGGGTCAAATGTATAGCTGCCTTGTGTAGCAGTGAGGTTCATGTTAAGCACGGCCTTTGGCATGTGAACTGTCATGACTACTCCTTCTACTGTTTTCCCCATATTCTGTTTTGGTCCAATGGTAACATCAAATCTTCCTGAAGAAGTATTTTCCTTAAAACTGATCATGTGCTTCACATATACAGGAATTGCCACCAAGCTGAAAAGAGAAGACAGTAGTTGAATGCATCCTGGCTACTTCTCTGCTTGAGAAATCAAAGCACTTTCTCATAAATGGGTCTTGTGTTTTTGGAAGGTGTTCAAGTTAGAACTGGTTTGTTTCAGAAGTGATAAATGAAGTGATACTTTGGTCTTCAGCATCATTGCTGAAATGATTTTATCAGCAGAGAATAACAGGAAAAAAATATTTTCTTTCTTTTCGTCCAAATACCTTGTCCTATTCTCTCTTCATCTGGTTGCTGTTTTGTTTTTTTTTTAAAGTAATCTCACTGAACCAAATCTCAGAAGAGCCACTAGTCAAATCAGGCTTTAGTTTTCAAAATCTGAAGTTTGGACTTTTTTGCTTTAATCTCTTCATGAGGCTTAAAGTCCTCCATGTACACAGAGACTTACTCATAAAGCATCTAGCACCAACAACAGTTACTAGAATTGAATAGCCCTATATCATGTGTGATTTACTCCCCTGAAAAACTATTGCTGAGTATCTGCAGGTCAATGAAAAATGGTTTTCTTCTTTGAGTAGGGACAGAGCAACAGCTGAGACAAAACCCGAGCACACACATTTCAGAACAATGCAAATTCCCCCTTTACAAGGAGGAATGTGTTCCTCAGGTGGAAAGCAGCAGTGCCTGGATGGAAACGCACTTCTGGGAACTGACGCGGTAGGAGATGAGCCTGAAGTTGCCATCGGGGGGAATAAAGGACAGGACCCGCTCAGACTCCCAGCGCTTGAAGCGGATACACGGATGGAAGCTGACGTCATCCAGCAGCCGTGGGTTCTGGAAGGAGTGCCACAATGGTAAGTGGAATCTCATCACGTACCAGCAGTTTGAGCCAGCTACTGAACTCTACCCATGTTTCTTAGACTCTGAGTAGCCATTATCAGACACGTTACTGTGCTAGATGGATTTCTGATCTGACCCAGTACAGCAGCTCCTATGAGGTATTTTTATGTACACACAAAAGCCATTCCAACTACTGAACAATGCAGCTTCTACAATATAACTTGTTACTTTGTATGTGTAGCACATGAAATGGTGATAGTGATCTTAAAGTTGTTTAACTCTGATCACTAAGAAAAATAAACCCTGAGCAATTAAGATTCCCAAATATAGGCTGAATTTACCATGAAAGACAGAGAAAGATCTGGCATTCCTGAGAGCTTAATACACGAATCAATAACACCTTGGATTTCTGCAAAGACTGTGGAACCTGCAGAGAAAAACAAGACACTTGACTTAACATTATTATGAAAGGCTTAACAGATGTGGTGAAGTGCAGCTAGAGGGCACAGATTTGCACAACACTCAACAGCCTGCCAAGCCCAGCTAGGAAAGGTCATTCCAGTTACCTGTGTCCTGGGCAGCTTGCTAAAATACATGAGCCAGAGCAAACAGCCTGTTCCAAACTGGTTCATGATACTCATGCCAGCTGTTACACAGGACTTGTACTTGATGTGCTTGAACTGGTTGCCAGCAATAAGCAAATAAGAATTTCATAACGCACCAGCTCTGAATCTTTTCTTTCATCCCTGTCCCTGGTCTCCAGAAAACTAGCAAGTGGTGTAGTGGTGCAAGGAAGTTGAAGCATATCAAAACAGTTAATGTCAAAATGCAGTAAGTTGGTGCTAACTTTGGCTTTCACAAGTAAAGGATGTTTAACAATGAAATTAAATATTCGTCTTGATGTTAAATAAATCTATAGCAAAAAACCCCAAACTCCAAAGCAAGAGTACCAAGCATTTTACCCAGGAAATGCTCATTTCCTGAAATATCTTCTAAGTATAAGAAGGCATAAGCAGGATGCTGGACTAATTAATTAACTCCACATGCAAAAGTAATTTTAGAAGATAGGTAGAAAGTGCCTTATCTAGGCAAGGGAAAGGAGAAATGGTGGCTTTATCCTTTGAAAAGAAGTGATCCTGTTTCAGGTTAAAGCAGTCGACCATATCCCTAATGAAACAAGATAACCTCCCTATTCTAGGGGAGCAACCTTATCTGCCTTAGTCTTGGTGAAGGCTATAAAGAGGGGTTCTTGCATTGCTGGTCCCCAAGGGAACAGAGCAGAAAAGAGTAGCTATGACTACTGCAGCAGATCCTCAGTAGGAAATTGAACACTCAGTACACACTGATTTGGCCTGAAATACACACAGAAATTCACCATGGTACCTTCTCAGACTAAGCACTCACACCACTCCTGGAAATCCTAAGGAGCCAGGACAGCAACACAGTCATCAGAATGTTCTATAAGGGCCCTGTAAGGGCCACCTTCTTTTAGCTTCAAGATGAGAAGAGTAAGAGCTGCACAATGGCTTTTTATGACTCTCCACTTCAACAGTGGCCAAAGCATTTGCTGAAGTGGTGTACAGAATCAAACCAACACTGACACTGCTACAACAGCAGCACTGAATGAATAATCAGAGGTTTTCTCCCTGCCCCATACCACCACAAAAAGGTCTCCTGCAGTCTTCACCCTTGCTACTGCTGGCCCCAGTACTGAACAAAACAGAAGGTTCTTGCCCTCAGCTTTGCAGTTTTCTTTTTGCATTATTTTTTCCTTTCTCTTGGCATACAAGTTATCAGGTTCCTCCTCAAAGTTAAATCTCAGAATAAAGACTTCTGTATTTGAAAATTATATGTTTCATTCACAGAAAAGAAAGGAGTATTATTATGCTTCATAATATCTGGCTCCTTAAATATAAGGAAAACAACATTGTGCAACTATTTTGCACCAAGTTTAGCTTGCTATCAGAAGAAAGCTAATGAAGGATTTTGTCTTGCTCACTTGAGGGCCTTCAAGGACTACAGTACATTGTTGGCAGGAGCAATAGGAGATAATTTTCTCATCACATTTCAACTACTTTTTTTCCCATTTATATTTGTTATGAGATAATCAATTTACAAACAGAAAACAGACTTCTTGTGGATGTTCTTGAAGCAGCCCAGAGAATGATGCTGTTTAAAGATGAACTGAAGAAATACACTTAAGCTCATCATTTTAAATTGAATATTTCTACCTAAGATATTAATGCATGTATATAAAACATATGCAAAAAAATAAGAAGGTTGGACTATATTCTCTCTAAAACATCACTAGCTACATGTAAACACACTTGAGAGACAAGTTTCAGTTTGCAAGGCATCTTACCTGATTTGTCTATAATTGCATCAATTTCTTCAATGACATCAAAATAGGCCTCGTTGTTTGTGTATTTTACTCCTGCTCTGCGCCAGGGAATGTTGGATAACTGTCCAGTGGGAAGTGTGTCTCCCACATTACTACTGCCTTAAAAATGAAAAGGAACTTAAAATCAGTAATTAATTACAAAAGGAATGTTTCAACTGCCAAAACTAAAAATCAGGGCAAGCCTTGCCCCAGGTACTGTTGGCTAGAACCTGGACCCTTCAGTGTTATTTGTGAGGTGACATGAAGGCACTGGAGCCATGTGTCCAGACTTAACAGCTTTCAGACTACATCTTGCACAGCAAAATACAATACTCAAGTCAGCAGGAGGTTTGAGTGGGAATAGATGTGGGGCTAGATCTTCTGGAGAATTTCATCACTAATTCAAGACAAGACAGCTCCCTGTGAGGGCCTTAAGCCTACTTCCCCCTTCTCCTAAGAGTTTTAGCTGGATGACTTCAGGGCTGATTAACAGGTAAGGGTCATTAGCAAGAAAGATGTGTAAGAAGCCTTAGGGAGTGCTCCTACAATCTTTGCTTGGAGCTGGTGTTAGGCTGAGGGTCTCACCCTTGGTACCCATCTGAGCTACCCTCTATCAACATGACAGCCATGTCTATACCTGAGCATGTGTCAAATCGATCCAGACCCTGGCCCAGACTGGACTTTCTGGCTTGACCTGTCCCATTCTGATGGATGTTACTGGCAATCACTGAGCTGTAGATGACCTGTTAATCATCTGATCCAGTCCCTGACCTGTTGCCTCAACTCCTGGGCTCCCGACCAATGATACCACTGTCCCTGCCTGCCTTGCTCTCACCCTTGCCTCCTGCTTCTCAATACCACCCAGCATGAGTAGAAGGCTTCCTGAGTTATAAAGTAAATTGATGATACTTTAAAAAGAAAAAGAAAAAAATCTATTCACTTCTGGGGCTGATGCCAGAATCCCAGCACAGTGGAAACAACTCCCTCTGCTAGAAGTAGGTCTTGGGATAGGGCCACAGCTCATGCTGACTTGTGCCCTTTAGCACAATGAACATGGTGGTGTGTCCTGCCATATGAAACAGCTTCACTGAGAAGCTGGTGGCCAGCAGGTATCATTTCCACAAAACCTGCTTGGGCAAGCCCTAGCCTGGCAGGCAGAAAGCAGAAGTTTTAATTCCTTTGAGCTAGTAGAAGTAGTTACTCAAAAAAACCCCTTCCTAAAGTCCACCCCTGTATATGCTATAACTCAGGGGGGAGTTATAACTCATTTCTTCACTCCCACTGCATCTCTGAAGAGGAGCAGTTGCTGTCTGTCCCTCAGCAGCCTTGCAGGGTGCAGTAGTACTGCAAAGCCAGGTAGATAGGAGACCTCTCAGGCTGCTGTCTCCACCTGCTCAGTGCTGAACTGTTGACAGTGACAAGATGCAGGCTGCCTTGGGCAGGCACTTTAGGCTCCTGGGAAATTTTAATAAGGTTTCAGATAAAACACTTATTTTCATAAGTGTAAATACTAGCATTCCAATCCACATGTAAAAAACCTATCTAAACTCCAAATAACAGAAATGAAAACTGATGAGATTTATACTCAGAGACTAAACCATACCTACTACCCTAAAGAGCGGCTCCTCTGAGCATTAGGTGTGTGGCCTGCAGCCTGACTAGTCCCTTCTCTAACACAATGTACCAGTGACCGTCTCGCATCTCTCTGCCCACGTGACACTCATGGCTCACCTCCCTTGCACCCGCTTGCCAGACAAGCAGATTCCACCAGCTCAGCTGACAGACATTTGGCTTCCTCACAGCAAGACAGACCCATTTACAACAGCCCAAAATCAGTTGCAAAATCAAATCCATATGAATCCATGTGCTGCTCGGTGCTGGGGGCAGGGTGGGAGATGAGGACAGGCTGTTTGCTTCCCTCCATGCTATCTATTCCCACCCATCAAGGATTTATTACATAGCTATTATATACCTTTCTATATGGATTTCTTACAAAATGCTTAACCTTCTCCAGTGCCCCTCAGTTATTCAAGGCTTGGGGTGAGCTCTGTACCAATCCCAGAGCACCTGTCTCCAGTATGTCCTGACTGTGTCCTGAGCTGCTGCTCCTGAGGGACTTCAGCAGCTGTGGCTGAACCAGGCGGTGCCTCTGAGGACAGCAAAGGGGCGAGGCGTAAACTACAAATAAGGAGGCACTTGTTTCATTCAATTCCTATTGATGAGAAGTGGCAGGACAGTGCCCTCACCTTACAGATTCATACCAATATATTATTTTTTAGCTAATTTTAGAAATTTAGAAATGATGGGCCTTTTTTTTAAAACAGCCTCATTGCTGAAATGACATATTTTCATACCTGTGATGGAGTTGACAACAGAGCGCAAAATTGTGGGAGGCTTAATCAGCTCCTTCAGTATGTTAGATTCTGTTGCCAGTGGAAAGCCATTGTCTAGCATTTCTTCTAGAAGTTCATACACAATTACTACATTGTCCTTAATTGCCGTCTCAGAACATTCGCCGAAGTAATCCTAAACAAATTCAGAGATTACAAAAGAGAGGATTTTTATTCCTGTTAGAATGCTTTGCAAAAGGAAGTTTGTTCAGTTTTTTCTTACAGAAACCCTCCAATATATGAAGTCATTTTAGTGCCTAAACTGACTATTTCTATAGTCTGATAGCATCCTATTGTTAATGTTATATTTATCACCTAGCTGAAAATAAATACAAGCATGAACAGTGAAATAATGTAATGTGATGTGCTACTGTTTATGTTACAAAGGTCCTACTAGTTGTGAACATTAACACATCTTCAATTACAAGACTCTTGTAAAATAAAGGTACTATCATTTGGCAATGCTCAATCTTCACAGCATTTCCTTTATAGAAAGTATCTGTGAAATTGGTTGAGAAGTGGCTTCTTTGCAGACCTTTCCTCACTACACAGTGCACGCTGCCCGACTACATACTCCTCCTTCCCATCTACATAACATTAATAGTACAAAAGCTTACAGAAAAGAAACCCAGCATTTACAAAGTCAGATTTGGGTTCTGGTGCTTGTGAGTGCACAAAATAAACCTCTTTTGTCCTTTGTACTCTATAAACCTGTGCTTGACTTAAAAATTGCAGACAGAAAAGTCACTCACAGAAGGGTTTATTACCTTTCTCTAAAAGAAGTTTATGCAAAAAAAAAAATCCCTTGAAGTCATTTTAGAATAATAGAATCGCAGAATGTTAAGGGGTGGTCCCAACCCCCCCTGCCATGGGCATGGACACCTCCCACTAGATCAGGTTGCTCAAAGCTCCATTCAATCTGGCCCTGACTACTGCCACAGTTGGGGCATCCACAACCTCTGTGGGCAACCTGTTCCATTCACTGTTTTACTACCCTCACAGAATAGAATTTTTTCCTAATATCTAGCTTAATTTTCCCCTCTTTCAGTTTGTACTCATTTCTACTTGTCCTATCACTACAGTTCCTGATGAAGAGTCCCTCTTTGGCTTCCCCGTAGGCCTCCTTCAGACACTGAATTTTAAAATCATTGAATGGTGACAGACCTGGAAAGTATCTGCTACTCGGTGCAGAAATTCAATTACAAAGAGTGGTGGCACTTCTGTCTGTATGACAGACACAAAGAAGATTTTATCCCGATAGATGCTGATGAGGTAGTGGTGTGGAGTTGAGATGACAGGAGGCACATTCTCAACATCAATAGCTTTCTCCTGAGCTTCGAAGAAATAATCGCAGACAGACTGGCTCACAACGCTCTTCCAGTGCTTCTCCAAGAAGATATCACCAGAACAGTTTATAAGAAACAGGCTGTGGATCATTTTCTGTTGGAAACACATTAAAAGAAGTTAAAATAAACAAAAGGATATGTGGATTGACATTTCATATCCCAGATTCCCTTTCTTTCGATGGTTATTCTTTATTAAAATGCACTGTGAATTTAGGAAAAATATCTACTTTGTTGCTGTTCTTTGAATTCCATTTTCTTTATTTACAAGAACATTCCACAAAAAATATTTGCCACTGGATTAAGTCGTTAATGTATATCATAATGCAAGCATGAAGAAAGCACCCTCATTTTCCACTTTCATCCCTATCTGGTATCTGCAATTTATTTATTTAAGAAAAGCTGACTCCCATGAGCTGGCACTCGCTCAAACGTGTTTGCCGACATGAAAGAGTTCCTTGTACAGAAGTTTCCTATGGCAGCTGGCCTGGCAGTTGCCCCCTTAACTTAGAATTGCTCTATCTTAAAGATACAGCTCTTTAGCTTGTCAGCTTTCAGCTGTTGAACTAGAAAAGTGCTTTTTACTTGCTGGCAGATTAGTCTTATGGTCTATGCCAAGCTGCACTTGGGTAAAGGGTTGGAATTCATTAAAAGTACACAAAACTAGCCATTTAAATCTGATTTAATGGATAAAATTGCCTCAAATGTGCTTGGCATGCATGAAATATGTTTACATAAAATGATTTCCACTTAAAAACTCACTTACGTAAAAGGGGAGTATGAACTTCAGGTAAGGAATGTAACTTTTTTCTTATCTCTTTAAACATTTACAAATAACATGCCTCAGCCACTGATCCTTCATTTTATTCATGGGGTGAGAAGCTTATGTGCCTATTAAAAAAATAATTCCAAGTCTATTTCTCAACTTTCAATGCAATAGTAAGTGAACTAAGTAGTTGCTAAAATGAATAGACTATTATCTCTGGATCTACAAATCCAGAGAGGAGACAAATGCTGGCAAACTTGAGTTTATCTCTTCAGCCTTTACATGAGACAGATACAATGCTTTGGCTGACCTGAATATAATGATCCTCTTAAAAATAAGTTAAAACTTGGGCTTAGAAAACAAACCAAACTGTAACCCCAGCAGCTTCTGAAGGTGAAGTTAACCTGGTATTCAATGTCAAGCATAAATTCATCTGTAGTTGAAGAAGCTGCTTCTGGCATTGGCTGTTCTTCCCTTCTGCCTCTCAGGTATTGATTTGAGTAGGTCTGTGGCTCTGCAATTATCTACATTAAGAAAATAGTCTAGCCAGAAATTGACCCAGCAAAAGGAGCTGCTGGTCAGACCAGCTTCCTAATGCAAGATATTTCATTGCCAGGGAGTGCTAGAGCTGGCACAGGGCATGTGGTGGAAATGGGCAGAGAACAGCAGTGGAGATCCAGAATTGAAAGTTAGCCTTTGGAGGAATTCAAACATGACTGGAAAGAGACCAGACAATTATTGAGTGTCCACACCTTGAAACAGGAAGACCACCATGATCTCTGCATGTCCAACAGAAGCCAAAGACACCTACCAAAAACCCATCATAGCTGTCATTAATGTTACTATGTTTGCCTAGGATATTGTCCTAAAACACAGATAAAATTTGCTCCTCCTCTGTTAACTCTGGAACACTAAAAATAGCATGGAAGCATCTAGATGCACATGGCCCAGTCCCACAGAGATTTTAAGAGTATAAACACTGTATGACTAAATCTCATTCCAAAATACTGGAATAAGCACTTAGATCCACCCAGAGCGAGCTTGTGTTGCCATGTCTGAATCTGAACTACCCAGAGTAGTACTCATCTACCAATACACTTGTAGCAATGAAAAATGGTCTGGCCTGCCAGATGTTCACAAAACAAAAGTATGTCTCCCAAAGCTCACCAAAGACAGTGAAAAAGGACAGCTCAGGAAGGTTGTCAGCATGATATTTCCCTCCACCTAAGTCAGAAGATGTGGGAAGAGAGCCAAGATCCAGCTTTTCAAATTCTAAACTCCAGCTGCTCCTTCACAACCATGACAGCAACGTGCTCATCTTCACTGGGGCCATGCCAGGTCTCAGATACCTCCTGCCAAGAGCATGCTGTCTTTGGTAGCTGACAAAAAAACCCCAATAGCCAAAAGGTGGACAAAAATATTCATCTAAGCCAATAGGGAATGTAAAGGGAAGTTCTTTTAGAAACTGTGATTGCAAATTTGCTTAACAGTGGGAAAGGAAACAAAGCTACAAAGCGCTATTGCATGTTTCTACTATCTCTCTCCTGGACCAAATTAATCTCTAATTTAGTTAGTTAAAAAACCAGAAAATTTTAATACTGTGAGCACAGGATTTTTATAAAGGAGCCTTGACACAATTGCTTTAATCCAGCTCTAGTAAACATGTTCTGAATTTAGCCAGCACTGAACATTAAAGCCTTCCAAAATCTCCTTGACAGTCACACAAGGGTGGCAAGTATAATCAACCACTGAATGTCAGTATTGTTCGACACCATGGCTGCCCACACATACGAAGGTGCTCAGCTGTAAAGCTTAGAATAGATCTCTGTACATTTTAAAATCGATTCAATAGCTTATCTGCTAACAAATATCAGACCCATTTCTGATTAAATGCACACAAAACTGCATCTGAGAGTCCAGTACAAGCAGCACTGGTAAGACTCCACTTGCAGAGGAGCTGATCCACAGCCTGCTCTGGAGGAGCTATGTTGGACAGCAGGCAGCTTCCAATGATTCGCTGACAAAGAGTATCAGACACGTGTGACTGTGTTTGTAGTGCTTCTGTTAACATTCATCCAGATTCTATTCATCTACAGATCAGAAATGTCTGCATTTGTCACAATATACTTTTAACAAGCACAGCTGTGCAGCAGACCACACAATCACAGCAAGCACCAAATGACTGCAATAGCAGGGCCCCTTCTTTTGCCCTAAGTTCCACTGAGGATATTAGACCATGACTTGATATGCAATCAAGGGAGGGCGTGGGTAGCCAGAAGGGGAGGTAGCACTTGGCCAGTGTCTTCCTTTACTCATCTGCCCCAAGCTGCCTGGGTACCAGCTGTGTTCATAGGAGTGTTTGTGTGGCCTTGTGGTGAACCAGAGTAGCAAACAGATCCAGGGGACCACGCCTGGCAGATGACAGCTTTGTAGTACCTATGGAATATGAGCAGTAAAATCCCCCCTGGCTGCCTACCCTATCTTCTAAGTAGGAAGATCAGGATTACTGAATTTCCCATGATACATATTCTGCTTCTAGAGTAAGACTTCCCTTCAAATCCTCTCACATACTCCTTTCTTCCTTCACAAGTTTTAGCAGTATGCTAATTTGCTGCTAATTTGAAGTGCTCTGGAAAACTGAAGCTCTCTCCTTGCAGCCTAAGTGGAGAGCAGGCAGCTCCAGAGGCACAAGCCCTGCCCTGTCAGTCAAGGGGCAGCTCAGCTGGTACACTTCCCAGAGCTGACTAGAATAAAGACACTCCTAGAGCACTGGGGACATCAGTCTATTATACACAATGCTCAGTAATTTGATTTATCCCATACACTGTCAAACAATTGGCACCAGCTGATTAAAGACACATTTTAAAACTGGTAACACTACAAAAATATCAATACAAGATATATAAACTATTATTTAACAAAAATTACTTATATTGCTCCAAGTACTGAAGATTTTTCCCTGTTACTCTATTTTTGAGTGCCAGATTTCATTTCAGACATGTAGAGATCCCTCAACTAATTTTGCAGTACCTGACTTTTTTGTCTCATCAGAACATGATCTGAAAAGCAAAAAAGATTGACAAATGCTAAACATAAGAAATCAATCCAGTAACATTAAAATTCCTCACACCAGTCAGTCAACAGCAAAGTGTGTTAAGAGCTGCAGCACTTTGAGGGTAAAGGTCATGAAACAAAGTTCCTAAGTTTTAAAAAACAGTAGCAAAAGTACATCACCAGAATTCAGGAATCATGAGATTCTTCTCCATGTAGTAGTGTACACAGACACCACTTTGAGATGTCAGCATAAAACCACTCTATGTAAGGCACTGAAGATCTTTCTAGGACTATTCTATAGGACATGCCTCCCATCTCTCTGCTTCTAGTCCTCCCTAAGAGCAGACTGAAGGTGTACATTGATCATTATTTGCATCCAGGCCAAAGCAAAGTGTTCAAGCTCATTTTCAGTAGACTGACAGCCTTTCATATTACTGCCTGACTGCAAGGCACCTTACAGGCTCTGCAGAAACAAACAGCTCCCTGCAGTTTTGCAGTTTCTTCTCACAAACTTCCCATCCCTCATCTAACATGCAAAACTCCACATGATTCATCTCAGTCATTTCCATCCTACCAGAATCTGAAGTCCACATAGAAGAAAAACATATTTTAACTAAGATGCCTTCAATGAGCTCTTTCCACATCTCTAACTTTTCTTTTGACTAAATCTGGATTTGCAATGTTACTGATTTTCAAATTCTTGGCACGGAAACATCTGGACTAAAGGCACAGCAGGCTCACAAGACAAAAGTGGAGCTCACTGGCAAGAGAGAGAGGCTGCGAGCATGGGAAAAAAGACTGATTGCACATGCTTGTCCTTAGCTGCAATTAAGTACTTCAAAGTGTAATTAATGCAGAAATACTGTCAACAGCTGCTTTTTCATAACACTGAGCTGAGTTACATACAAAGCTCTGAAACCACGAAGTGAGGAATCAATCACTGACCTCTGCAATGCCCTTTATAGCTAGTACTAATTACTGAAAATACTCCAAATAGGACCATCACTAGAAAAGTATTGCACAGCTTCAATGTTCCCTGAATTAGGCATAGCTGCTCTGAAGGGTGAAGAATTAGTGGTGGTAGACTGTATGAGTCTCTGTTATGTATTTGTGGAAATGAACTTGTAGTGACAAGTGAATGGAAAGTAATCAAATGCTTAAAGTAATCTGGAGAAATAAGCTAAAATAGGCAGTTCTATTTCTATTGAAGCTAGTACTTTTGTCACAATCAGCTAGTCAGCACTTTAGCTTTTTCCTATAAATTCAATATATGCTACAAATGTGTTCCTGACCTCCCCAACCCCATTCACTGGCTTTCAAACCAGCAAACCTAATAAAGAGAAGTCCCATTAAACACCTGAACAACACTTTCAAGACAGCCAACACGGCAGCTCTGAAATATTGTTTAATTGGCAGGACCAACATGACACATCATTAGCAGCTATGATTCAAGTTGATAAATCTGTAAGTCTCAGGTTTACTAAAACATGAATGTTCTGTAATTTCACAGGGTTTTTTATGCTCCTATTATTGTTTGTGTGTTTTAATGATGCTGCTCAAGTGTCATGAATCTTTTTACATATAAGATGCTCACAGCTTAGGTATCTACACGTCAAAGTAAAAACATTTTTGCAATCTTTTTTAAGAACTGCTTGTTGTCCCCCTCTGTTAGTCAAGCAAAACTTCATATCTACTCAACACCATGAAGTGCTTGTGTCTGTACAAGTACTCAGACATATTTTATCAGCAAGATCATCCCTATTAAAGACTAAATGCTTTGCTTCCCAGATGTTCAGCATATATTTATTTATCTTTGCTCTCATTTCAAACACTGTTAGTAACTTTCTGAAATTGTTTTTAAGAGGAAGCAGTCCTTTGAGAATACTCTAAAATTGACTTAAATCAGTGTTTGGTATCCATAACAAAATTTGCAACTTCCTCTGTGCTTTTACCAGTAGTTATTACAGCCTGCATGAGAATTTGTGCAGCATTTAATCTACTGTCTGATGAGCCATCCAATAATACACTTGCATGGCGCCTCTGTTCAGTTTAGTTTCAGTATAAATCTTCTAACTGCTGGCAAGAGTTCCGTCTCTTGTCAACAGAACAATATTAGATTCTGAATAATCAAACAATATTTGATCCTGAATAACTGCAGTTCCCTTTGGGACCTGCAAGAACAGAAAGCTTTGCTGGAAAAACAAGAGTTTCTTAGGAAAAAACCCACACCAAAACAATTAAAAATTCTTTGCTAAAACTGCATTTTCCCATGGAGATGGAGCATTTGAACACAACTTACATGTGAATCAGTAGCTTTAGGACTACTAAGGGACAACTTAAGAAATTCATCCTCTGAAAGCAGGACAGTGAATAGACAGGGCCAAATAGAGCGAGTATCAGTTCACATATCGAGTGTCCATAGTATTTTCAGGAAAATACTGATAACTAGGCTCATATTCCAGCCAAACCATGAAGAACTCTGAATGGACAAGGCAGCAGGATTCAATCATAGGGATATCAAAGCCCCAAGTCAGCAGCTCTTTGTGAAGATGTTTTCCACCATGCTTGCCCAGTTCACTCCTGCAGTAAGTCTGACAGGCCAGAGCAACAGTGCTTCCAGCTTTACACTGCTGTCCTTCACAGGCTCTCTCTGAAGAGGCACTCAAGGTTCCAGAAAGGACAGTGCCAGAGCCATGCACTACTGAAACACTCCATCAGAGCCAGCAAGCATCACTGGAACACTGCTGTGCATGGCAGCCCTTCCCAACGTGTGTGCACTGTCCCAACCAGTCCAAACACAGAGGGCAGAAAGAAGGCACATAACCTCTTGTACCTTCCTTCTCCTCCAAGAGGACAGAGCAAAGCAGCACCCTAATTTTTTTATCCTGTATGAATGAGTCTCATGGATACTCTTATTCTAAGCAGCTCCTGTTAAAAGGCTGCCTTTCATACATTATGTTAAATAAGCATAAAAAAGATTTAACTTATCTTCACTGTATTCTTTTAAGCTATATGTGGAGCTGTAATTTGGGGGGAAATTAAAGGGATATAAGAGGAAGGAACTTCACATTTTAAACAAATTTTAATTTGGTTTCTTGCCATTATTACAGCTGTAAAATGACACTACCACTCATCTCCTACTGTTTAGCCTTCTCTACCTCAAGGACTTCAATTTCTGTTTTCTGAATCCTCATGGCAAGGTTTTTATTAAAGATTCCTCATGAAGGAAATCTGTATATGAGAGAATAACTGGGATTTAGCTGGTGCATAACTGTCTTGTACAAGAGAAAAATTAATTTCTGAATAAATCCAGCAAAATTGATCATGGAAGCACATGGAGTATTCATAAAGTTTGATTTGCCATTTGCAAGGAATTTTCAGATATATGCATACAGGCAGTAAAGAATCTATTTGTCCTTTTTTTCCCCCAAAAAAACCCCAAGTTTGCTCGTGTTTTTGAGTTAGCATGCAACACAAGACATTTTTTTACAGAGAAATATCACTCAGATATTTCCTCTTCTTTTTTTTTTTTTATTTTTTCTTTAACAAATAAATGAGAAGCTATGTATGATTCAAACCCACTGGAAATTGCCAGGGCAGAAACATTCCCATGGTTGACATAGTCAGTTATTTTATAAAACATTGTTTCCATCATTTTACTCCTTACATGAGTAATTGAAGTTGGTTTTGCTTTTCTTGTAAAATACCTTTTCCTCTCCAATACTGCAGTCTGCCTGCTATGAACACAATTTTTCATCATTTAGGTATGATTTTTTTGCCTGGTTGTTTATAGAAAAGCTACACTGAATGGTGATGCTATTCCTCCAGTTTGATTAACACTTAATGGGTATGAACGATTCATCATATACTGAAAAGATGGTAAGTGCATTACTAATTCACAGCAGATTTGAACTGAAACAAAAGAAGACAAGCGTCAACCTCCACTCAGTTACCACTGGGTACTGAACAGGGCAGGAGCGCTGTGCAGTGCATAGAGGTGGATGGTAACGGGTTTATTCCCAGCGCATATTATGTGGATCCGCACTCACAGGGGCCCTTGCTAATTAAGCAGGAGCAGCCCGAGTGGCAACACCGTGGCTGAGCAGGGCTGCTAAAGATGGACCCAGGTGAGCCAGCGCCGCTCCCCCGGCCGCTCTGCCCCTCCCGGCCTGGCCTTGCCGCGGGCTCTACATCGCCCCTCCGCAGGCCTGCGCTGGCTGCCGGACAGCCCGGTGCCCGATCCCTCACGCTGCGCCTCATCTCGGAGCGTGAGGGGGCAGATCCGCCGCTACCGGGCTCGGACCCGACCCTACCGGGCGGTTCCGCACCTCCGCCAGAGCCCAGAACAACGGCAAGGGGGGGGTGGTATTCAAACACGGCAACGATTTTGTATTTAAATAGACACCGAACAACGGAAACGGAGGCGAGTAAAGCGGAAAGTCTCAGATTTGCGGGGCAGACTCCCGGTACCACCACTGCCGGGGATGTCGCCCCTGTCCGACTCCGGCCAACCAGGGCGGCCGGGACCGGGCACGGGCGGCTCCCGCCTAGTAGGGATCCCGTCCCCCCGATCAAGGGCAGCGCCGCCCCACTCCCTCACGGCCCGGGCCCCCCGCGCCCCACGTACCTCCCCCGGCCCGGCACGGCCCGTCCCGCTCCCGGGACAGCGGGGCAGCGGCCAAGATGGCGGCGAGGCCCGGCAGCGGCGGCGCGGGGCCGCCCCCCGGCGGAGGCGCGGGCGGCCGGGGCGCTGCCTGCGCCGAGCGCCCGAGCGCGGCCCCCTCCCTCCCCGGGCCCGCCGGCCCCGCTGCCACGGCCTCCCTCACCCCCGGTTAGCACCGCTCGGCCTCGGCGGCCGGCAGGAGACGGGAGTGGCCCCCGGGCGCTAAACCCACCCGGGCCGGAGCCGCGGCAGCGCGCGGCTGGGCAGGGACGGCGGGCGGCGCGGGCTCCGCTCCCCGCCCCTTCAGGCGCCCGGCGCGGCCGTACGCTCGTCCCGGTGCCCCCGCCCCCCGGTGGCGGTGCCGGCGCGGTCGGCGGGGCGGATCGGGGCCGGCGGGCGGGCCGAGGGGAGCGGAGCGCGCCGCACGCCGCCCAGCGCGAAGATGGCAGCGGGGGAGCCGCAAGCCAAGAAGCTCAAGCTGGAGCAGAAGCAGCAGCAGCTGAGGTAACGGGCTCCGGGACGGGCGCTGCTTCGCGAGCAACCCCTGCGGGTGCCGGAGGGCGGCTGGTGCTGCCCCCGGCGGAGGGCGAGACACGTGCCGCCGCCGCGGTGCGGTCAGACTCCGCCGGCAGGGTCCCGCCGCGCCGGGCTGTGCTCGGCCGGGCTGCGCGCGGGCTGTGCGGGCGGCCCCGCCGCGGCACCGGGCGCACGTGGAGGCGGCGGCGGGGCCGTCCCGCCGCGCTGCCCCGGCTCCTGCCGCGGTACCGCTGCCCGGGCCCGGCGGGTGCCCGGGGGCGCCGCCGCACCGGGCTCCCCGCAGCCGAGGAAGGGGCGGGTGGGAGGCGCGGGGGTCGCGCTGTGCCCTGGGATCGGGGCGGTCAGTGCGAATGAGCTGCTGAGCATCTGGATGGGGTGCGGTGAAACGGAACGCTGCCCGCAGCGATGGCCCCGAACTAGAGCACAGCTGGGGTTGTCAATGCTTCTGCCTCCCCTTTGGAAACAGCCTCTGAAAAATGCCCCGAGTAATACTCGTGCGAGGGTCTCTGTCCCCGTTGGACAGGAAACTGAAAATCCGCGTTAACAGTTACATTCTCTTTAAGACCTACCATATATTTTAAAATATTTTCATATTGAAGTAATTTATGCGATTTGCTATACTTCCTCATTTCTGTGATTACAGTACAATAGCGCTGACTGAATCCCATCTGAATGATGGCCTGCACAGACATAAGTAATTTATTTGTAAGTGTCATAGCAGAAAAATGTAAGGTTTCTCAACGGAGGATGCACAGTCAAAATGAGAACTCTGAGTACTGAGAGCTGTAGAGCAGCTTGGGGTTTTTTTGGTACAGTTTCAAGTTTGTTTTCTCAGGATTATTCAGATATGAATATAATTGTAAGCTAGCTAACTTCCTTCCAACTGTTCAGTGTATGAAGAGAATTAATGGCATAAGCCCTGAAAGGTCCAAAATTATCTTGGCGATAACTGCTAACTAATAACTCACTCAAATATAGTATAAAGGGGATGTACTTTAGTACTGAGATGAGAACAGTCTTTTTTGGTACTGATGTCCTTATTGAAAGAGCTAATCCTATTAAATTTGTCAAAGTCAGGATACTTGCTGCTTCAGCAGCCAAGTGACTTTTCAAGTTTAATAATGGTTGACAAGCTCAGTTGCAGATAGTAGAAGAGGGAAGATGTGGCTGAGCTCTGAAAGCAAATAAATAGCAGACAGCAAGATAAAGTTGTAGTCAAAAAACAACAGTTATCTCCATGGCCCTTAAAGCAAGATGAGACAAGAAATTGGCATCTGCAATGTTTCTGTTAATAAAGTTTATTAGAGGAAACAGCATTTTAAGATGAAACATGAGAAAAATTTTAAATTTGAGTATATTATTGGTGTACTGAGTTAAAAATTTAAAGGTTGTTTGCAGTGGAATGAAAGGCAGTGGTGACATGCTCTGGTAATGACTGACTAAACTGCAAATACTACTTCTGTAAGGTATGATAGATAAAACATGAGGAATGTTGTTAGAACTTGCATATGCTAATTCTGTTGCAAGTTATTTCAAGCCAAAGTATAAATAGGCTCCAGCTCTGTTTCATAAGAGGAGAAATGCCGTAATTAACTGGTGATCAAATAAAGTTAATGTGTGCTGTTTGCCACAGGTTGAACTCATGAAGCAGTTGGTGGTTGGACTAGATTTAGCAGACCTCAACACTCATTGGCAAGAACGTGTTTGGCTGAGTGCTGTTGTGGGACTTAAAAGCCACTAGAGAAAGTACCAGACTGGTTGAGGTTCCATGACTTGGCTGTATTTGTAACGAGATTCAGTTTAAATGTAAAGCATTGCTAGATAGGCTTGGAAACAGTTCCTCTATAGATTAGAAAAGAAGTGAAAAATCACTTAAAAATTTTTGGAGCTCAATAACATCATACTTGTTAGAGCAAGAATTTGAGATTATAGAGAACGATTCCTTCTTCTCAACATGTAGGTCTGAGGCTCTCCAGTCTCTTCAGAAGACCATGTCTAATGGATTCAACAAAGGCAATTGTACCACATTTATCCTCTCAAAGTGGCTTCATAGAGGTTTCATGGATACATTTTTAGACCCTTTTGATCTTTTCAGACAAAGGAAAGCAAATATAACTCCCTCACGAGGTGGCAAAGCTGATTGGGTTCAGGAAGGTACACTTGTTTGAAAGCAGTGTAGGATGGCTGGCTTTTGCCACCCAGTGAGCAGCACACAAAGCCCGAGACCCAAACTGGCATTCCCAGCCCAACAATGTGTTGTGCTGACATTCATCTGCTGGGCGGCAGGTTTTGCATTGTCTTTATTGAGGCTTGCAAATCCCTACTACAAACCAATGGGCTTTAGGCAAGGCCATCAATGTGTGCTGCCTTGTTTCGGGCTTCTGACTGCATCTCTGCTGTGTGAAGTAGAATATCATTGTACGTGTGTGAACTGCACTGTTTGGACAGAAAATGGGCTTGCAAAACTGCAAATGGCTTGTCATGGAGTGGCAGCATCAACTTACTGGAAACATCATGAGGTGTTACTTTAGAGGAGAATTACTAAGGATTTGTGTCCTTTTCTATTTGGTTTTGTTAGGGTAGTCTGTGAAAAACACAAGCAGATTCTGTTAGCAGCCTGGTACAGTGATGAAAGAATTTGGACATTTTCTGTAGAAATGTTTGAACTTATATGTACGTGTCTGTATAGAAATAGGCATGTTCATTTTTTCCTTCTGCACACAAACTTGTCAAGTCCCTTGTGCTGCATGATGACCTTCTGGCTGTTCTGCAGCTGCTGTATTGATTGAATAGTCATGACGTGGCTAGTTGTTTGAACAAATCAGTTTATCTAGAAGACAATGTAAGCATTGAGTTTGGCAAATAGTTCATACTAAAAGTAAAAAGTACAGTATTCTTCCTCTTCTGCTATTAGACATCTCTTCATTTTAAGAATAAATTGTCAAATACTCTGTGAATGTTATCAAAAGCAGTCCTTTGTCATTACTGTTCCACTAGATTTTAAAAAGCTTGATACTAGTGGCTGTAAAAAATATTGCTAATTTCATGCATTTTTAATTTTTTTAATAAGCTGACTTTTAATTTAGCTTATTCCTTTATCAATTCTTTATAAATGAAATAAGAGTCTGAATATTTTAAGTTAGCTGTGACTAAGCTTTCAGTTAGAATTTAGTAAATAATTTTTCTTTCTCTTTTATCTCTTGGTTTGGGGTTTGTTTGTTTGTTTTTAATTTCACCTTGCTCCCTATTTGTGTTCATTTCAGTTTTTGTCTTCATGGCTTATAGTTTTCTTACTTTCCTATTTCCTATTTCTGCAAATACAGGTAACATTTTCCATGTTGGTGCTCGTAATGTCCTCAGGTCAAAGAAAGATCTGAAACCCAAGCACTTTGCCGCGTTTGTTCCCAGAATTAAAGCAATAGACTTTTTCTTCAGATGAATATTTAGTCTGCTTTAGAAATCAGACAAATGCTCTTGAGGACACTAGCAACAGACATTGCTAATTTTGTTTTATTTAGGATGTAACAGCAGTTACCTTCCCTTCCAAGCTGTCTTGACAGAAATACATCCAAAACCAGAATAACTTGCAGCATGGAAACTCCTGTGCTCTTACGGTGCGGGCACTGCTTTCCATTGTTCAGATGTGTAACTCTCAAATTACCGTTGTCAAGTGTCTTCACCTGGCCTTTGATGTAATCCTCTGGGATTTTGCACAGCATGTGTCATGTTTCCACGATTTTGTGTTCTTGTTTTGGAGAAGGTTGCTGTGGTGTTTCATCCTTTTAATGAAGTAATTCCTTGCTTTATTGTAGGGAGTGTGTAACCTGAGGAAAAGGAGGTTGTGGGAAGGCTCTTTGTTCTCTGGACCACAGGCTGTCTTTCCTTACTGATGTTACCTGCAGCCCACCTGGCCAGCAGAGTCACACCCGCAGCAGCAGTTTAGACATAACAGCCTTGGCCAATAGCCTGCAGAGAGGGGCAGCTCTGCCTTGCTGGCATAAGTCCTTGCTTCCCTTAAGTCACTGGGACTAGTCCTGTCCCTGAGGGTGCTCGCAAGCTGGATTACCTGGCAGAGAAGAGCCAGTGTAAATAGGCCTATTTCATCTTGAAATGGTGTTTTCCTGAGATTTGAGTCCCTTCTTTTTCAACTAAAGGAACAGTTTGTGTAGGATTACTCACCTCATTGGATCTACTAATATTGCTTATGAACAGACAAGGAAGGTGCCCAGGAACGAGACTTAAATGAATGTAGAATTAGCTGACTATGGTGTTAGTGTAGCAATGTGAAATTCTGTAGCACAAGACCTTGGCTTACTCTGCTGTTGCTAAGGTATATTTCATGTGGAAATCTTGGAAGCAAAATTCTGGCTTGTGATACAAGGTTGTGATATTGAATTTTAGTAGTTACTTACACAGGCATGGTACACAAATATTTCACAAAACCAGTTTCAGAAGCAGGGAATGGGTTGCTATCTAAAGGTCATTAATTACTATTTGCTGACAGTGTATTGGAAAATCTTATCTTCTTGAAAAAAGTAAATTGAATTTGCAGATACAATGTGAACACTATGTTTTTTTCAAGGCTGTTCATTTTTTATTTACATAAATTGATTTTTAAAAATGTATTATTCATATAATGTATAGTAGTAGTACAAAATATTATTATTTATATAATATCAACGCATTTTGTGTGAAGAAGAGAAGTCTTTGGGTATTACTCAGATTTCAGGGAAGGGAAAGGGATTTTTTCCATTTTGAACAGTAATAATAATAGTAATGATGATGATGACGATTTGACCACAGTCAAAGCTGTTCTGCACTTGAAGGATATGGTAAGAAAAAGCTGCTTGCTGGCTTTATGCTACCTTGGGATTTCATTTACAGTGAAAGGTTGTTGTGGGGTTTTCTTCCTTGTACATTCAGTGGTACAAAGCAGTTGTAACTGTTTCAAGGGCTATGCTATTTAATTATAATAAAATAAAAGAAAGTATGGATGTCTGCAGTATGCTGAAGAGTCAGCAGATTTATAGACTTTCCTTTGCTTTCACAGCTGAACACTCTGTGAAGTTACATGAAAAAAATGGGATGATGTCACAGAATTTTAAAAATAATAAAAGATTTTAACACTTTGCAAGTAGAACCCATACAAGCTAAAAATGCATCTTATTTTATGTTGCAAGATATTAAATTCTCTCTGCAGAAAAGTTTCCAAAACAACTGTTATAATAGAATATATTTGCAAGCTCTGCAAAATGCTGTTATTGAAAGAGAATTTGTGGACTTGCTGCTCACTAGTCCCATTTTATAATGTCTGCTGGGGCTATTGCGTAAAAGATCATCCTTCTGTCTTGGAAACAGATGGGCAGCTTATCTAAGATCAACCTTACTTTTGTACTTTGAAGAAATTGAGTGAAAATATGGGGGTTAATAGAGAACTTTTTGTTTACATATTGCAAACTGTAAGATTTATACCAAATGTTTGTGGTGTAAAACATAACACATTAGTCCAAGGTTAAGGCCTAGATTGCCTATCTCTTGGTTGCAAGTTACAAATGTATAATGTGTAGAGTTTCATGGATTACTTCACTAAAGTACAATTTTAAATGTTCTCATACGCCTGCCTGTTATTTTATCAGGTAGGGGTGGAGTTCATTTTGAATTCATAGTGTGCTTGAAAGGAAACATTTTAGTGAAATAACCCAAGGAAGTTGTTTATATACAGAGAGAAACTGACATGGTCATGAAGATTTCTCTCTTGTATACTAACAACAGCGGCCAAGAAAGCACAGTGGTTAGACTGTGTCAGACATTATATATGTAGATAGATACAAAAGCTGTAAATTTCATGTTTCTCTCAGGGATTTCTGAGGCCGGATCACATGTGAAGGCAAGGTCAGCTGCCCCATGCAAGCAGGGGGAGTTTGGAAGGTCAGGAGTGAGGAAGACAAACTCAGACTGCCTGCCCAGCACATACATGGTGGGACTGCAAGTTGAACTCGGGGCACAGGCATTAAGTTCATCTCTGAATGACTATAAGTCATAACTGACCATTTTTCCAGAATACTCTGACTGCTGTTTCTCCACTTCCTTAGACTAGGGTTCGGTCTGGATGTGTAGCAGTTCCCTGGCCAATGACTAAAAGCCCAGTGATAAGTGGTAGTAGGGTAGGTGGTGTCTCGAAGATTTCAGTAGCAGTAGAACCTGTGCGTATGTGATAGCACAGCCAAGATGATTGGCACAGGGAAGAGCTGCAAGCTTATACAGTGCTATTGACTGCTGTTGAGGTGTCATACATGCTATTCCATGAAAAGATGTTAATATTTTTTAGAGAAAATATGCTCAAGTGGTAAAATTTAGAAACATTTGATTGTACCTCATTTGGCCTCTTGCTCTGTAGCTTGCTATTCATAATATGCAGTTGTATGTTGCAAATTACTGTAGATATAGTTCGTGTATACATCTATTTTTCTTTACATATCTTTATGTGCCTGTTAAAATCAGGCAATTATTTATGAGAGAATCTACAACTAGATTTTTTTTAAAAAAAGGTTTTTAATATTTTGAATACAATAATATTTTGATAGAACCAAGAAGACAGCTGCATTCTATAGTTATATACAATAACAAGTTATGTAGCTATTACTATATTTGCTAGTGCTGGGATCCTCCTTCCCCACCTTCTAGGTTACAAAACAGAGTTTTGGCTATTAAGTACTGAAACTGTTAAACTGGACATAATAAATAGTTTAACATGAATCAGAAGATGCAACCATTATGTATGTATGTATTTGCATTTCAATAGAGCTCAGAATCCTCCCTCAGGATTTGAGGACCTCTTACACATTGTGTTACAATAACAGTAAGAGGATGGATGTGTTTCCTACTCTTAGTTTCCTACTCTTAGTTTCCTACTCTTAGTTTCCTACTCTTAGTTTCCTACTCTTATTAGACTTTTCAGGACCCCTGACACAAGTCAATAATGAGAATTTTGTGACAAGTTCAATAAGTGGTGATTATTTTTCGAGTGTCTGATTTAGAGAACCTAGGAGATTTGTCTTACATCAGGTATTGAGCATAATTTTTTCTGTTATTTTCGTGTGACAATGCAGGTCCTTGACCTTCATCAATGTGTCATATTTTGGCATCATCTCCTCTGAGAGGAAAATTAGAAATAGATGGAAAGTTTGGCTTTAATTTTTCTGAGTACAATATTCCCATTTTGTAGATGGAAAGGAAGGGAAACTTCGGACTAATAACCACAGGATTATGAAGTTGTCAAGTTTAAATATTTAGTTAGAGGTGACACAGCAGTACTTAACAACGTGGGATTCATTTTTGGCAAAAACAACCTATTGGCTTCAGTTTCATGAATCAGTGCTTCTGGTGCTAGTAAGTTAACAAAGTAAGTGCCAAATCTGCACAATGTGGCAGTAACTTTGACAGCCAAATGAGGAGTGACGATAGAAACCTGGCTTAAGCGAGGCTTTCTAAACTTTCTGATACGGCAGTTCTGCCAGTGTCAGGCGAATAAGAAAAGGCAGTAAGCAATGCCGGGCTGCCCTTTTCTTCCCGTGTTTCCAGCCTGTGGTCTGGCCGCCTGGGCAGCCGGAGCGCTGCGTTCCACAGGTGGCTGCCAGGCGCTCCGGCAGCCCGGAATGAGGCGATGTGCGCCGGGGCTCGGCAGCCCGGCCCGGCGGCCGCCGCCTGCGGGGGAAGGCAGGCTCCGCAGGGGGTCACTGACCCAAGGCACAGTTAAAGAAAAAGAATGAAAACGCGTTCGTGTCGAGGGTGCAGCGATCGGGTGTCGGGGCGGGCGTCAGCCCGCGGCCAGGACAGAGCCGGGGCGGGGGTGTCCCCTCGGTTCCCACGACCCCGTGACAGCCGAGGGGCAGCGTTGCCAGGGGCTCCGCTGGCCATCTTTACTGTGGGCGGTGCGGCTCGAGCCCCGCACCTCCGCGGGGCTACCGCCGCTAAACTTTTTTTGGTTTTCCTTGGCCAATTGTCACTGTCTCCCACGCTGGCCGCCGGGGCTCGCGGAGGGCAGCAGCAGGAGCTGTGTGGGAGGCGCGCGCTCTCCGCCCGTACCAAAGATGGCGGTCGAGGAGCCCGGGGGTGCCGGGCGGGCGGCACCGCTCGGTACCGGGCGCTGCCGAACCGGGGCGCGGGGCCCGTCGGCAGCGCCCCGCGGCTCCTCGCGCCGCGCGGCCGCCGCGCAGGGCCCGGGCCCGCCCCGCCGGCCTCCCGGCCAATGGCGGGACGCGCGAGCGGGCGGGGCGGGGCGCGCGGTGGGCCGGCCGAGCGCTGCCCGGCGCTCAGTCGCGGCTGAGGCGCGGGCGCCGGGCGGAGAGGTGACGGTGCCGCTGCCAGGGGACTCTGCCGCGGGCGGCCGGGCGGGCGTGGAGCCATGGCCACTCTCAGGTAACGTCGAGCCCCCGCGCAGCGCCCGCAGCACAGCTCCACATCCCGGGGGAAGGGGCGGCGGGTGCTGATGCGCTCCCGCTGGCGGGGCGGAGGCGCCCGGCGCGATGCTCCGCCGCAGCCGGGCTCTTCTCCCCGCTGTGTAATCACCGTGCGGGGCAGCGCGGCTTCGTCCCATCCCTCTCCCTGTGCCGCGAGTTGGTTTGGTGGCTGCACGCCCGCTCCCCTGGGGCGAGGAAGGAGGGAGAGCTGTGCCGCTGCCCCGGCGGCCCCTCAGCCCCGTGGGAACAGCGCTCCCGGGGCGCCGCGATGGCTTCTCGCGGGCAGGTGGGCGCGCCCGGCCGGGGCTCCCGGCGGCACTGGGCAGTGCCGGTTCCCAGCGGCACCGGGAGCGAGAGCCCCGAGCAGCGCCGGGCCGGGCCCGCAGGTGCTCCGCTGATCCGCGGGGCGGTGGCCGGGGGCTGCGTGCGGCGTCGCTCGGCGGCGGTGCCGCTGTCACAGGTAGCGCCTGGGCGTGGGCGGCCGCCGCCCGCCGCGGGGTGCCGCCCGTGGGCGTGGGAGGATGCGTGTCCAGGGGCTCCGGCAGCCGCTTTGGAACCTTAAACCCTCGCTGTAGCTTGCCGTGACTGCAACTAGATTTTAAAAGAATCCCCAATAACGAGAAGAGGGGTGTTAATAGCGGGCTAGGCTCTTGGCAGGCTGTTGGAACTGCGGTGATATCAGCCTGTCAGCAAACCCGGAGGATGACAAACCCCCGTAACTTAACATTCAGTGAAAGGAGTTACTGAGAATAGTTTTTCTCCCCCAAACACTTCATCTCAAGATGGGGTTGTATTGTGAGGTAAATCGGTAGCCTTTGATCGGGCCTTTGGCTGCTAAAGAAATGCTTAATAATTATCAAATTGCCTCTAGAATTCAAGGCCGTTCTCCCATCTCCTCTCTCCACCCTCCAAACTCTGTGTATCAGGTTTCACTCACACCGTTTCTGACCGAGACGGTAACTTTGAAATTGCAATAGTATTTCACTGCTGGGGCTTGTGAAGTTAGTGCAGCTGTGTGAGGAGCTGGGTAGTGGTGGAACAGTTTTTTTCTGCGGCAGCCTTGCTTACATAAGGCCAAAGCTTTTCGGCTTGTTTTCAAAGTTGGAGCCTGTGAGTGTGTCACTTTAGAAAACTACAAAAGTTTCATAATAAATGAAACCTTCACTGAAGATATTCCTCTAAGTCAGTATGTAAATATGTAACTGCTTAGCCAAATATTGTCTTCGCTTAAGACCCACGTCAGGAAAGCATGTAAGCAGTCCAGCAGGCTACCTTATGTGTTTAAGGTCTAAATGCTAAAGTGATTTGCTGACCAGTGATGCAAGAAAATTGTCTGAACTCTGGAAGGATGGGATAATAGTTCTAAGGTACTTCTGTGTTAGATGAGTTACTTACTGATGTAAGTATTGTCCTGCTTGTAATGATGTTACATGGGCATGTGGGATGAGAGAGGGATGCTCTTAGTTAAGAGCTTATAGCTAGTCAAGTGCTATAAATCTGGTACTATTGCTGTTTTGCTTTAACTAAACATAAAAATGACTTTTGGTAAGTTCAAATCTTGTGTTATATGGGGTTTTAAACTGAAACGGATATGCTGAGGACAGGCTTAAAACATGCCTTGTTTTTGCCTTACTTTAAAGGGCATAGTGAAACCCTTTAGAAATACTAATATTTTAGATCTTACAAGACCATCTCTTAAATTTGTAAAAGGAAGACTAGGCACACACCGTGCTGCCATGCGATTGCACACCCAAATGTCTCAGCCATGTTTAAGGCTTTCTGAGTTGCCAGTATCCCAAGGCCCAAAATATTCCTCTGTCTCTGTGCCAGTAGCTAATAATAAGCTTTCACTGATATTTTGATGTTGCTCTTCCACGGAAGTGCGCAGCAGCCTGGGATGATAACAATATTGTGTGATAGTTGGATATAGTGCTGCTAATGCTCAGCAGCCAACTTCAATCAGGACCATATTTTAAAAAATGCCTGCAGCAGTAGAGCATGAGATTGGACACAGCTTTCCAGATCGTTCAGTTGCAGTTAATTTCGTTGGCTTCTTATGAGGTTCAAGGGTAGCTCAGTACTGATGTTTTGCGTTCTTTTTTGTTTATATGTTTGGGTTTGTTGTTTTGTTTTTATCTAGTTTGGTTTCATTTTATCACTTCTGCCACTTGTGATAAGAGTAAGGTGTGAAACACTGGCCATTTGTATAAAATCAGTCATATTAGTAATGTCTGAACAAAACACCTAATTAACAGGTGAAGATTTACTTATACTTAATGAGTTCCATTGCTTGAATTTGTAATTGCAACTCACACTTCATGTAGTCCTAAGTTAAAAGCCAAACTCATAAAATTCGTTGCAGCTTGTCAATAATTAAGAATGTGAATGTGATGTACATCAAAGCTCTCTGTAGTTACTGTTCTGTAGTTTTGCCTGCTAGATGGATGGTGTATGTTCGTCCAAACAACTTTTAGATTTGTACCTCTTATTTCAACATCTTATTTGTAGTTTGGAGCGTAGAAAGTATAAATCTTGTTCATGTATATGTACTCTTTGTGTGTCTGTACGTGTATGCACATAGATGCTGACTGTATAGTCAATGATATGTGCCCTTAATTTGTTCAGGTGAAGGATTTATCACCTGCTTCCTGAAGAACTGATCCAGATGTTCTTTTGCAGTAGGTTAGTTGGGTTAAACAAGAACATCCTTTTTGAATGATCCCAGTACTGCAGGGAAGGAGAAGGGACTGAGGGTAGTCAGGGAGGCAGGGGAATACAAAAGTGTGTTCTGTGGTAGAGATGTGTTCCCAAATAACCTGTGTATTGTGGAATCTCAAACTTCAGGAAATTATTACTGATTCCTCACTATGTTTTATCTCTAGTTGGTTGGAAATAATCACTGAAATTTTAATAACTGCAGATGTCCAGTGTGACTGAACAGCAAACATAAGGCTTCTAAGGTTCAAATCTGCTGTTCAAACAACTTGGTGAGAATATAACCGTTTAATATCTCAATTTTTCACTCTGGAGACTCATAAATTTAGCATTCTCCAGAATCATAAATATTTGGCTTATTTTATGCTTTTACAGAGGCTTATGTGGCTTTACAGAGTATATGAGATTTTTTTTTTTTTTATTTTTACTGAGGATCAACCTGAAACTAAGTAGTTGCTGTACCTCATGTAGTGCCACAAGCAGTGCCATAGTATAACAGTGTGGAAACTTTGCAGCTCCTCCAGAAGGGAAGGGTGATTTGCATTGCACTAAATGTAGCCAGTGTTGGGTTAGTCAGGTTGAACATGCTAACAATTTACACAGTCAAGGCTTCCTCTTTAACAGTAGGACCTTCCAAATTGGTCAGAAAGCTTGTATTAGAAAATGCTGATCACAGTGAGGGATCCCAAAATCAGTTACATTGGAAAAGACCTCTGAGATGGAGTCCAACCACTTAAATACCTGCTTATTGACTTTTAAAAATTTGTGACTTAGACTTTTCTTTAGACTTTTCCCGTTTTGCGCATAAAGGTATTTTTATCAAATACAGTGACAGTTCAGGAAAAATACAACTCCAGTCCCCAGTACAAGTGGAGAGTATGGATTTTTCTTTTTTTTTTCTTTTTTTTTTTTTCTCCAATGGAATGTTAATACATATTTTTAAGCACAGAAGTTCTAATATCTTAGGGCTTAGATAACTTTAACACCTAGGAAGAACCAAAAATGTAGAAATACATTTTAGTTGAAGACACAGAGCTAGAGATTAGTATATGTTATCTTATGTGTTTAGATTATTTGCAAAAATAGATAAACAGTTTATGACACTTAACTTGATTTCTTCAGCAAAATCAATGTTAAATCTACTCAAACTTTTATGTGTTTAAAATGTTGTCAAGTTCTGCTGTCCTACATTTAGTTGTGAGAAACAACTATACTGAATTCGAGCAGAGTTTGCCCAGGAGTTTCAGTGGAATGTTTCTAAACATACATTTACTAATCTAATGCTAGCTACCTTGGCTTTTCAAACTTGATTCCAAATGGTGCCCTACATACAGCCTCTGGAATACTTGAATGGAGATGATAATAAAATATTGTGGGTGAAGGAAGGCTTGGGAACGAGCAGGACTTACATGTGATGTAAAGAGCTGCCTGGATTAAATGGCACCGAAAGTTCTGGTTCCTGCTGCTGCTGACATGGGAGGAGTTTGCACATGTCATTGGCTTCATAGAGCTTCTGCACAAAGTTGCTCTTGTGCTGCTTTGAGCACATTTACCTGCAGGTTCTGTAGCCCACAGCTCATTGAATGTTGGGTAGCTTCTATTCTGCTTTTTCCATTGAACGTGGTAACTTCTTCATAGGCGGTGACCTCAGCATGTCAGCTGTATTTCAGATTTTTTTTTTGTAAGTACAGCTGCTGTTTTCTGGCATACTGACCATTAAAGTGCTGGCTCTTGTCTTATACAGAAGTTATCCATTATATGTTTGTTTGGGGTTTTTTTTAAGTGTAATTATAAATCTATTGATGTGTAGAATTTTACAGCATGTGAGAATCAGGTAAACATTAAGTACAGGAGCATATAGCTTGGGAACAAATCTGCATTCAACACTTGAAAAGTTCTGACTTCATTCATTGTCCTATATACTACTTATGCAACACTTAGGTTTTACAACAGGGTGAATGTTCTGTCTTGTGACTTCGACTGCAATCCCCTTTATCCTTATGTCTCCTGAGCTGTCGTCTGTCTCTCACTCTTCTTGTCTTCTAGCCGGGTGTAACGTATGGGTATGCTATTTCAAACACTGTGCTATTTGTCACACTGACAAAAGTATTTAGCCAGTCTTACAGGTTTTTACTAAGCAGATGTTAACTATTCCAGTTAGGAGCGAGCTGGATTTCTGGCTCCATCTTCCGCAAGCAGCATCAAGCACATGTCTCAAGCAGCATCTTCCACATTTTATTCACAGTGAAATGGGCTCTAATGGATTGTCCTTAAAGCTACAAAAACTAGGATACTTAAAGCATGGTTTGCTGTGTCTTAGTATCAAGGTTATTAATCATGTTTTCCACAGTGCAACATTTGTCACTGTTCTACTGATTGGAGTCCCTCAAGGACAGGCTGCTCCAGCATGGCTCCTTCACAGGGTCACAGGTCCTACCAGGAAACCTGCTCCAGCATGGGCTCCTCTCTCTATGGGTCTGCAGGTCCCTGCCAGGTGGCTGCTCCAGCATGGGCATCTTATGAGGTCCCAGCCCCCTCTCAGGCATCCACCTTTCCCAGCCTGGGTCTCTTGCATGGCTGCAGGGGGATCTCTGCATCCCCGTGGACCTCCATGGGCTGCAGGGGCACATCCTGCTTCACCGTGATCTTCACCAAGGGCTGCAGGGGCACATCCTGCTTCACCATGATCTTCACCAAGGGCTGCAGGGGCACGTCCTGCTTCACCATGATCTTCACCAAGGGCTGCAGGGGCACATCCTGCTTCACTGTGATCTTCACCAAGGGCTGCAGGGGCACATCCTGCTTCACCATGATCTTCACCAAGGGCTGCAGGGGCACATCCTGCTTCACCATGATCTTCACCAAGGGCTGCAGGGGCACATCCTGCTTCACTGTGATCTTCACCATGGGCTGCAGGGGAATCTCAGCTCAGGTGCCTGGAGCACCTCCTGCCCCTCCTTCTCCACTGACCATGGTGTCTGCAGAGCTGTTCTCTCACATGTTCTCACCCTGCTCTTCTCTGGCCTCATTACATCTGCACAATAACTTTTTCCCCCCTTCTTCTGAAATCTGTGATCATCAAGGTGTAACGATCATTTCTAATTAGCCCTGCCTTGGCCAGCAGCATGCCCATCTTGGAGCTACCAGGGATTGGCTCTGCTGGACATGGCAGAAGCTTCTGGTAGCTTCTCACAGAAGCCACCCCTGTAGGCCCCTGGCTACCAAAACCTGGGCAACCTGTATATGTGGTCATACTGAAGGTACCTTTGGTAGCTGGAGCATGGTGTGCCTTGCTGGTTGGAGACAGTAGGTGTTAGTTTGGCAAGGAATGTGATGGGTTTGGATGTAGTTCTAGAGAACAGCTGCATTCACTCCTACTTGACACTAGGCCACATAGCTAATCCTTTGGTATTACTGCATTATCACCCAAGTACATGCTATTCAGGAAAATGTAACACATGGTTTCTGAATTAATCTAAAAAAAGAGGTTAAAGCTATCTGTCTCAGGAATACTGTTTACAGTAATTTTGATATCTTTTTTCTACATGAGAGAAGTGAATGTCAAATTGCTTAAAAAGTACATCCAATGTACCAATAGACAGCTACACTGTTTAAAATGGCTGACAATGCAGAATCCGTAGTCTCTTTGTTTCAGTTTAGTAGAACAGACTTAAATTGTTAATTATTTGTTGGTACCCAGCAACTGAGAGGTTTTAGTGAAATTCGTATTACTCTGGTGTGATGCTTCCATGTCTAAAATTTGGTATTACAACTTGAATGTCATCCTTTAAAACTCCAGAACATGGCATGCAGCTTAAATTCTTTATCTGAGTAAGTGACAGTTTAACAGAATAATCTGTGTATTGCTCAAAGATCACTGTGGGATGGTAGTTCACTCAAATTTGATTCTGTGTATATGCCAGGTCACAGTGTATTTACTGTGCTGGGCAAAATGTGTATTCTTTTGTTTTTCTCTCTAATAAAGTCTTTACATGTACTAGAAACAATAAACCAGTGCCAAACTAACATGAAATACTTGATTCTCTTACAGTGAAAATGTCCTGTTTGGAATGGGAAATCCTCTGCTTGATATCTGTGCAGTTGTGGACAAGGACTTCCTTGACAAGTAAGGCTGGATATCTTTTTTTTTTTCATGTCAGTTTTGTTTCCAGAATTATGCCTATAAATAAATGGTGGCCTACCTGCCTGTATAATGCTGTGTTTAGGCTGATCTCTGGGATTCTGGCCTTGTGCTGGAAGTAGCCAGTATTTGTCATTTGATTGTTCTTGCTCTCTGAAACTGTGGTGGTGTTATCTATGAAAACCTTCTGTGTTTTCATATGTTGTTTCATCAATTTATTCTAGGGTCCTCATGCTGTCTTTGTTAGTCTTTAATTGGAAGGAATCATCAATTTCAGTAAGATTTAGGTAGCTCTTGTATGAATCTTCATGTACTACTTTTGATTTACTATGAACTGTACTCTTCTTCAGTGATGTCTATGGGGTAAATAGGCCATTTCTGTAACACACCATAAAAGTTGTGCAAATACACCTTTAAAAAAAAATATACCCGTTTATCAGTAAGGAACAGGACTGCTTCTTATCAGGTTGTCTATTATCTTGCTTAAGCCTACTTGTTATACTACCATCCATATAACCATATTGCTGGATTGCCTAATTGTCATTAAGCTTACTTGTTCTTGAATCAGCTTAGACATCTGTCTTTTCCAGAGGTGTAAAATACAATTGCTCTTTTAAATCTTTCTGCTTGAGCTCCATTTTTATTGCTGTTGCCACTTCTTCTCTGCTTTGTAAGTTGATTTGATCTTTCAGAGTGCTTGCAATTTTTTTCTTTAATTTTTCAAGTGTTAATAATTTTTTTTTCTAATAGTTCTTTATTTTGTTAATGGAAATGTTGCATCAAAACTAAATTTTGCATCATCAAATAAGGAATGGGTGCAGAGTTTTTATTTTTGAATGTGTATTGTCAGCCACAAATATTTTGTTCTGCAGCTTTTAATAGCAATAATTTGGCATTAATATTTCATCACTCATATTTTATCATAAGATTTGTTTAAGTAAGAGCCTCTGTGTTGTAAGCTGGAAACAAAAGACACGAATGTAATGGATTGTGTCAAATTCAAACACCTGGAACTTTAGAAATCAGGTCTATGTCTTGAATATTAAAAAAAGTGAATTAATCTGGTGTAATTCTGTGCCTCATGTTTCCACTGAAATAACTTGAAAGCCAGTTTCTAAAAATTAGTAACGCCCTTCTCCCAACCCAACAATACTCCCCAACTAATCCTTATAAATTGCTGACATAAAAGAGATGATGGGATCTCTACTGCAGCACTGAAATCCTTCAGGAGTGCATTGTGCTTTTCACTGGATGTGATGTGATGTGCAGAATTTAATTTAATTTAAAAATTAGAAGTCTTATGTATTCAAATTTGAGTCCTGTCAGACAAATTAAATTATGTGCTGGAGCAGCACATGCTCTGTGAGCATTGCTTTACTGCCAGGATGCATTTGTGGGGTGTTGCATTATTGAAAGCCATAAGCAGTGTTCCCCCAGCAGTTTCACAGGAGCCTGCTGATGGTGTGATAGCTCTGGTAATGACCTCAAAACTGAGGAGCTTGTTTAGCTTCTCCTGCACCTGATTTGATATCCCTCTCCCTGTTTGTCAGGGTATGCAGAGAAGTCCGTTTAACAAACCAAAAAGAGCGTTTCTACTCCAGGTCCAACTACCTTTTGCAACACTTTCTGAAACGGGGATCAGATCCCATCCTTCCCAGCTTGTGAAGAGAGATAAAATAGAAAATGGAGCTGTAGAGCAACTGCTGGAATAAAGTTATCTAGTCAAATGCTGCAGGGAGGTGCAAGAGCATAGACGTTTCAGGACTGTGAAACATTTGAAAGAGAAATTGTTGATCATTGTAATTTCTCTTTTTTTCAAGCAAGACCTGCACCCATCTCTAGCCATGTAGTGTCAGCTTTTGGTATCTTGGCAACCTTGAGTCTGTTTCTCACCTCTTCTGCTGGGTGGGAATGTTTAATGGTGTTGTCAGGCCAGCAGGGCTCTGACTTGAGAAGGTAGCTTAGGCAAACAAGAAAAGTTTAGGTAAACACACATAAAAATTTTATACATTTAATTTTTACAGTGTTTTTGTTACTTTATCCACCTCTTGTACAGTCAGTTTTAAGAATTCCTTTGTTCAGAATAAAGGACTTGATGTTGCAAGTTTAATCAATATATATTGTCAATGAAATAAGAGTATTGAGTCCTGTAAACAGCTTATTTTTGTAGCTTCTCTTAAGAAAGTGCAAACTGAAGCAGCATAAAGAAGTATAGAACATGGCCTTTTTAACAATATTTAATTGGCCTACAATGCATGTTAGAAATAAACCTGAAAATAAATATATAATGCAGTCCCCTTGCAGATTCTAAACAGTTTCCTGCCCTGTAATACTGGTTTGAGGAACTGAGCAGTGTTGGAGGGCTCGGTGGGTATTTTTGGCTTGGGTTAGCACAACCCTGATACTTGGCTTTCAAAGTGGATTTTGGTTTAATCTGATCTCCAAAGTCTTTTGCTCTCTAGACAAGTTTTGGAGGGCTTTAAGCCTTTTCTAGGCGAGGCAGTTTTAATTTATATCACAACAGAATTTGACCATGCCCATCTGAGCTTTTCAGACCATATCAGCAGTCTGGCATTACCTGAGCCAGAGAAGCTTTAGCCTCTGTTGTGATTTCTGGGTCCCATTTCTTGCCTCTCTTCAGGGAGACAATCTGGAAAAGTGCTAGCAGCTTTGATGGCACTGTTGAAAACTGGTGATACCACAAACCACTTTAGTTTCTGTTTACAGAGCTGGAAAGAAGTCTTAAAATAAATATAGTCCACCATATGTCTTTGGGTATTTTTAGTATCTGCATGAAAGAAATATCAGAAATGTGATTTTGTTTTGGTTTTTTGTCTGCATCAACTCCATTACCTAAGAGTATTTTTGTTTAATTTATCAAGATATGGACACTTACTCAAAGAGCAAGTATCTTCTTAGGGGTGAGAGGGGAAGGAATAGAAGAAGAATTAATGCATTGTGGGTGAATTGCTAACTATAGCTATGCTAATCTATGAAAATAACTTTGCTAACAGGTATTCATTAAAGCTTTTGGTGTACTCACTTCTACCTATGACATTTAACAGGAATGATTCTTCTACCTTTTAACTCCAAAAGGCATTTAAAAATAACTTAATCTACACTACTTACATTAAACTCTGCTAAAATGGGCAAAGAAATTCTGATTAACATGCCAATAACATTTTAAGACTAAACTCAGTATTGCTGACTCCTGTAAATACTCCAATGTCCTGCTGTTAAAATCTGGGGGTTGCATGTGTTTCATTGCTCTCCCTAGAGCGCTCTGTTTTGCAAATATTCAGTTTTTGACACTGAATTTAGCTTACCTAGTTGTAGTTAATTTTTAGGTTATAGAGAGCTGGGCACTACTTGTCACCTCAGGTGCACTTCAGTGGTTAAGAAATGTGTGTTCATGGTATGGTTAAATCTTCTCTTGCTGGGTCTATGAGCTGAGGAGGAGAAGAGAATCAATGTTGACAAATCGACATTGACAGGACTATTGTGCCAGTCCTGAAACTTCCCAGTATGTGGAACCTTGTATCTTCCCTGACTGATCAGAGCGAAGGCAAGGAAAATATCTGTAATTGCCAGCATCTGGAAAAGCATGGAAATATCCTTCAGCCTATGCTCTTAAAAAGGAGTGGAGATATAGGGGAAAATTAGGATATATGTTTTATTTATCACAGCAAGTTTCAAGAATCATATTGCTGTATTTCACTCTAATTTCTGGGCTCTTGACCAGAGCCATGATCTCATGAGTTGAGGTATGTTTACTACTTGGGCTGGCAAATTCCATTATAGTTAAAACCTGCAGACTATTTTGTCACCATCATGGTCCAGGATTACAAGTTTCTGTGTGATTACTTGTTGGTTGTCCAAGCAGACAAGTATTTTTCTCTTTAGGTCTTCTTTTTTTTCCCCCCTTAAATTAGGGTCTGTGGCAATCTTTGCACAAGTTAATTTAGAATGCTCAGCGTTGGAATTTTTATAACTTTCATGCCCTCTACCATCTGTTCCTTAGTTCTCTTCCCTGCCTTTTCTGGTGTAAATACAAACTATCTTTAAATCAAGAAGTGGGTTTATTTTCTTTTTCCTCTTCACTGGAAAGAACAGGTTTGAAGAAATAGGGAAGGAAGAATGAATGGGGTCTTTGGAGTGGTGGTAACCACTGAAAAGACTTGCAGTGAAGGAAGAAATGCTGTCATTGTGATCCATAATTTCACAAGTATGGATGTGGATCTCCTGCAGTGTGCTACCAACTTAACTGTAGCACTGGAAGTGGTTGGGTCATTCCTGGAGATGCCAAGATGTGTGAGCGTCCTTTACCTTTCCTCACTGCAGAGTACTGGCAGGAGGTGATGGGTTAGTTGAGCACAAACTATTGTGCTAGAACAGCATTAACATCTGGTAAATTAAACATTCTTGTGTGAAGCTATTTTAGTGTTTGCTGTGATGAAAGTAAGAAGATACACATATTTGATCCCTTTTCCAGTCTTGTGGAAATGTGGATTATAAATTAAGAAAAAGTTTGTGAAGCAGCTTCAGTTGACAATTACGAAAAACTTGTGCTTACTTGTGTTAAATTTAGGTTAGTCTGTATGAACTGTGGCTTGTGTTATTCTCAGCTTTTTCAGTTTGTTACCTTTGCTCCTGTCTAACAGAAGCCTTTGTAGCTTCCCATAGAAAAAAAAAAACATCAAAAGACCATTCATCCAGTTAACTCTCATGAAGTGGCCAAGGGTCTAAATAGCTTTTATACAACCAGAGGTAATTCTCTATTCACCAAACTCAGCTTCAATGCAAAACAAACCCTTCCCCAAAAACTCATGCTGAAGTGAGCTTGAAAAATGAGAAGAACAAATGGCAATTCTGTACTTGGAAGTTGCAGTATCCAGGAATGCAGAGCCTGCAAACATGGGCTTTGCTGCTTTTTTAAGTGGGGACCCCCTACCCCTTTCAGACTTGCAGCCTTTTCAGTTTCATTAATGTGTTAACTTAGATTCTGTGCTTCTTCAGCCCTTGGGAGAGGTTAATGGGTTTTTGTATTGCTTTGAGCTAGGAGTTGTGTTACCTGTTGTCCTGGTTTTGGCTGAGACAGGGTTAATTCTCTTTCTAGTAGGTGTTGCAGTGCTGTGTGTTTTGGATTTAGTGTGTACAGTCTGTACAGTGATGAAGGTATGTAAAGTACATGGTAAAAACTTTAAAATCTCCCAGAAAATTTGGCCTGAGATCTCCCTGAAAAATACAAAATTTTTGTATTTTCTTCCCCTTGCAGATGATAATTTGGTGTATGATGTTCCATTGTTTCAGTAATTCTTGGGAAAGATTAATCCTGAATGTATTTGTTGCATCGGCTCATCTGGCAGAGGCCGAATAGCTGAGTGCTATATTATTACCTTGTGGTTTTAGTTGTATCTGTAGAAGTCCATTTAATTAGTCACAAGGTCTGAACATAGAACATGCTTGAAACTGTTGAGCCCAATTGCATCATCTGACTGCTGATAAATGGTAAAAATTCCAGTGTTTGCTTGCAAAAACTTAGAATGATGATAGCTGTCTTAAGAAGGTCCTCTTCATACTAATATGTCTATAAATTTGGTAGTATTCCTGACAACATAATCAAAGCTTTCTACAGCCCTAATGCTTTCTCCTAGTGCATTTAGTTAAATATGTAGTTTACATGTGTGAAAGATTTTAGTTATGCTCCATTAGGAAAGGCTGTTTGAAAAATCTACTATGGAGTAACAGTGTTGCATGGAGAGCTGAAGTTTTCAGGGTATATAGGGCTTGAGCAGTGTTTATAGAGGAGCTTGTCATTATGTATTTACCTGTAAAATAGAATGTAAGATGTTCACAAATGGGAAATATTCCACTCTTCTCTTTATTGTATGTTTTCACTTTTGAAAAAGTACTTGTTTAGTAATGAACTGTAAATCATGAATTATTCTTTTATTTTTCCCATTCATCAGAAGACTTACAGATTTAATGCATGTCAGTAGAATGTCTATTTAATGGACTAATTGTATTCTTTAGAATAACCTTAAGCACATGACAGATACACACACACACAGAGCTTATCTGTATTTTCCCTTTGCTTACAAGTAAAAATTTGTTTAACAAAACTTTGTGTCTTGCATTACACGGCAAATGAGGAAAGAATGGGTTCAATTTGCATCTTTAATGCAAACAAGAAGCTTTAAGTGGAAGTGATCTATGAATTAACAAAGTGTCTCTGGTTTTAATTAGGCAATAATATTAAATGAAAAGACCCTTGCTGATGATATCTTTGATGGAAAAAGCTGGGTCTTGTCAGTAAAGAACCAGAATCCATCTTAAACTCAATGGTAAAACTTTCTCTTTGAAAGTGTTACTTGCTTTTTCTACTGAGAAACCTTGCATATTAGAGTTTCCAGATGGCACAATTACTAGATAGATTTTTATTTAGGATACAGTAAACAAACATTGTGATTCATGTTCTGGATATGGTTTCAGGCATTATTTTAATTACAGATTTCTAAGATATGATTTTAATATTGTTTTCCATTCCTGTCCTGCTTGTCCAATCCAAAATTTTCAATGGCATAGTACAGATTAGAGGAGTTTTTTCTGCTCCAGTAATAAAGTGTAGCTGGTTGATCACTTGTGACTTGAAGAATAAAAAAGCCCAGTCAAAAAGTAGCAATTATTTTACATAGTCTCAGTTTTTTTACTCTAAATGAAATTGATCTGTTGTCTTTTGGAAAAGATGGCTTTTTAATGATAACATTTTGGTTGGAATATTTTCATCTTACTAAAAACTTCAGTTTCAAAAAAAATGAGATATTTAAGTAAATTATAATGCTCATTACTACTTGATTAGTTTTGCTTCATTCAGGTGAGGCAATATGCAATCTCAACAGGTTTTCTTCCCATGTTACATTTATCAAGAAGAGAAAGACTTGTCCTTCCTTTTGAAATTGAATACTGTTAACATTTCTTGTTAGTAACTTGCTATTACATCAGGCTATTCCTGAGCAAAGTGCAGGTACCACAGCAGTGTTACAGGTAACTAACTGTAAGCTAAGGTGTGAGGTGCTTATGCCACTGAAGATCCCTGACCCTGTGCCTCTGCTCTTCGGCACAGAACCCTGCCCAGGCCTGCTCTGTGTTGTGCTCTCCTTGTCCTGCTCCTTTTGGAGGAAAAAAAAGGAACTGTTTCCCTTGTGGTCTCTGCTATAGCCACAGGGAAAGGGTGGAGGCAGCCCATCTTCCTCTTAATTACTGGTGTTCTTGTTTCCCCGTAGCCAAGAGCTGGAGTAGGGTAAACTAGCTGTTTGAGTGTTGTTTTATGTTATTTTTGTCAGGGCAGAATCATCAATATTCCAAGTTACTGGAGATCTTTTTGTATTGTAGACTTCAGAATGTTACAAAGCCTGCAGTTCCCTTATAAATTTAGAGTAAATGCAGAGCTGGGGAAAGACTATTTTCATTTTACAAACCCTTGATTCCTCTCTTCAATGTGTTAGCATACAAATTATTTTCATTTTTTAGTTTTACTTGAGACTTGTGGGTATATGGCAGTGGCTAAACAATTTTTGGTGATTATTTTAGCAGATTGTCCCAGTAAATTTTTTTCCTTTTATTTCTTTCCTTGTTTTGTGACAAGCAAAAGTGATTAAGTTTCAATGTAAGAATCTGAGGTGCACAGGACAAGGTGTGAAGGGGAGCAAATCTGTCTAACGTGACAAGCTGTACCAAGTGAACACTAGCATGAAGCCACAGAAGTACAAACATTACCAGGAACATTTTTTCAGTTCTCGTATTATTGAAGCTATTTCCTTCTTCAGTCTTGAGGCTGGGTTTTAGTCTTTTTATATAACAGAAACTTCCCACTGGTAGGAAGGTAGGCAATAAAGATTACTTGACATTAGGCTGTCACTGTAGTCTGGAAGTGTACAGTCAACTTCCTCCATTAGAGATTAAACTATACCCAAATTCACTTCCAGACCACTCCAAGGAAAGGCTGCATGCAGTCTCACCTTGGAATATTAAGTTAAGCCTGGTGTCCTATGTGGCTTCAGGCTAGCATACCTGTTCTGGTCTGTGTTGACACAAGAACTACAGTTACAAATGTAAATCTTCTGATTTCTGCCATTCATATTTCCCAGTAAAAGCGAAAAAGTGTTCCAGAATCTCACATGTCTCCTATACAATTTATTTTGTATAGTTACTGTGTAGACAAGAGATCAAAGACCTTCCCCAAATATGATTGCAATAACTCCCATTTTTGCCAGAATATGTTCCAGTGTGTTTCACTGAAGCTGTTTTGAAATGTGCTTGTGATGTTATGTGTGGCAGTGTTAAACAGCAGCCAAAGTTCCAAACAGAATCCTCAGGGCGTGTCAAGTTCTGTATGTAATTCTACAACCAGTCCTGAGACAAAACACTCACCTGGGCCTAAAGTGACAGGAACTGCCCAAATACCTGTTTCCTCTGCCAGACCCTTGCATGTCTGGACTTGATGCTGCAGGTCCCACTGTGGGTGAAGAATTTAATATATACTGAGCAGTGGCCATGTCTTGAGGCAAAAAGGAGGAACAGTTCTTCTCAGAAAGAGTAATTGCAGTTCCTGGTATGCACCAGTGGCAGCAGAGCAAGGACTTAATCTCTCAAGAACACTGCCCTACATCTCCATCTTGGTATTGCTCATTCATTTCTCAGGATAAAATCAAAATTTTCAGTGCAGTAAAAAAGCTTTCTCTGCCATTTTCCCCATGCTACTTTTTGCTAGAAAGCTGATGACTATATTGGCTTGGATATGTTCTTTGAGCATGGCTGAAATTTCACAGCTGTAACATTTGTCTGTAGCTTTCTGTTTGCTGTAAACAGTGTTAAAATAATTTGTAGAGAAGGCAAATTAAGGTAAGTGAATTCCCTGACAATTACTATTTAAATTTCTGTAAGCTGGACTATCCTGTATTAAGCCCTTGGGTGCAGAGACAGGTGATGAGAGAGATGCAGCTTTTAGACAGCACTGAGACTCATTTAGGTTGCAGCAATAATATGAATTAGTACTTCAGCCTAGCCTGTCACAAGCAGAAGCACATTGATAAAGTTGTCTAACAGGAAAATGGAATACATTTTAAACTATATTTTTTTAAGAAAGAAGAGAGGTTTTAACTGATATGTAAGACTTGCTGTTAGTTTCCTTATAATTTCTAAATAGGAACAATGTGTATTTTATTAAATAGGATGCACCAGTCTTTTTCTGTCTCTCTATGAATGACGACAAGGTCCATTCTTAGCATTTTGAAGACAGTTAAATATTTAATATCAATCAAGATTTAATTCAGTCTCAGAACTTTCAGTTCCTTCCTTTTGGAGGATTTTGTTGCTTAAAGGTAATATTCTGGACTGACTTGTGGTTTGTGAGTTCGTCACTGACGAATAAATGACTTTTGCTCTGTCTTAATTGATTTTTATTGATGTGGCATGTATTGCTTTGTACTAGAGACACTAAAATAATTGTATTTTAGAGATTCTGTTTTCATTTGTTCTTTTTGGAGATAGAGATAGAACAGATCTAGTATGGGGACAGAGGTGTAATTCAGTTCTGAAATGTACTTTGTGTTAATGGAGCCCAGCATGGTTGTATGTTTGCAATGTAACGTTATTGTGTTTGTTAGTGTATCCAGAGTATTAACAGGTATTTTATTGTAGGTGTAGAGCCTATTGAAATTCATCCCGATGGCCTTTTATAAGCCTACCTTCTCTGAGGAGGCAATGAAGAGTGTGTTTTCAAGTGTAAATTGAGTAGCTGGCAGTGCTATTCATATATGGCAGACGGTAGTCTTTATTTAGAAGAAGTCATGAATATTTAGAAGAAATATATCAATCTGAGGGTCACATTAACAACCACACTACTGTGCCTTCTCTGAATTAGATATATATATATATGTATATGTGTGTGTATATATATATATATAAAATTCTCAAAGCAGAGCTACTCAGGGGCAGGGGAAGTATTTGGGGATTTTCAGTACTAGTGGTGCCAGGATCTGTTGTAGAACTGGTACAAGTTGGTCTGAACAAAAAATTTTAAGGTGATAATAGCAAATAATTGTGGGTAACTAGGAAAAGAAAAGGAGCCCTCCAGTTTAGATTATGTACATGTTACTTTAGTTGGTGTTTTTCAGTAAGTTTTATGCAAGTAAAACTTTAAGGCATGATTGTGGAAACTGGTTTGTATTTATAATCAAAATGAATTGAACTGCAAATGAGTGTTTATTTCTGGTTGAAGAAAATAGTTATGTAAATGTTAGATGATAATTTCAGAGCAGAAACAATGCAAGAAGAACTAGAAAAACTAAAGTGGCTTAAATATTTGAGGCTCAAAGGAATAATAGTAAATGGAGTATGTTAAGAGTTCAGTCTGTAAGGAGAATACCTATAGTTCTGCACAAATTGAATTAATATTTTCTCCCTTGATAAAGTTACTAAAAGTCAATAAAATGTATTTCTACTGGTGCAATGAGTCTAGAATTCAGAGTACCAATTTAAAAAAAATGTACCGAGTGTGTACAGCTTTTAAAAAGGTACTTGTAGTCAGAAAAATGGTTTTTGGTCATAATTTTAAAAACATCTATATCTCTATACAGCAAGTGTTTAGCTGTCTTAAATTTTTATCTCCCTAGTTTGTAGTTAAGGACACTGTTTTGACAAGGCCACTTCTATATGCTTAAGTGCAGCGTGATAGGGCTGACCCTATTAAATGATCATAGTTTTTCGCAGTCTGGTGATTAACAGGCTTTGAACTTTCCTGGCTTTCTTAATCCCTTTTAATCATTTAAACCTATTATTGTTTTGACTTCAATTTCAAAAGCCCTTTAAATCTGTCTTACAATATTAATAGCTGATTAAAGTCCTGATTTCAAACCATATTATCAGTGGGGCATCTTACCTTATTACTCTGAATAATTCAGAAACAACTAGGAAAATATTGATGAAGGGTGAAAGAAAAGAACATCAGAAAAACTGGACCTAGAAATTTTTATATTCAAAGTAGTGGTCACATCCATGCGTTAAGTGGGAGAGACAAAATCTATGCTTTAATTTATGACATGAATAACTGTATTTCTTTTTTCTTTGAGGTTTAGTAGTGTCATTTTAAGCTAATTCTGTGTTGACATTTAAAGCCATAATCCATTTTTCATCATAAGTAATGTGTTAAAAAAATTCTGCTAATATTTTTTGAATCCCTTTCACTCAGAAATTCCAACTTTTTTTTTTTCGGAAGAAGAGAGGTTTGTATAGGGAGTCATGCAGCCAAAAAAGACTCCAGTCATAATAGTGGAGAGGAACTGAGTAAAAAGGAAAACACTAGAAATTTGCTCCATGTGTTCTCCAAGGTGGTCCTTCATTCTCTCAGCTCTGACATATCTATTCCCATAGCAAGGATTAAAGTCTGGATTTTTTTTTTTAAATAAAGTGCCCAGTATCTGTGGTTTGAGTTGCAGTTAATTTTTTCCCTAAGCAGATGCTTTTGTTTAGTTAAGCAGTGCAATTCTCTGCCAGTCAATGTACATGCCCTTTCCCAAACTGAACTTGATTCTTTGTCATTGATAACTATAAAGTAATTTATTTCCTTTTAAATATGAAGTAATTGATTTTTTTCTGAAGTAATTTGTTTTCTGCATTGTATAGAATTTAAGGTTGAAGTATCTTAACCTTCTGCTGCTATTTTTTCAAGTCTCCTTCCCACTACCACTAGTGTGTGCTTTAATCCTGCCTACATTTCTTCTTCTGAAGCTGAACACTTTAGCTACAACTTTATTTGTTTGAAAATTTAAGAATATGAAATAATTAGTTAGGCTAACAGCTCACTCTGGAGTATTTTTGCTTATTTTTGTTTTGTTTGTTTGCTTGTTCCTATTTCTGGATTGTAGAAGTTCATTGCTGTCTTAAATGCTTGGTGTGAGTTGGAAGCTCAGGTTGAATTAGTTCCAATTCATAACACCCCATTTCCCCTCTCCCCAGATTACTACTCTATGCGATGCCTTTAACCCCACCCATATTTTTATGCTTTTAATTTACCTATTTGGCTTCAGATGTGTTAGTATTTTGAACTCTGTCTGCTACAATGCTCTGTTGTCATGACATACCTGTGCCAGTCTCCTGTCATCTGTGGATTTCATCAGTATCTTCTGTACTTAGGGCCAGATCACTCATGGATTTGTGGCATAGTGTTGGGTCTAGCACTGATCCATGTTGAAATCAGTCTGATTCACGCATTGTCTCACAGTTCTAATATTTTCCCAAAGATATGTCTGAAAGGTGTTTTAAGCAGTTTCCTCTTTTGTTGGTATAAATGGACCCTTGCAAAACCTTTTTCTGGAAGCATGCTTTCTTAGGGGTTGTATTGCTACTGTACAGTCTGTCTTTAATCTTTCAGTTTTTCAGGGATGGCAATCTGGCCTTTTATATTTGTCAACAAAGCAGTATCTACTCAGTAAGAAATTGTTCTAAAATGGTCTAACCTGTTACAAGATCATCCTTAAGTAACAGTGAATAATGATGAGCTGTCTCTGAACCCAGAAATTAGTGTAGGTCTCTGTTTTGCTGTCAACTTGAGGCCAGGAAGGAATGTGAAAAGATAGGGAGGACCAGCTGCCCTGGTATAGAATAGGAGAGAGGCTAAAGAGGGGAAGACACTTTGAGGGGATGGAGAGTGTGGTGCATTTCAGATGGTGAAACTAGGAGACTAAGCAACAGTGGAATCTACAGGGGGGAAAAAAAGTAAATGTATTAAACTGCTGGAGTAAAAACAGTGCAAGTCAGGCAAGACAGTGAGACTTTTCAGAATACGAATCAAAGGCCTTTACTGTTTGGGTCTGTCTTTTTTTTTAGTGGAGGGAAAAAACATGTCTTAAATATTTGGACTAAGGTCCTTGTATCTGCCAGTTACAGAAAACTTTAATTTGGTTTAGCTGCTTTCATCTGGTCCATGATGAATTGAGCTGCTAAACTTACGTACCAGGTGTGGTCTCGGTTGTGGAATTTTTTGTTTTTATCTGGATTTAGAAAATTCACAGCCCTAGAATCTGGTTTAGCAAGTTCAAAGTAATGATCCAGACTCGTACAAGTCATGATACTCACACTGTATTTGTGTGCGTGGGAAAGATTATTGGGCTAGTGGGAAGAGCAAGGCTACATTAGATGTAACTGAACTTTCTATGCAGCTATAGCCTTGTCAAAAATGCAGAAATACTTCAAATGCTATTTGACTACTGTAGGAAAAGCAGTTTCCTTACTGCTTTTTGATCTCTGTATAGATCAAGTCAGAAGAAATGGCATTAGCACTTACGGCAGCATTACTTATTCTGTCTGATAAATTGCAGATGGAACTTGAGAAACAGGCTGACCTTCTGTACCCATCCCCCATAAATCTGAGGCATTAGAAATATTTTGTGAGCTGGGCTCGCTGTGCACATTGGCTTGGAAATGCTCGTGAGGATGCCCTGTTGTAGCAGGTTCACACATGGCTGATGATCTCGTGCAATGTGAGAACTGCACAGAAATCAGTCAATATACTCTGAAAAAGGACATGTGAATACAATGTCCCAGAGATGCCTTGTTCTAGTTTTGACAAGATTAATAATTATGAAAAAGAAGAAAAAAAAGGACTGTGGTTCCTTTTTTTTTTAGCCTAGTGAAGGTAGCCTTAACATCACTTGGAAGTTGAAGTAACACAATTGCTGAATCATTCTTATGCAACCTTCTTTAAATTAATCTGAAATATAATAAGACTATAGGGAAATCCTTAAGGTTCCTTATGACTTCTTTGAAAATTTATGAAGAAATGCGTCTGCTGAGCTCTGTCTTAACAGGTATCTTCTTTTATTGATGAAGCATAGCCTAGTATAAATAAAATCTACTTGTCTGGTCCAGTTAATGCAGCCAATGGGTGTCAGGTGTCTGATGGAGAAATCACACTCTGTTCCTTTTTTTGATGACTTTTCTGCAAAGTTCAAAGAACACTTTGGAAATCTGCCCTTTCACGTATTGAATTTTTAATCAATCTGGGGAATACTTAAAGCAGTAAGTGCAGCAAAGCATGTCAAATACAATAAGCTTATGGAATAGCAAAGCCCAAGTGCGTTTAAAGGTGAGCAGGGTTAGTCAGAGCCATGTATTGAGGCAAGAAGTTTGTATTTATTTGTACATCAACCAAAGCAGAGCAATGTCTGTGCAGATATATATTTTGGGCTTCCTGGAATGCTTTACTGTCCCAGCTTTCTGTCATGGACATAGTTTAAATATAGGGGTTTTTTTGCTCACTACTCACATTGACGGTTAATGCTTAGAAAAATACTTATATCTCTAGTATCTTGTTCTTCACAAGTACTCTTGAAAATAGTGATCAGAATATTACTGTCATACATATGCAGTTTTTCATACATCCTGGTGTACATTTCATCTTGGCTTTTCTGGCCCAAGCAGCATATATATATATATATATGTGTATGTGTGCTGATTTTCATTTGGATATTTGTGCAATTATTACTTATTTTTTGTTTAGATTGGTGGATTCAACTAAAAAACTTTGAAAGTTGACTTAGTTTTAAAGCTATGAAGATATATTGCCTTTTTTTAAACTCTTTGCTCATCACTAGTTTCATTTTGGGCTTTTGGACAGGTGAATGTTACCATCTTTTCAGGAAGTTTTTGACAGACAAGATCTGAATTTTTTGTATGTTTGGAGTTTATCACCAGTGCATATTTCATGCAGGCTGTGTTTTCTTTTTAATTTGGTCAAGGCTTTGTGAAATTGGATGCTGCCTGAAAGGAACCATACTTTATGGCTGTTTGTTGCATTAAAAATATTTCTGTAAAAATGCTCTCTACTGTCTAAGTACATGAATTTTCATACTGTCTTGTATGAGAAGCTGGGAAATAAAAAATCCTGGAGTTGTGGGATTACTGTTTTAGAAGTATCATTAAAATACATTACAGAAGTTGAACTTGGAAGTTCTGGTATGCTTAAAAAATGAAAAACCGGCATATAATAAAAATGATACGTTTTGGCAGAAATTGAAATTGAGATGATAAACTTGCAGGTGAATGCTGGGCAAGTTCTTCAATGTGCATGAAGAAGTGAAGAATATAGCACCTTGTTTACCACTGTAACCAAATGGAATGTACTGGTCAGAGTTGTACTTCTAGCTGTTGGAATAGACCTCTTCCAAGTGGCCGTAGCATTTTTTTCAGAGTATATTTAGGTGTACCTAGAGCAAATTTATTCAACACCATGTCCTCAGAATGCCTGCAATAATGTTTTAGTCTGGGTCCCTTACTTTATTTCCAGGTTTGTGGAGAGGAAAAATATTTGAGATTTCTATAGCTGTGAATTTATAATTAGTTGTGCCTTTGTTTATTGATGAAATACAGGCACATGAGATTGATCATTTGTCCTGGTAAGTTACATGTGTAAACATGTCTTTTTGTAGTGTCAGAAAGAATACTGTCTGAAAGAATTCTCTTGACACTGGAAAATTTATTGTATAGCACTGTGAAACTTACAATTTAAACTGTCATTAGAGATGGATGATAGGTGCTAAGAGAAACTACAATTCTGTCTGTAGTTGGGACACTTAGCTTTAGAGTAGGGTATGTTGGAGTGGCCACATTACAATGACATCTAGAGGTTAAACCAGGTGCTATGGCTTAAGAAAGTTCCTGAGGAGCTGAGTTTGGGGAAGAAGCAGCTCTCAGAGCTGGCCCCTTGCCCCGTGCAGCGGGGCTGTCAGAAGCCATCACGGTGATGCTCGGAGGCCGGGTGCTGTACGGGCAGCGGCAGCTGCGCAGCCCCGTGCAGGGACAGCTGTGCGCTGGGTCAGCGCTGCAGCCCAGCCCTTTGCTGCCCAGCCCTTTGCTGCCCAGCCCTTTGCTGCCCAGCCCTTTGCTGCCCAGCTTCATGGACAGCTGCCTTTCTCTAGGCTATCTGGAACACTGGCTGCTCTTCCCATAGATTAAATGTTTGTGAAGGACAAATCAAAGGGCTTCAATGTATCATTTTTGAAAGGCGCTGCAGTGTGTTCTGGCACCTATATGGTCAGGCTGTAGACCCTTCTGCATGTTTTTACTCTTAAGCCTCCTTTTTTAAAATAGGACCTCAAGCAGTGATGAAGAGACTATTAATGTTTTGAAACTATCACAGTTTGCTACTGGATAGTTGAAAGAATAATAATTATTTTGTGTTCTACTTTGAATTGAACTTTTTGTTGAACTTTGAATTTTAGAATAGAAAAAAAGAAAGTTGTGATCACTCCTTTGCTTACTTCCATAGCATATACGGCTCTCTTCTACTCACTAGTTTAATATCGGGCAATTAAATACGTACACAATTGGTTGTTCTGGTTGCTTAGAGGGTTTAGATGTCCTTATTTTAAATTTTTTGATTGCTTATCTTTGGCTTCAGTTTTGCACTTAGTATTGTTAGCTCCTAAATGTTATTTAGAGAAGTTGTGACAAATCTAACCTTCATTAGTTAGGAAGACCCAACTGGTGTTTATCAATCTTGCCTATGAAGCACATGTTGGGAAAATATTACATAAGCTGCTCACTGTGCTAGTTGCACATTAAAATGTATTAAATAGTTCAGCAGCTGTGTATGAAATATGATATACGTCTTAATGCATAAAGTACTCATAAAAATTTGAACTCTTCAAGCATGTCCCTTTGTGGGAAATTTTCTTTGACAACTTTCTATCAAAGCAATGTCTTTAGGGATCAAGGAAGAATATTTTAAGAAAACTGTTTTCACAGTAATAAAAGGTGCTGGTGGTGAAAAAGATTGTGTAAGCTGAGGTTCACCAAAGGAAGCATTCTGCAAACCTTAGGGGTAGCAACTGTGTCCCTCCCAGCCCCTCTGTGGTATGTCAGTAACATAGCCCAAAATCACACATCTGTTGAACATCACTCCCCTTATGTAACATGATTTCTGTAGTAGCTGACTTACTAGGCTGAGTAAGACAGGTTTTATTTGTTTGAGTTTTTTCCCCTCTAAATAACTGTAGAGATAATACTGTGGTTAAAAAAAAGTGTAGTAACAAATATTCTGGAAGCTTTGAAAAGCTAAAGATAGATTTTGTTTCTCAGCAGAGAAAATTGTATACAATTGAAGCTGATGTAGTCTGACTGCTGGTAGAGGAAAAGCACACAGCTTAATTTTTAATGAAGAATGTCTGTGACTTTCTGTGGATATATTTGTTAATGGGTAAAATGATCTCCATTTGCAAAATGGATTGCATATTAGTGTATCTGTCTATGACAGATAAATCCTTTGGACATGGACCTGATTTAATTTTAAGTCAGATTGCAAGTTTCATAAGAAGAGATACTGTCCTTTGACTTCTGAAAGATGTTCCTTTTAGAATTTCCTGGTAACTCACTCTATTTTCTCTGATACATGAGTATTTGTTATCAGTGAAATTCATATTAAGATATGACAAATGGAGTTATCGGGGAGGTGTAGCAGCATTGTGAAGAGACTGGTATTGGGCTAGACCCTTTTTCATGTAAGAAAAAGAGCCTGATACTGTTGATTACAGAAAACATGAAGTTGGAAATAAATGTAAGATCATAAGAGTAAAAATTGGTGTCTTTAAAGACTGACAGGATGGTAAAGTATGAAGAAGACTGGGCAATTGAAACCAGTGACCTGAATCTGTACAGGAAACCCTGCCTACCCTGAGTCAAACGTGAGCCCTGCACTTGGAAGGAGAACATGGATGAACCACTGTATCCTGATTAGGAGTGTCTACACCAAGGATTTAGCAGCAAAGTGGATAAATGGATTCAAGTCAGCATGACACTGTAGCAAATAACCTGGGGAAGTCTCTGTGTTTGTAAACAATAAAAATCAGTCAGTGTCCTGTATGTCTGAGTGCAGTGAGCACTAGTGAGCGTGAAGGTGTCCAGCATTGGTCCAGTGTGACGGTGTTCACAGGGGTCTTATGTTGGAGGAAGAGACGGAGATCTGACTCTGTATTTCAGAAAGCTTGATTTATTATTTTATGATATATATTACATTAAAACTATACTAAAAGAATGGAAGAAAAGGTTTCATCTCAGAAGGCTTGCTAAGCTAAGAATAGAAAGGAAAGAATGATAACAAAGGTTTGTGGCTCAGACAGAAAGTCTGAGCCAGCTGGGCTGTGATTGGCCATTAATTATAAACATCCAAGATAGGCCAATCAAAGATCCACCTTTTGCATTTCACAGCAGCAGATAATCATTGTTCATATTTTGTTCCTGAGGCCTCTCAGCTTCTCAGGAGGAAAAAATCCTAAGGAAAGGGGTTTTTAATGAAAAGATGTCTGCGACAGTCCAGCATTGCATTTTCAATGGATGCTGAAAATAGGAGTTTCAGAGAGTATCATCAGAAAATGCTGTAAGGAATAGAGAAAGGATATTGTACCTATTTGTTATAAACAAAAATAATTTTGCAAGATAGATTGAGTGTAGTTGTTGGTGACCAGAATCTTCCCTCAGGAGGAATAACTTACGGTTCTGCAGCTGTGTAGAGCAAGGAACAAACACAGAGGACAAAGGGACAGTGGGAACATTCAGCAGTGTGAGCAGATAGCTGCTTGCAGAGTTGTCCAATGGACACTTGACTTCTAGCTCCTTACATTATGAATGATTGTCTTACAAACCAATCCACCAAAAACCCCACCAAATGCAAGAGAAAAAACCCAAACCCTACAGAATACTACAGCAATTTATTTTGAGATTTCAGAAGATTTGACTCTGATGCAGAACAAAAGTGAGGTCACCCCTTAAAGGTTTTGCACAGTGAGTGACAGTGCAGGCTGCAGCATGGCTGGCAGTAGACTGTCCTGGCAGAGACTGCATTCTTTTCCCTCTGATCAGGCAGTGTTGGCAACCTATTCTGTTAAATCAGCTATTAGGTTAAGCTAGCAAAGAAAGTTTGTTTCTCTCAAGCACTCACTTTTATCAGAAGTTGCTTGTATGGGCTGCAGAAGTTTCCCTAAATAGCCTGTTGTTAAAGTATATTTTTTTCTACAGAATTATTTTGGTATTTATTTTAATAGTTTTATTTGGTACAGGGAGAAACACTACAGCCACATTTAGTGTTTCTATTGTCTGTAATCTTCCCTTTCATGTTTTGGCAGATTCAAATTATAAGATTAATGTGTGGTTCATGGTATGAAATGCAGTGATTTTTGGTAGATAGTGTCAGCCAAAGTGTCCAGTGGAGTTTGAAGCCAACACATAAAGCAAAATTTTGTGTGATGTTAAGTTTACTTTGATAAACATGTTATAAGTTTTTAGAAAATTTTGTGACTGTCTTTGCAATACCTGTATCTGAATCAGCAAACACATAGTTTAATAATTTGAAACTGTAAAACTTCATTTTATGGCCATATTCTCATGTGAGTAACTGCTTTGTGTTTTTTCTCTTTTTTTTTTCCCCCCAAGGTATGGGCTGAAGCCAAATGACCAAATTTTGGCAGAGGAGAAGCACAAAGAACTGTAAGCTTTTTTTGTGATGATATACATGCGTGTTACCTATATACTTTTTAATGTATATACATGTCTTATTGTTAAATACCTGAAGCAAAAATATTAGCTTTTGCTCTTTAGTATTGTCTGCTGTAAATTGCAAAGCTTGTCTTAAGACTAATTGTTACAAAAAGAGGTTTTAAAATCTTTTTTCATTAATTTCTTTTAAAAATTCTTTAATTAACTGCAGTTGGTACTAATGCAATTTAAATGCACCATTTAAATGTTCATCCTAAACGCCTATGTTAATTTCTAAATTAGATACAGATTTCTAGGATTAATTTCACATTTCTTGCTTTCAGGGTAGAGATACTGGGGAATTTGGTCCATTTTGTGTTCATCTACATGCTTAGATATAAAAATAACACCCCTTTTTTTTCCTTACTATTTTAAACTTTAGGCTCTTGCACATAACTGTTTGTTTCCATTACTACCTTAGCATTATTTTGCATTATTTTGCATTTTTCATGATACACCAGAAGACTTATGGAGTTTATCCTCGTGTAAGGTAATGTACCTGGTTTCAGATGAATTCACATCTATAAGTGTCAAGTTTTCCCATATTAAATTTTGGATGTTTTTAGAAAGAACAAAGATTTCAAACAATAAAAATGTATTCTGGTAACAAGGATCTAATTCCTCTGGAAAATATTTTTTTTCCAAAAGTTTTAGTGATTTAATTATTAACCAAATGTCCCATGTTCTTTTAGAAGATGGAAAAAGATATTTAACTTGAGTTAGTACATCATGGTAATGTACCTGTGACATTGAAACTGCTCGAGCTCCAGCCAAGAGACAGGCAACATGAGTTTCCTTTGATGAATGATAAGATTGGTTTTATGCAGAGCACACTCTCTAGTGATAGAACACTTATGGACAGCATAGCTTTGATTAACCCATTAACTCCTTTTGGATGCTATGAACTACAAGTGTTAAAAGTACTGCAGAGAAAATGCAGAGGGGTTAAACACAAGGTAAATCACATGCAGGTCTGTATTTTGGACAGTACAAGTTGTACTGTGTACACAAGCTTTATTTGTTCAATAGATACTGATTAAACTGAGCCTTTTGATGTGAGTTATTTCATTTGAAGTATTTATCTTTTAGCTTTTTATTATAGGTATATTGCATATCAGTAACAAACATGGAAAATTGCATGTTTGTTACTGATATGTTTACAGCATAGTCACTTCTTAAATGGAGGATTGAACTAATTTTATTAAACTAGTTATTAAACTAGTTATTTATTAGATTTTGTTGAATACAGAAAGTTCAGTAAAACTCAAGATTTACATGGATCAGCTGCAACAGAAGCCCTTCTTTAGTGTTTTGTTGTACACACTGCATTAGCTCCTGGGATTATTTATATGTTGGTGGGTATAATGAAAGAGGTTGAACATGCTTTTGCCACTGATCTTGTCATCTTGAATGTCACTGGATACTTGACCAGGGAAAAACTCCTGGAGGTCAGTGTCACGTTGTTTTCAGGAGAGACCTTTGGAACATTTCTAATGCTGTGTACTCTTCTCCTTGGACATGTGAACACAACAGATTGCACATTGTTGAACTTCAGAGCACTTTTAGCCCTTCAAGCTAAATTCTCTGATTTAACTTATAGATGAGTTGTTAGGTACTTAATTAACCCTTTTCTGATGTTTAAGTAGACCTTCATATTTTAAAGAAGTGCCAGTTCTAAGAAACATGAAAGACCACTTAACACTAGGGTAACTGTTGATGAAGTGATTATAAACTTATTTTTAGGTACTGTGCCCTTATAATTAAGGTATTCTCCTGACCCTATTGTAATGTTTTAAAGTCAAATACAAAGTTAGTTTCTACATATTACTGTTCAGTTATAAAATCCTCCTACTTGAAATAATTTATCTTTCAGTCTTTGAAATGTCAGAAGATTTTATATTGTCTTCCCTAGTAGTAAAGTAGATTTCTTTTGGCATTCTTCATCTAAAATCCATCATGGTGATTTATCTGACTGTCAAATGTCCTTCAGTTTCTCAGAGATACTTCAGTATAGGTGTTGTTCATAAAAATGTAAATTTTGTTCAGTAATGAATTCCTGACCTCCAAAGGTAGCTAAGCCTGCTACCCTGACTTGGCTTGATCCTTTAGTCCTTGAGTCTTAGTTATCTACAGAGAGAAGTACAGCCACTAAGAGTGGCGTTGGTTTACAGGCATGGCATCGTGCTTAACTTCTATTTTAAGCACTAAGGTATGAAAGATCACCTTTTTCCCTCCCTGCTTACAATGCACTTCAACTGTAGCAGTCTTCTAAATTTGTCTTTTCATTTTGTGTACACTTCTTTTGTTTAACAGCAATTTATTAGCACTAAAGCTGTTAAGTTTGGGCATATATGCGTTCTTTTCAGAATTTAGTTGGAAATATCTACTCCTTCCCCACCCCAATCAATTTTTGAATATACCTTGTGAAGGGTGGAGGGTACTGTCCCACAGCTCAACCTGATTCCATTCAAATTAGCAGATTAGTTAAAGCCATCAGCACTGGTGGTGATCAAGCCAAGCCATGCCCATGTTGTAGGGAACCAGATGAGCAACGCACTTGTTCTCAGAGGGGAGTCTGCTGTTCTGCAGAGGGAATAACAAAGGTGGTATCTTCTGTGTGCATTGGTGTTTTACAAGGGAAGTATTGAGCATTTGTGGCTCAAGCAATGTCCTGCGGATGTTTCCCACCTTCCCTAACCCAGCTAATTCCCCTCAACTCCGAGTCCTGCAGGATTGCTGCGGAAACTTGGACGTAATAAGGTGAGGCCTTAATGTTGCATATATTGTTTCTCCTTCTGAGAAAAATAAAAAAATGTAAACTCTGAGACAAACAAAAATATTTTTCCTGACCCTTTGTATAGTTCTTTTACAGGAGTTGTTTCTATTTTTATTTCTCAGAATTGGCCTGATTGGCTTTAACTGAAGGTCATATTAGCAAGTATAGACTTGTGTATGCTGTTGCCTAGACTGATTTTTCTTTTTTTTACTAAGGTTCCACATCAAAGTTTTTTAGGAGAATAAATTTAGGCTAGGTGCAGCCAGCGCTGGGGTGTGATGGAAGTTGTCTTGATATTAAAGTAGGAATACTTTAATACAGAGTTCATCTTCACCATGTAGAGTAAGTGTTGACAGAGGAGTTGGAATTTCTTACTAATATTTTCTTTTACTAAACTAGGGGCTGTAAGCCAAATTTTGGTAGCTCGACTAGCTTGTATGAATACAGGTGACTGAAATACAGTCACTGTGAGTTTTAAAAACATTGTTTGGAATTCAGTAGTACCACTGAGTCTGTAAGCAATGCTTCAAAACACTTCTTTTAGTGCAGCTTTGACTGACTCCTTGTTGAACAGTTTTATAAACTTTTGCTTAAGCAGTTTTGGCTGTAATGGGACACTTTTGAAAATTAGTTGAAAGAGAGAGTAAGAAATGTGGAATCCTCATTGTGTTTCTCATTTTTTAAGCTTTCTTTTTCAAAGATCAAGACCATGAAGTGTGGAAGAGGAAGAAGATAAATATCAGCTTTCTTTCTCTTCAGTCAGTTTTTGATGTATTGGTCAGAAGGGAAAGAGCAGATGTCTTGCTCTGCTGCAAGTTGGCTGAGGGGGATTCATTTAGCTGAGAGGGATTTCATTCTCACCTGCATGCTTGCTATTTTTCACAGTGAAGCTGAACAAGGGAGAGAGGGACTCAACCTGTTTGGGTGACTGATGGAGTTTTGATTTACCTGTAACATCTGGCAGGAGGTGGTGTGTACATATTTTCTGTTTTTGCTTAGGCAGTGTATATATTTAAGTGGAAAGGTCAATCATCATAATAGGGATGTTTGGGGATTACAGGGGGCCTCTATAGCTTGGGAAAGAGTAGAGAAATCTACAGGAGGGGTTTAGAAGTAGTCTGGGTATGTCAGAGAGCTCAAGGATCTCAAAGGGATTAGAAGCATGTCACAGGAATGTTGAGAGCAGTACCCCGTGTTGGTCGCTGTCCATCCCAGTACTTCAGTACAAATCTAAGGCACTCGACCCCAAGCACAGCGAGAGTGCAGCCGTGTGTCATTGGTAGTTCAGCTTGCAGGGAGGGGGTCGTGAATTCTGGGTCACCAGAGGGATGCAGCTGTCCCTGTAACGCTTTGGGGAACAGCCGAGTGTTCTGTGCCACTAGAGGGGGCACTGTGTCTTCGGTAGCTCTCGCAGAAATCCTTCCCCATGTGCGGGGTTCAGGATTTGTCCTGTTGGGCTGAACTCTCTCTAAAATACCTTGGGTTTTTATCCATCCTCTTTCCCCCCCACAGACGAAAAAGAGGGTAGCGAGTTGTTTGTGGAAGCAGGGGGAAGAGAGAGTAAAATATCAGGAATGTGAAGCTTTAATTCTTGTTGGCCTTCTCAACATATGCTGACAATATATGTGATTTGTATGGATGAGGTGATATATGAATCTGTCACAGCTGTTGAGTTACTCCATATAATATGCCTCACTTGTAATTACATTTGAGTAGATTAATATATATTATGAAATATGATTTGGCAATGAATTAATGTGGAAAACTGTTATGGCAGTTATAACAAGGTGCTCAGATTAATGAAAAAACCTGCCAGCTCCCACATTTACACGACTTTATTTTAGATTTCTTCCTCATTTTTTTTTTTAAATCAAGTATCATATTGACCTGTTTTCTAGTGTAGAGTTTTGTCTGAGAACTTCAGTAAAAATCACAACTGTGCAACTGATACAAAATCAAATATTTTTAGAGTTTTTACAGAGGAAAACTCTTAAACTTCTCTTTTTAACAAATAAAGAGTAATTTAGAATGAACTAGTCTCCTAAATTGTCACTTTTTCCCAAAGCAAATAAAATTCTGTATATATTGACTCTGATTGTTCCATGATATGTAATTAAGCACTTCTTTAATTAAACTTCCATTAAGTACTTGGGAATTCTGTAGAGTAAGAATGATATGCTGTCTATATTTGAGAAACTTGTAAGGAATGATCTTGATGGATGGGAAGAACTCTGTACTGATCTGGAATGGTTTCTTAACCCAGTTCCTTGAGTTGTTGGCTCCCTCTGTAGAAACTACTTTAAATTGCAGTTTGATTTCTCTTGAATTGTTTTGTCACTTCTGTGTACACACGTAAAAGCTTGAGTCAGATGTACAAAAGGAACGATTTATGGTTAGCTACAGAATTGCTATTACAGATTCCTTCCTCTGTATTTTTCCCTTCCCTTTTCTGGATGTCCACTATTCATGCAATTATTTTGAATTACAGCACCAATGCAAATTAGCAGTATAGAAATCAGCTTGTGAAATTCTTGGTAAGAAGCAGTCCTGCATAAAATTTCTAGAAGCTAAGGTACCAAGTTATAGCAGAAATACTTTTAACTTCTTTCATGGAGCAGTCTTTACATATGCTTAAATTTAAAATCAAAACTTTCAAGTTAGTTTTAGTATATAATTTCATTTTGCATCCTGCTGTTGAGGATGTTAAATGAGTAATCTGCACAATACTTGTTCAGGGTGGTAAGCAATTGCATCAGTATTTTAAAACTTTGTGTATGTATCAGTACAGTGTTTTAATTGAGCCTCTTCCCTCTGTTCATGTTCCTTTGTGTGTACAGTACATTGAAGCCCAACTTTGCTATGTGGCTATAAAGGCCCTATTACAATAGTTTCTATTGTTAAATGGCTCCTGGAAATCAGTGTCAATTCATTCTTGTATGGCAGAGTGCTTATTTAATGTAAAATAGAAGAAAACTTCTGATAACAGCCATGGCTGGCAGTTAAGAGCAAGGCTTATGTTCCTCTGGGGAGCTTGGTTTTGTAGCCTGAGATGCTTATCTGAGGCTGTTGTGTGATACAACACTTCCATGGTAGTGGGAAGGAGGAGTGCTGCAGGGGAAAGAGAAGGATGGCTATGAAAGCCAAGGGAAAATCCAGAATATTTATGTACGTCACATACAAGGTGTAAAACCTGCTGCTAAAGGATTGAACTTAATTTGCTTAAAAGTTCTTAATGTCAGATTCACTGTTCTTCTGTAGTCTTGCTCTAAATCACACATTAATTTTTCTTCTCTTTCCTTCAGTAGAGGTTTTCTTGTGTCATCTGCTTTGATTACCACAGCCTTATCATAGGTGGTACAGAAGAGATATCAAAAGATCCTTCAAGGGAAAGATGTTTTCTAATATTCCAACTCAAATTTAATTGCTTACAGGAACCCTCACAGTACTGATTATTGAATTAAATTGATCTCTTGTAATGATTTCTTACTTTGACAGTTTTTGCAGGAGTAGGTGGACTGACATGGACCACCTATTTGGTTCCTCTGTGTAGTGAGCTAATGAGGCCAGGTTACTCTGTTTTTCTTTTTGATAATATTCCTGACGGTGATTACTGTTCCTCAGTGTGTACTAGACATACATGCTTTAAAGCAAGGAAATAACATTTTTCCTTTTGCTGTCTGTTCCTAAGCTCACCCCCCTGCACAAACTGAGCAGAGAACCCACAGCCCTGAACTGAACTCTCAGACTTGGAAGGCTCAAGTGATCTGAACTCCTGTAAAGCACTTCAGCTTGCCTCTCACCCCGTGCAGAGCAAAGGCTTCACAGACAGCACAGGATGGCTGCATCCTCCTGTCCTGCTGGGGCTCATTTCCAATAAATGCAGTTTGGGCAGTCACTAAGACATGACTGTCCAGAAGATGACTTCCCTCATGATTTCTGTTGGCACTTTTCTTATTTATACAACTTGTTAAAAAATGGTGTTCATGTTTCAACAGCACTGACTCCTGGTATTGATGAAGTGTGGTCCAATAAATAAATAATAAATTCCTAAAATTTATTATTTATTTATTGGACCTTTTGATAGCCTAGAAGATACTTTGTCTTAGTGTCTTTTAGAAAGAGAATGTATTAAAGATGGCTGTGGCATGGTTTTGAGCTGTCAGAGTAATTATTTAACTTCAAGCTGCAAGTTACACAGCAAGAACTGCATATTCTAAAACAAAGAGTGAGAATTTAACATGGGATTTTTATTCTATTCTCTTACTGTATTTCTTACATGTATTCTGCTCACAGTCCTCTAGTCATAGCACCAGAATCAGAATAAAAGCTAATGCCCGCCCAATCATTTTGTGGAATTACATTAATTTTATTGCCTTAAGTATACTACGTGTGAAGGAGAGCCTTCAGATAATCTTCTGTTGGCAGATCCCGTTTTAATTCTGGTTTTGTTCTGATTTTAGTGACATAACATCAAAGCTGTTGAAGTGGAGGCGCTGTTCCAAAGCCCCGGCAAAGGGTGCGGTCAGTGCTGGGAGTGCCACCAGCTGAGGGGGTGCTTTGAGCAGCAGCCACCTCGCTGGCAGCTCTTTGAAACCTGTTGTAAAAGGTGTAAAATGTCTAAAGCTTTTAACCACTTCAAAGGACTTGACAGTGCACTGTTATCTTTTTGCTTAAACACTTCTAAGCCTGAGGTGAGGGGGCTTACTGCTTTCACTGAGGCTCCTTAAAACCAGTGGAGGTAAGAAATGCAAATTCGAGTGCATGCAGTTTGAGCTTGAGATGAGATACACCTGAGTGAGGTGGGGCTTGGGAGGGCTTTTTGTGTCATTCAGACCACAAACATCTTTCATGTTCATATTGCTGTGTTAACTGGTTAAGTGAAATTGCAAAACCCAGAATAAGAGTGTAATCATCTCTTCTCTAAAATCAGTTTTGATTTTGTTCTGGTTTTTAATGTCTTGCTGGTATGATTATCTTAAAGTCAATGGTCAATGCCAAAGAGAATAAAAATATTCATTATTTAATTCTTAGTAATTTTTTGGATGATCCTGAGAGTAGATGGAAAATTTAAACTTCCAATGTTTTTGCATTTTAGTGACCGAAAAAATTACTGTAATAGAAAATACACCATAACTGAATTTTCAAATGCAGGCACATTTCATTTGATTTTTGAGTAGCCTGAAGCTTTTGTGAACTCTTAGGATTTTAAGAATAGAACTTATTTATTGGTGGCACTTGTGTTTGACTGCTCTGTTAACATCAATAAAGTATATGCATTTATTGCATATTGTTTTTTCATAATTCCATAAGAGACATAATTAGGATATAATGCCAGCATTTTTCCTAAATAATCAGGTAATGAGCTTTATTGTTGTGACATTTGTGTGCAATTAATAACATGGTATAAATTCTTCCTGTGCTGGCACTTCAATTTTCTCACTTGAAGTCTTTTTTTTTAGTGAAGCTCTTAAGAATTGACTTGCCAGAGAATGCCCACTGATGTCCTGCTTGTTACCCTATTATAAAAATGGCAGAATCACATCAGATGTTCCATTTCCAAAGCAGTTAATGCAGTATCACTCTCTTTGCTAATTTGGCTCTAAAAGTATCCTCATTTAGAGATGTAAGCACCACAAATAAAATGTAAAATAAGCTGTAGAGTTTGTTAGCAACTGAGAGAACAGATAAGTCTCTATTGCCCATTCAGTCTTTTCTGAGTTAAGCTTAGCCCCAAGAGTACCAATTAGTGCTCAGAATAGTGAATTCTGCTATTTTAAAGGTGGTCATCTATCAGAGCAGATTAAATGGCTTGTGTGAAAATAATTTAGTAGCTGTCCATTAATTGCCTTTCCTTTCATAGAACTGTAGAAAGAGACCTCAAGAGATCATTTAGTTTCAATCCCCCAATCCAGCTAGAGATGCATCTTTGTCATTCCTGGCAGATATTTGTCTAGCTGTCTCTAAGGGTCTTTGGAAATAGTAAGATGTCATGTGGTGACAGTGCAATCTTACTACATTACTTGTAATGGTGTGCTCCTTCATTCCCACTGAAAGGTTTGCTTGCAGGATGGAACAGAGAGCTATTGCCCATAACAGTGAAGAGGGAGTTGGATGGATTACAGAATGCACAGAATGCATTACAGAATGCACAATGGGGGGTAAAAAGGCAGTGGTTCTAAGCAGGGGAGCCAGGACAGCTATATAGGACAAGGCTGTGTGCAAAGAGAATGTGCACATGTATTTTGGCTAGGGTAAGGTTCTGTGCACCCATGCACCCCTACAGGCAAAAAACATAGAGCAGACAGAGTAGCCTGTAGTGTGAGGAAAATATTGAGAATCTAGCCATTTTAGTAGTGTGATGAAAGAGGTCGCATCAAGTTGACCATCTGATTTAATCAGGACATCTGGAAGCTCCTGCTTAGCAGTCTTAAAGATATGTGTTTGGTATGGATGTGCAGTTTTGCATTTGCAGAGAGATATGTTTGTTTTGCTTTCCTCTTGCTCATGAATAGTATTGAAGACTTGCCAGGAAATATTGTCTGATCTACATACTTGTATAGTTCAATAATCATTGTCTCATGTAAACGTCTCTCAGACATCTAAATTGATTTGTTCTTGAAGCTTTGTACCAGATAAGATTGTAATTCTATGGATTTGTGGCCAAAGCAAACAGGGAATGTAGCTGGCTCTAAATTGCATGGGAAACTTGCTGCACATGCAGGAGCTGTGTGTCTGAAGGATGGAGCCATCTGCTTATTCTGAAGGGGGTCTCCTGCCCTGGTGCTGTTGTGGCTGTATGATCAGATGACCCTTGTTTACAAGAAGTGGAAACAGCAACTGACGCACACTGCAGCTTCTGTCCCCAACCAGCGATCACAGATGGAGTGCAGCTGCTGCAAGGGATTCAGTGCTACCTTCTGGTCACATGAGTCAGCTAGTGCAGTTGCAGCTGCAGATGCCAGTGTCTCTGCTGAGCAGCTGAAACACACAGACCTTACACAGGCGAGTGCAGGGGTGGGTGGGAGGTGATGGACACAAACTGCCTGTGCCACTTGAGCGTCTGAACCACCCTGCACCCAGTATGTCAGTCCTGGCCTGATCTTGTCTCTTTAACTGATGTCACTGGCTCTCGTTGTGAGGGAAGTGACAAGAGAGCTACAGACAGTGGCAATATAATGGCATTACTTAATTTCAATTTCTTATTTCTAATATCTATGTAAAACACCCTGAAGACATATATGTTCTCCTGTCTTGCTTGTCCTCAGTGTAGTTCAGGTCCAATATTGGACTATCAAAGATTGGAGGGCAGAATCACAGTCTTTTCCTATGGGAAAAAATATTTGGGGAAATTCAGTATTAGCACAAAAATGTGTCGGGTGCTTTAAGTTTAAATTGAGTATTTAAATAGGCTATGCAACTCCAGCAGTTAACACTGTGATTTTAAACTGTAGTGACAAATTTTCTCACAGATTTGTTGAAAGCTTCTGAACTAACTTAAAGAACTTTTCTATAAGTAGGCGATCTCTTGAGCTAACATTTCTAGCACTCAACAACAGTAATATATCAGTCTGCATGCATCAGTGAATAAGCCTACCAATTTCCATCTGTTGACAGTCCTGCACAGATTTCTTGAATTCTAAGAAAAAAATTTTGGGTTAGAATTCAAGCAGCAGCTATGAGAATGTTTAGAAACAAACAGGAGCTTTGTTAAAACTTTGCAGTGTGAATATCCCACTTCACAATGAAGGGAAAATCATTCCATCTTAGTTGTCCAAATACACAGTGTTATTGGTTGATACATTTTATGGGAATCCTTCCTAAGCTGGAAGGATGTGCCTGTGTCAAGGGTTGGACACTGAACTATTAAACTTTGTGACTGTTTATTTACTGTCTACTCTGAGAAAAACACTTTGAAAACGTCCTTAAAACCAGTACTTTCTTTATTTCTGTTGCTTGGTTATTGCAGTTGGCAATTACTCTGCAACAGCCTTTTTCCCCTTTATTGTTTTATGGGGTTTCCTTTGGCTCTGCCACTGGTGCTTACCATGAGTAAAGGTTACCACTCTGCTACTGAAAATATAAAATACTTTTTATTCTGAGGAAACGGGACATCAAGCAAGTGAATAGAAGGGAAAATCTTAAATTTATATGAATAAAAAATCTGGAGGGAGGAACAAGCAGGTGTAAGATACACAGGGTACCATTGTTCAAATATTTTTTTTAGTGGAAATGGCCAGGTTTATCTTTTTGTTTGGGTCTTTAATTTTAAAGTATATACTGAGAAGATGCTGAATAATTTTCTGCCTAAAAAGCAATAAGGAGTGGCCTAGTTCAGGTAAAAGTATTTTAAACTTTCAGTGAGCATATTAGAAAGTTTCAGTATCAGAATCAACTAGAATTACAGATGTTGCAATATTTACGAACTTAGACAATTATATTTGTTGCTTTTTTCAGTATTTTTCCCCAATTATTTGTATGTGCAGTTGCTCTTTTCAAACTCTTTGCTAGTACTGCATTTTCTACCAAGACCCCTATATTCTCTGGATGCTGCTGCTCAAAAAACTCTGGATTACAAGTGGAAGTACCCTGCTTACCTGTTTTTAAAGTTGCTTCATGCTAAGTGTTGTGAGTGATGAATATCTCAAAGGGAAGATACTGCCACTGGATGGTGCTATTGTTATGTTATTTAACTTACTTTCTGTGATAATGTGGATGGCATGAAATCTCCACCCCTATCCCCCTAAAAGATTTTGTGAGGATCTGCTGCAACAAAGTCCTATGTATAGAGGTCACCAGTAGTAAAGTAGTCATCCTCCACCAGTAACTTCATGAAGGCTGGGCAAAGGTAATTCTGTCTGCTGTGATCTGTGTTTGAGCTTTGCAGATGAATGTTTAAAACAAGTTTGGATGACAGCCTGCCTTTGCTAATACAGTTGTTTGTAGGGAAGGTGATGTTCTTGAGGAATGGGATACATTTAAGCCAATCAGCTGTGTGAAATCTGCATATTCATAATACATCTAATTATCCAGAAAGAGATGCTGAGTTACTGAAATTGTCACTTTGAACGGTTTCCTAACGAGGGGACTGTCTTTTAAAACGGCAGGGGTTACATAGTTAGCTACCTATTACATTACAAAAAAAAAAGTTTTGACTGTTTTATGCAAATATACTGCATTACCTTGTATAAATGAGAAGGTAAATCAGCTTTTGAAAGCCCTTCATGTTTTTTTGAGGGTGGAGAAAATGAATTCTTCTTACAAATTTGCATTTCAAGAAGTAAATAACTACTTGAAAAGGTGTGCTTTCTTTTAAAGATTGCAGTTTGATAAGCTAGAGATTTGAGTGTTAAAATGGCTTTATAAATTTTTGAAATTCATCTTTGAATATGCTGAATATGCTATGAACAATTGAAAACATACTTCAATTTTCTTATAAGCTGCCTTAAAAATTTTTTTTGTGCTTGCTTTCTCTTTCCCTTCCATTTTCATTCACATATTTTGATCTGTCTGGAGCAATTGGAGTAAATTTTTTAGAGCCCTGGGAGAGGAGAGGAAAGGAAAGAAAGTCCCTAGAACCTAAGCAAACTATTGCTGTTGTCAGTCTTGACTTCAGAAGAAATTATGAGATTTGGCAAGACATCTTCTTGTGTATTTATAGCCTGTCTCTTTTACCAATTGAGCTATTCTGTGTCTGTCTCTAATAACTCTTAAGCTCAGTGGGCAATATCAGAACCATGTTTGACAGGGGAGAGAAAATGTGTAGGATAAGAAGTTACTGAAGGTCTCCAGTGAGTTAGGGGCTTGATAAAGAAGGGACTTGCATGTAGGGAAAGGGGGGTGGAACACAGACTTTCTTTCGTGCAGCAGGATCAGGCCTGATGCACTGGAACAGCCAATGGGCATTACCCAGTCAACCTCAATGCAGGGAATCAGAAATCAGTGGGTCCTCCCTTTCCACCAGCCAGGCAGCTGGGCTGGAGGAGGTGGGGAGAAGAATGAGGGTGAGAAGGTACTTTGAAGGGACTTCAAAAACATGACAGAGAAGTAAGGCTGTTGATACAGCCAATACAGAATATGCATTGTTAAGAAACCAGGCTTCTTTATTAGAAGCGGTTTTACTTTCATCAGGTAATTTAAGAGGCTGCTCCTTGGATATGTTCATTACTTGCTGCAATCAGAAGCTGTATGCTTGCTCAGTCTGCACCTGAAAGACCTTCGTTTGTTTATGCTACATCTGTCCTGGAGTTTTAATTTTCCTTTTATTACTTGAATTCTCTAATATGAGAGTAGCTAGCTTTTGTTTTTTTTAAATTTCTTTTTGTTGTCAGGCAACCTGTCCCAAAGTCTCTGTTTTACAGGCATAGATTTCAGTCTTCTTTTTCTGATGCAATTTTTTCATATGATTTATGTTAACTTTTCGGTCATAACCCATGAGCTCTTTTTCTGTGTTTACTTTACTTGCTGTTGTAGATGTTAGCCTTATCCAGCACAGACATAGTCAATGGCAACTTAAACTTTTGAGGTGACAGTAAGTGTATAATCATATGAGTAATGTGTCTTACATTCTCAAAGAGAAGGAAATTCTCTTCCTAGAGCTCTGATCAAGAACAGGGTTGGGATAAGGCAGGATGGAATTAGACTGTGAGGAACTGGCTTGAAGTGTTGACAGATTATTTCTGAGAGAAGTCTGGGCAGAAATTCAGAGGCTTAGGGACATGCTGCAGTAGTGCTAGGTCTCAGTGGAGACTCTTGGGGCCAGGAGGGGTCAAGACAAGATGCAGGGAATCCCTGCTGGAAGCTGAAGTGCAGGAGTTTACAAGGAGTTGACCAACATACTTTGGAGCTTCATGTGAAAGGTTTTTTATGACAGAGATGAGTGGTATTGATCTCATACTTGGAGCGTGTGTTGGGCTGAACGTTGTACTTCCTTGAAGCAGGTAGATGTTGTGGATGGTAGAAGTTGAGAAGAGACGTGAAGTATTAGACTAAGTCTGTCTAGGACATTATCTCAAAAAATTACGAATAATGGACCCATTCCTCTTGCATCAAGGGTTCAGAAGAGATGTAATTCTAGTTGAAAATCCCCTTCATTTTGTTTAAATAGTTTAATAGAATATGTAACTCTTCCCACTTGATACAAGCAAATGGGAAGTTAGATCTTGATTGTTTTTGGTTTTTGGTTGTTTTTTTTTAATTTCCACTTGGCTGAAGTTTTAAAAAATTGCTTAGTGGCAAAAAGGACCTAAAATGCTTGAAAGTGATGATCTTGGTCAATGATAATCTTATTCTATGTACTTGGACCTGTAAGCTGGATGGACTACTTTTAGTGTGATATATTTTTGTTTCTTCATCTCTTGAATACCTGAAGCTGATGTGTTTCAGAAAGAAAAAATGGGAAAATTACCTTTGTATTCTTCTTTGTGTCCCTCCTCCTGGGACAAATTGAGATCATCTGCAAGATCAAACACCTGCAAGAATCTGTGTTCTTGTAATTGAAAACTGGAAGTCTTCTGTGGATGTTTATTGGACAATGTCATGTCTCTATGAGGTATTAAAGGAATTTGATGAATGTATTTTATGATTTTATTGATTGTGCTTTATCATACATTTTTTTGTAAGTCACTATAAAATAATGTTACTTAATGGTGGGGAAAAAACCTCACATTATTCACCCCTCTAGGTTTTCTCAAATTCCTCTTTTTTTACTATAGGCTCAAAAATGACCAGGCCATACAAAAAAGTGTCAATAAACTGGGATGAAATTTCTGAATCACCATAGCTAAGTATGGGATTCCAGATACACCTCAGTTTTTCAGGTTTTTTTTCCTTGATTATTTGGTCTGCATGTGGGAGAGTCATTATGTTCTATTATGTGACTGCTGCTATGCTGTCCAGCTTCTGTATGAAATAGTGAAACAGAATGATCCCTTGTTTGAAGGAATGTGAAATCCAAGGTACATTCCCACATGGAGTTCTCATGTTCAGTGTGTCATAGGTCTGCCTCACTTAAATTCTTATTACTAGGGATTCATTTTCTGAGTGTAATGAAGTAACACATCACAAACTCATGTTTTAGTCAGTGTGACTGTGAATATAGATAGGGTGTTCAACATCAAGATGTAGTAGTAACATGTCTTTTTTAAAAATTATAATGTACAGTAGTCGTGATAGATTTTGTAAAATAGATATTGTCCAAGAGCATCCAGCTTCATTTGATAAATAAAGACAATTCTTTAAAGATACCATCTGAAGAGGTCTCATGTTTTTGGATCTTTGTAGTGTAAATTCTGAAATTTTCACTGATTATTGGAAGTCCCTTCTCCAGCTTTTTTCCAGTTATCTGTTTATTTCAACTTTTCTTTCCCAACTATCATTTCCCAACCTCTTATATAAAAGAAGTTAGAACTCAGGGTTGCACCTTAGTGCCCTGTGTCACCTCTTGCATCTTGGGATACTATTCAAACACTTTGTCTTGCAAGAGTAAGAATCCTTAATAGATGCATTTTAAGGAGGGTGAAAACTGGCCTCTTATAATGCTCCTCTGTTTTGTTTTTTTAAGTAATATATCCTGTTTTCTTCTTCATTTGTTATCCATACAGCAGTTTTATCCATAGCATTTGTTATCCATATAGCAGTTGTGTTAAGTCTTACAGGTTTTCATTTATTACCTTGTTGTTCCAGTCTTTCTGAAAGATGGAATTGCTGGAGTTGTCCTGTTTCAGTTGTGCTGTGACTGGTCCTGTCTGGGGGAGCTCTGTCTTTCACTGTGTGCAGACACATGCACAAAGTAAACGAGGAGGGTGGAAATCTTGGCATTCTCCCAGGAACAGCTTGCCTCTTCTGCCTTAAAAACTTCAGCGTTAGGGATGTTGTCCCAGACTTGACAACAGCCTTGATAGGGAGAAAATGCAGACTGTTGGAGAGTGGGTTTTAATATAAAAGAGAAGATAACCAAGATGAAACCAGTCTGGAAGTTTAAGGCATGCAAACTGATCTGTGATGAAGCATGCTGAAGTCGGTAAGCTGGTTGGATAAAGTAATGCCAATCCTGCAAGCACTGTCTTGACAATTAATGATATGAATTATTTTTCCTTGTTAAGTCCTTAATAAACTGAGGTAGGAGAGGACATATGCAGATGTTAAATTTTGCATTAAACACCCAAAGATGCAATGAGAGGGAACAGAGTAGAGACATTTCTCATATTATGTCAGGACTTGTCTCTGAATACTTGGCATTATTTAAAACAACTTTGTTGAATTGGGTGAACTTTGATCCTAATGAAGAACATTTGATTGAATTAAGTGCAGACTTCAACTGGTGTTTATCTTGAAGAATTGTTTGCAAGTGTTAAATGTTTATCTAAACAATATAAAATTAGTGTATTTAGTCTATTGTATGTTAATATGCACATTTCTGTTAGCCAGGATGTGTATGTTTACTGCTTTCCAAATTGTGCTTGATGTTTCAGTTTCTCCTAGCAGAACAAAGAATTCATTTGGACTTGCTCTTTCTTCCTGCTCTCTCATCATGCAAGTATGGGTTTGGAATGAGGTGGTACAGGCTTGATCTTCAAGGATGCAAAGCAGTGTTAGCCTAATTCTTTCTGGTACTGATAGAGTGGAAGTAATTTTCTCCAAGTACATTACCTTGGGGGCAGACACTCTGCTATAACCTTACCTCCTCTGTGTACTTTGCAGGGGAAAGGTGAGATTATGGCTGGCTTTGGGAGATGAGGGGAAGTATCATGATTGTCTGATGTATAATGCTATGGGTTACTACAGCTCTGGAAATCAGACTTGGAATGCTGCTTTTGTTTGTTTTTTAAGTAGACTGTAGGTTATCTCAGTCAGTGTTAATACATAAATGAAGGATGCTTAATTAAGCTGACTCACTGGAATTACATGCAGGAATACCAATTGGAAAGATGGATGTTATGTGTAATCCTAAAAACACAGCAGGGAATTAGCCTTTGAGGAAAAGACCTTTAGCTAATCTGGGTTCTGTCTGGACAGATTGAACTAATGTGTTGTGTAGGTGCCTTGATATTAGTGTCTAGTTTGGATTTCCTCTTCTTCTGAATTGATTTTTTCATCTGTTCCCACCTATTTCACTTGACTTGCCATTGCAGAGTGATCTGTGAGCACATAAACTGAATTCTTTTTGGACAAAACAAAATAGCTAGCTAGAATGTTCCAGGAGCAGGCCTTATCTGCCTCAGCTGCTGTGAACTCAGGCTCTGGGAGCAGACCAGAGCTAGTGTGACAGCTGCCCTGAAATACTTGTGCACTGCATGGCTGCTCCTGAAGGCAGCTAATTGTCTGGCTCCATCATGGCTCCACATATAGGAGCTTGAAATGAGTTCTAGATCTAGGACTTGTAGGGGCAGATCTAGGACTTGTTGGGGCAATGCACTACTATCCACAAGCTATCTGCATGCTTATATTGCCATTGTTAAACCTTTCAAATGTGGGGCTGCTGCTGCTGAGCTCATAGCTGTTAATGCATTTGAAGCTTTTATCTTATTTGAAGAAAAAAATAAGTGAAGACATGGTGGAAGAGTTCACACTGTTCTGGGAAAAGAATAACCACCAATGTTGGATTTAAAGAAAAGACAGAAGTCAGGACTGGACTGGAATGCATGTACTGGCTGTTAATGCTTGTTTGTTAGCTTAGGAATGTCTTCATAAAGTTAAGATTTTATAAAAAGTTTGCTCTTCAGGAGCTGGATTTGGAGTAGTAATAGTTGGTTGTTCCTCTTTTTGCAGTTCAAGTTAGGTTCTGCATTTAGGCTTAGCACAAACTGTTTTAATAGAGACTTTAACATCACTGCAGGATTTTTAGGTATAATTTCTATTCTTAATTTCAGTTGCAGTACTAAGATGTCAGAGTAATTGCTGCTTGAAAAATCAATTAAGTAAAACAAAGTTCACAGATATTAAATAGCAATAGAACATAGAAAAAATTGTTGGGACTAGCAAAAGAAAAACATGGAATAGTTGTGCTTTTGCACCACCCGGGTAGTGAGTGATATAAGCAGGATTGTTTGGGAGTTGCCACCTCTGACTCTTGACATAAATGAGAGAAAGTGGTTTGAGTTTTGACAGAAGAGAGGACAAAGTTGATAGATGATGCATCTACTGTCCTCTCTGAGGTTTACTTTTTATTTCCATTTTCTTGTTATTTGCTTTGAAGCCTGTTAAATCATCTTCAGTTTTCTTGAACTGGTGGAGTACTAAGCTGTTTCTCTGGGACTGGTTTTGTGATTTTGGTTTTGAGGTTAGACTTGAGCATCTAGACTGAGGCTTGATTCTCTAATGTGTAGGATTTGAGGTTTTTTAATGACTCTTCCTCAGCCTCTGTAATAGTTTTGGGTTTTTTTTCTATGTCTACCAGATCTTGAGTTATCAGTGAATTGGGATTTCTGGTGAGTATTATTGTATCATTGGTGACTGAGAGAGAGAGAGAAATCACTTCTATTCTTAAACTTCTGGAAAAAGTACCAGTGTGTATCAAATTGTCAGTAGACCAGGCATGAAAAAAATTACTGACTTCTGGGGATGAGAGAGGCTGGACAGTACAGACAGTACCTTTGGGCCACTGTGGTGAAGAGCAGCACTTTGACTTTTTATGTGCTGCCCATGTGCTAAATTTCAAAGGTTTGAAGGTAGAGGCTTGCATCTTCTTGTTGATTTGTTTGAGTTTTTCTTTTTAAACTTAATAGGTGAGTGTTCTTAACTTGTTTGAATTCCTATCATAGTCACAGTGTGGTCGTTGTAAAATTCATTTGTTAGCCTTTCAGAGGAATGATGTGCATGCTTATTGTAAATTACATGCATCAAATTGATTTGAAATTGGACCATTAGTTACATTGATTTAAAGTGCCAGAAAATTGATCTAAATTTCATAATTTAAGAATGGAACTAGTTTCTCTTACTTACATGAGGATGATTTATTTAGAGACCAACTGGAGCATGAGTACTTGTATAATAAAGTAGATAATGGAGTGACAGCAGTGCTGGGAAAGAAATAAAAGGGCTATCACGGTTTGTTCAGGGAATAATTTTGTTGTAACCTATTAAAAATCAAACATACCTGAATATTTCTGGAGATCTTCTTAAAATGTGTTTCCACATACCATCACATTTTTTACCATTGCATTTCTTTCCTTTCATTTTTTTAGTTTGCTTTGAAGATTTGGCTGGCAAGCATTGTGTCTGTTTAATAAAACCTTCAAAATAAAAGGCTTTTCCTGTGTAATAAGTAAGAATGACTTGCTAGCATATTAGATTCAGAAAATGCTGATTAGGAAAATTAGGAAGTTAAGTATACTGGAAAGTTTGAAAAGATGTCAGATACTGAAATCACCCCGAGAAGCAACAGTTGGGGGAGATGTGTGAAAGTAAAATTTGAACTCTTTTGTTTCTAAACCTTTGCACCTGGTGGTAATATTCTGGGTAAACTGTTAATGCTGTGGCTAGTTTGTGGAGCCAGCAAATACAGGTAGGCCATGTGGAAATGTACACAGTGTTTTGTATCAAAGTGAAATTGCACAAACTTGGAGTATAACAGTCTTCAAGCAACTTAAATAGTGAATTACCAAGTGTAGGTGACATTGGCAAATACTCTTATGTTTTAGAAAATTTTTAACCACTTGAGGCAGTTAATTCTATTACCTTGGATTACTTAATTAATAGCAAGAAGCGCATTAATTAATTCATTCATTCATTCATGTAGTGACCTCTGATCCATAGAGTGCTCTTAAACTTTAAATGTTTTTTTTATATAACTGAATTTGAATGTCTGCATACTGAGCTTTTTCTTATTTGTCTTAGATTCTTAATGCTGCCAAGCATAGCCCCAGGTTTGTGAAGGTGCCCTTTGTTACAGGGGGGTTGTGTCTTAGTGCTGTGACTAAGGCAGAAGTGGAATGGTCATGGAAATGTGCAGGGGGAGCCTGAGAACCAATTATTTCTGCTAAATATTTTCTTGGAGCTGAAGGGTATGGGTGATGCATATGCTTTGTATTAACTTCATATTAGTTTCATCATTTTGGTGTTTGATTTTGCCAAAGTCATGTTTTTGACATGGGCTAATTCATTATTATCTTCAGCAGGAAACTGATTTTTTGTTTCTTTAGTGTGAATGGATTTTCCTAAGTGTTCAAAAACTAAATCAGAACATTATGATCAATTGTGGTTATTCCTGTTGTGTTTCACTATAGTCTTGATACCTTGTGTATGCAGAGAGCAGCACTGGTGCTAAGCTGTGTGAATAAATAATGTGTGTAATTAGATTACCTGTTAGCCTTTAACAATATTTTGGAGGGACTAGTACAGAATTTGAGAGCAGGGGTGGGAAAAAATGAAGAAGGGCATTTTGTACCTTACTGTGTTCGGGTTATTGAAGCTAAGTACATTGTCTCAGGGAATTCAGTTATATGTGTGGGTTGTAAGCCAAGTTATGGCAGTTCTAAACCTGAAACAGTTTTTGAAAAAGATCAAGATGCACTAATTTTAACTTTTCCAAGTGAAGTTCAGCAGATACAATAAAAGAAATTTATAAATGCAAGTGGAAATGAGAGGCAAAATAGTAGGTATGGAGATTGAATTTAGTTTCAATAATGAACAAAGACTGTAATTATTGATTATAGTAGGCAATTAGGTCAGTTTTGTTAATGTGTGTGCTTAAATTTGATGTTTGTTTAGATTCTTTGATAAAGATGGTAAGTATTTAGATAAAAATACTTTATTCAGATAGAAATAGTGGTAAGATGTTTTAATTCTGGTAATGAAAGAAGTGAGCATTGGGAGAGGGGATGGAGAGAATCAATGATTGTACTTTAAGCTTTTTGAGTCTTCTTTTGGTGTTAGCTTACAATAAAAAGTGTTAAGGTCTTACTTCTTAAAGTATTTTTTTAACTTTCATCTGTGAACTTGCCGACTGGCTGTTTCACTTTTCTTGCTTGATATTAATTTAAATATATAATAAAATTATTTATTCACCCATATTTCTTTAAACCCAACCATATTTCTACTGATACTAAATTTGTTAATGGCCAAGAAAGTAAAAATGACTTCAAGATGTTGTTTATATAGTAAATGCATCTTTTAAAAAATTGCTTTCTAACTTGCATTGTGAGTAGTGCCATTAGTAATGAACATCATAGAGGGACCTGACAATGTATGAATTATTCACTGGTAGATTATTATATCTTTGTTGTTAGCATGCAAGATAATGAACATAATTACTGTGGCAGTGTACTCAGGGGAATGTGTGGTTCTTCCCTCTGTCTAGACTGGAGTTACCATCCAAAGGAGCTTTAAGCAAATATGGATGAGGTCTGGTAGCTGGGTTGCTGCTGCTTGTTTCCCTCTGCTGCTTTAATAAAGGCATATGCTTTGTACACTTTAACCTTAAAGGTGGTTTGGGTTTTTTTGGGGTCAATTTTGGTTTGGTTTTCATTTTTGAGAGTAATAATCATCCTTCTGTTCTCAGTCTGGCAATATTGTGTACTGACTTAAAGGATCTGATGTGTAATTGTAGCAGCTTTGGAGATGTACCCTCTTCTGTTAGAATGGTCTATTATAGTAAATTAGTATGAACAGTCTAATTGCTTAGGAAATCCAGGGTAAAAGGTTAATCAGCAATTTAACTTTCTTTAAAAGACTTAGCTTGTTATGATTTACGTGTCTTGAAGAACTCTGCGGGCATTCGTTTGTGTGCTCTCTAATCTGTGAGGATGTCCACCTGATCTTAAGTTAAGCTTTCTTGATAAACCAAGTACTTCTATTTTCTGTTTTATATTATGATAACATAAATTATCTGTAATAAGCCGTCCTAATTAATGTTGGTAAATCTAGAGCTCTGCTCCAATTACACACTAATCAATTATACACTAATTGAATTCTACTTAGCTTGATACAGTGCATCATTAATCAGGTTCAGATTTAATACAACAGATTTACTGTATTAACCAAAAAATTGGTGCATTCAAGTAGGGGGAAATAAAGGAAGTCACTAGGCCAAACAGTGTACATAAATACTTTCTTATCAATAATGTGTTACAGAAGATTTAATTTTTCCTGGGGGAAGTATAACTGAAACTAGTTCTTTGTGAACAGATTATTGTTACGAGCTGAAACCACAGATAATATAATAGATTTAAGCAGATCATGGTGCTTGTTCTGAATGTTATACCTAATTATCTAATACATGCAGTTGCCTCGCTTCTAATGTTATTTAAATGATTAGTTATAAATTAAATGTGTAAATTCTGCTCAGACTTTTAATGTCATTATCCATATGTAACTCTTCATAGGAGTTTAACCTATCTGCTGTGCTTACCAGTGAGACAGACATGTGTGTGAGGAGCTGTCTGCACGCTCTCTTTTCCTCCTCTTGAGCAGGGCCTAGGAATGACTGAAATCGGCCACCTGGATTTACTCTAAAAGTTTGAGTTGCAGGGTGCATTTACCTTCAACAGTAAAAGGTCACACAGAGCTAATATGGTTTCCAAAAGGGCTACCAAATAAAGACATTAACCAGACAAATAGAAAATTCTTCCAAATAGAGGAGATAGCCCAGCTAACAAAACAAGGTCTGCAGATGAGATCACTTAAAAAACCTCTGTGCTTCTCAGAAACAATTGAAGGGGAATAAGGGAGTTGAACAGGTATTTCATAAAATACTAGGTAGGAATTAAATTGAATAATAAACGAAGTTAAATTTTCTTGCTCGGAGGACAGTATGATAAATTCTCATGTATCTTTGCTGGAGAAAAGAGCAGGAAGACAATTAGGTTCGGAAAAATATTTTGGAAACCATTACTCGAAAACAGGAATAAGAGAACACATGGATAATGGTTGCTATCTTCAGGCCTGCTGTTATGGATAAAATGCATATTTGCAAAGCAAAGGATTTGAAAAAATACTTTTTTTGTGATTCTGCCTGTTAAGGAACAAAAAAAACCCCATAACCAGGACTTAATTTATTTTGCTATATAAGCTCTTGGTTTCTCCACATTCAAGATTTCTGCTGATAACATGCACGCATTAAATTCTTAAATCTGGATGGTTTGCAATAAGGGCTTGGGAAAATATAGTTATTTGTCTTATAAAATCTTAATTTGAGGTTTGTATGTGATGCCTTGATTGTCATTGCCATTGCTGCTGCATTTTCCTGCCCTAAATGTTTAAAGCATATTAAAATAATCCTGTATTCAGTTGAACAGCAGATTCAGCCAATTTTTCCAGATTTTCAGATCAGCCTTTTAGAGCTCGTCAGTTTGCACTGTTGTAGCTTGATTTAGCTTAATAATCTCTGCCAGCCAAATCTGATTTCTCTGTTGTAGGATCTAAACTGAAAAAAGAGGTAAGAAAAGGTCTTTGAAACATCTCTGAGTATTAAATACTACAGGTTTTCAGGATGCATCTTTGTCCAGCAATATCTTATATTTTCATTTTGTGGATGTACTTGTTCTTTCTACAAGTTCACAAATGCGTGGTTAATATCCGTTCCAGTAACAACGTGATGATTGTATATGTCACACAAGGCTTTGCTTGTGGGAGTATTTTCAGTGAGGATGTGCCTTCTCATTATCCCTGAAGGTGATTTGAAGTAATTTGCCTTGTTTTACACTGAAACTGACCATCCACATTTATACAGGCAGTTATTGCCTTCTCCACTAAGGTGTCAGTAGCTGTCAGCAGTATGATTGTCTTCAGTTCTTTCGTCTTGATAGCCAGTGGTATCTCCATGCCAGTGGTCCTAGACAATATGATCATTTTTTATGTAGAACTGTTCAGAGCACAATATGAAATGGAAGGTGATTCTGACATGACAAGATGTCCTTGTGCATAGAGCATCTTACACTGTGGAAAATGGGATATGTACATATGAATGAAAAGAGAGATAGAGAAAATCGTGCAGGTTCCTGTACAGCAGAATTGAAGAATCTCCTGGAATATTGATTTCTGGTAACTTTTCTGGTAACTTCTGTGTAACTTTTCCAATTTTTACACATGATTCGTTTTTCTCTTCCAAGTGTTTGACTTGTGATCTAAATACATGCACTCATATATACAGTGTATTTTATACATATGCACATATACATACTTCTTTCTGATAATTGGGGTTTTTAATTTTTAATGTTACTTTTGCTTTTATTACTATTCTTGTATGACTTAAAAGTCAATAAAGTGATTTTTGAAGACTGTATTGGTTACCTCTGTATCAACTTCTTAGATATTGAAAGATAGCATTTTTCACAATTGTTTAGTTACTAGAATGCAAGCTTGAAATACAACTTGCATTTGGCTCTGTTTTGACAATAGTAGTTAATAATGTATGGTTTTTGTTAAAGCACTGTTGAAAAAATATCTCATTGAGCTATTTGTGGTGTTTTTTTAAAAGATGTTTAAGATTTCACATTCAGTTTAACTGATCACAGATGAAACTGTAAATTAATACCTCATGAGTTTTACTGACTGCAGGGCATTGTTTGTGATTCAAAGCTGCTTTGTTCCTACTCCCTGGGAAAAGCAAACAAATTAGGGTTCACCATTATATCAAACTACTTATTAAAACTGAAGACTCTGATTTTTAATTTATTACTTGACTGTGACTTTTACTATAACTTGTTAAGAACATATTTTTAAAAGCCTAGAATTTTAGGAATTAAAATTAAATATATAAAATTGGTTTAAATGTTGGTCTTAATTCACCTTGGTTGAAATTTCATACTTGAAGGATTACATGGCATACAAAGTGAGAAAATGCAAGGTACATCAGTTCAACTTGGTTTTTTATATGTTTCCATTGCCACTGACTTGTGTATGGTCTTGATACAAATAATGTCTCTGCAGAAAACCTTCAGTCATTCTTACCTAGAGAATGTTTGTTTCTTCAACTTGCTTTTTTTTGTATTCCCTAATGTCACAAAGCGTTTGTAGGGTGGCTTTTATATTTTTACTATTTTTGCAGAATTAATGAATAAACATTGCAGAGGGAAATAGTTTTGCAATTTGAGACATTTTTCCTATGCTAAGGAGTTTCTAACAACAACTAAGGAGTTTCTACTAGAAAAAGATTGACTTTGCCTGTAGACAGAGTGGCATATTCAAGGTTACAGGGAAGTCACCCACCATGTATAGATAGTGATGCTATCTTTAAGCTCTCTACTCAATAATGCTCCCTTGTGGATCATCTCACAAGGCCAGCAAAAACTACATTTTGAAATGTGTTTGAGTTGGCTACTATTGCTGTAGTGTGGCAAACACCAGCCAGCCTTGGGCATAAGAGCAAATGTGGTTTTGCAAGCAATTCAGCCATGCCAACATTAGTGTAATGCACCAAGTATTCTCAATAATAAAGCAGTGTGCAACTGTGACCAAGGCTGCTTAAACAGCTGAAGTGGCTCATGTTCCTCTGTTTGATTTTATGTAACAATGTAGTTATGCTCACATCCTCTCAGTTCAAAGGCTTAATTACTAGTATTTGAGACTAGAGAGAAGGGCTGTGAGATACAACTACCATTTCTAAGTATTTGTGTTGAAGAGTCATTGTTAAGCTGTCCATATTGTTTCTAGACATTTCTTTTCTGCATTAAACTCCATTTTTTTCAATCTTTTCTTAAGAATTAGTTTGTGAAGAAAATGTTATTATCAAATTAGTGGTAACTGTGAAACAGTTAATTACCAGGTAGTTATGCACAGGTGTTTTGCTTCAGTGGCTTTCCTGACAAAGAAATTAACTTATGTGGTATTTGCTGTGTCAAGAAGTGGGCCCATGTGAGCCTGATGAGCTTCAACAAGGCCCAATGCAAGCAGGGTCCTGCACCTGGCTCAGGGCAGCCCCTGCTCTCAATCAGGCTGGGATAAAAGGGGCTGAGAGCAGCCCTGCCAAGGATGACTTGGGGTCATGAGCAAATAGAAAGCTGAGCGTGAGCCAGCCAGGGTGGGCACACAGCCCAGGCAGCCAACAGCATCCTGGGCTGCCTGAAAAGCAGCATGGCCAGCAGGTCAAGGGAAGGGATTCTGCCCGTGTGAGACCTCACCTGCAGTGCTCATCCAGTTCTGGGGTCCTCAAGACACACACCTGTTGGAAGGGGTCAGGAGAAGGGCCCCATCCTTCAATACTTTCATAGTGAGGTATGGGGCTCTGAGCAACCTGTTCCAGGTGAAGATACTTCACTTATTGCACTTGAACTAGTTGGCCTTTAAAGGTTTTCTGTAACCTAAGCTAGTCTGTGATTTCATGGTCCACAATTTATTTCTGTACTTCATAAAGAGAGATTAATTTTTTTTGCAGGCTTAAAGATAGGAAGGTAAGTTTTTTCCTCCTTCATTGCAGCCTTCTTGGGAGTGGAGGAAAATTCTTTAATGCACATCTCCTGTGACAAAATGCTGTCTTTTTAGAAATCCTGTTCAGCAAAAGAGCTGGTGGAATTCTGTGCAACATGACAGCTGACCATAAGCTTCTTAATAAAAGCATGAAGAATTACACAGGGTGTCACCAAACATGTCTTGTTAGTGTAGTGGCAGGGTATGCGCAGACAGGGGAAGTCAAAATTACTTTTTTCAGAGGAAAACACAGGGTTGTCTTATTTGTGTCAAATATTTCTATTTTTCCTTTCAGTCCATTAATTGTTCTGCTGTGAAATTAGTCTTTTAAGTGCTGCTTGGAACATTGATTTTTGAAATTACTTATGCAGTACTATCCCCTTGGAGCTTTGCTGGAGCTTGTGATTTTCTTTCTTTGTTTTGTTAGGTTGGTGCCCCTGTGCCTTGCCCTGCCCTCCCCAGTTCACTGCATATGCTAATTCCCCCCCAAAAAGGTGACCCTCTGAGATGGTGCCTGTGGAGTGAAGAGACGGACTGACTTGTCATAGGCTGTGGGATGAGTTATTTTTAGCTGTTGGCATTTCAGGCTGGAACACTTCATTCTGTCGTGCTTGTTAATGAGTCATCTGGAGAAAATGGGCTTGCTTTCAGAGAGGGTCTGTAGCAAATAATAATAGGCTAATCTCTGCAGGAGATACTCTGTCAAGTAACTAAAACTCCAACTGGAAAATGTGCTGAAATGGAGACTAATCTCCCTGTAAGAATAAGCATGCGCTCACTATTATTATTATTATATTATCATGTATATGAAATCTCAAAACCTGGAAAACTTAGGAAGAGCCTGGTAATGGTATAATAGTGAAATATTTTTGAGGAAGAAGCTTAATTGAAAATAGTCACATTTTAGAGATAGAGAGGAAAATATAGTTGCTTCCTAATTGAGAACATTATACACTTTCTAAAATTTGAATGTGTTCCCTAGATCTAGAGGAATCTCCTGAAAAAATCCCTAAGTAGAGGAGCACCATAAAAAGCTTGTGCCTTTGAGAGAACTCCAAATTCATTAATGTTATGCATTATTTTCTAGGAGTAACTAGCATCTTTGCTTTTTTTCCCTACTGAAGACTGTATTTAATTTTTTTTTTTTTACTTTTCTGTGTGCAATTTGTGGTCTCTCCTTCCACTTCTTCCTCAAGGTTTGAAGGTTTTGTGTTGATATAGCATGGGAGGCTTTGTTTTGGAGATGACAATATCAACACTCAAGGAAATAACTTAATGTAAGAGTAACTAATCAAAGCTGTTGATCTGGTTGCTTTGTTTTTGTGTTATTGAAATTCCAGACTTGGGTAGTGCAGATGATTCATTTGTTTAAAAAAAAAGGCAAATATTTAGGGCAAACTGTTGAAAGACAGGATAAAAAAGACTTCCAAACACTCTTCTGTAAGGGAATGTTTTAAAGAATAGCTTGAGTATCAAGTCTTTTGTCACTTTTGGTACTTCTAATGCCACTTACAGTCTTTACACGTGTCTTATTTTGTTTACACATCTTCTTCCTGTAAAGCAGATTACACATCTGAGGACTCCTTTCTTTTTTGGTGGCAAAAGGATATTTCCTTTAGAGCTAATAACTTTTACACTCCATTGATTATTAAGCTGTTTGGGTTTCCCCTTGATTTATAAATGGAGTACTGAGATAAAAAAGAATGCTTTCTCTTACCTTATTGAGATAAATATTTTTGCATTATTAGCAGGTATTGACCTTTCAATGTATACTGTTTTAACTCAGCTTCTCATATTGCTATGGTCATTCTACAGAATGGTTTAAAACATTCCAGTGTAGTGATTCTGATATTACCAGTGTGTGCTGCTCCTAATTAACTCACAATGCTTGGACTGGGTTAGTCAAGATGAATTATTAGACATTTTAGAAATTTGGCAAATATCTACATTGTGGACAGCAGTGTTGGGGTCAAGACAGTTGAGAAACCTATAAAGAAACTTGTGTGAGTATCAGAGTCAGTTTACCTGCAATAGCATGCAAGTTTTTTCCTACTATCATTAGGTGACTGTCTTAATGTATATTGAAGACCGAGCTGTATTGAGAAACAGAGAGGGTAAAGAGAACTGAACACAAAATATCTCTTGGTATTTACTGATGGTTGTGCTCTAAGCAGGGTTTTCTGCACTCATCATTTGTTCATGAGGAAAACTATTAGCAGTTCACTGCATGTTAATAGGAGCTTAGAGTGGATGCATACTGTCTTCTTGGTCTACTTATATCTCCTGATCTATTTTTAATGTTTTCCTGGTTTAAGTGTGCCAACTGTCTACCAATTTATAGAATTTAAAATAGCACAAGAGTTGAAGAAAAATAGATGTTTTAGCAATGTAGTTGCATTGACATGAACCATTTAAATTACTTCAACAAAAAAAAAAAGTTGGCTTAGGTTGTGGTTAACAACTGTCACCATTATGTTGGATTTTGTGTTAATAGAGAATATTGCTTAGATGAAATGTTTCTTGATCTGAGTGATGCATGGGAACAATTAGTTTATAATTCTGTTTTGAAACAGCTCTGCAAAACTTTCTAATATCTTTTTGGCTCAAAATTGGAACCCAAACTTTGCACATAACACATTTTTTACAATTTTTATGTATTTACAGATTAAACTACAAACTGTAAAATTTCTATAGTAAAACATTTCTGTCTACCATGTGTGAATGTGCCTATGGATTTTTTGTGGGGTTTTTTTGTCAGTTCATTACAGTTTAATATGATTTGTACTACGGCTTTAGATAATCCAAATTGTAGCAAAGATACAGTCTAGGATGTCTTGATGACTAAATACTCTTAATATTAAAATATTCTTGGCAAATACTTTATTAAGTTAAACAAATTTTCACTTTGATGTGAGCTGGAGTAAGTTGATGCTTTGTGAAACAGCAGTTTCAATTAGCATTCACTAAAGGTTTATTGACAGTTAACACCTGGTCTCTACTGTGCCAAGTGGGAAGCATCTATTGCAGTCTCTTATATTTGTTGCATAATTAGGATTATGATCTCTAATTTGCTTTTAATTTTGTAAATCTAGTCTTACTTTCAAAACCTGTTAGTCTTTTGTTCCTGCATTTTTATTGTAGATCAAAGATACTGATGATAAAAGGATTAAGTTCACTACTTTTAATATGATAAACAGTTTGCCCTTTTACTGTTTTTAGTTAGGAAGTAAATTTGGACACGAAAAATTTACTGGTAGGTCTCGTAAAACACATATTCTTCCCATGCTACTTCTGAGAAGCAAAAAGAAAATAGTGTTTTTTTGAAGTAGTATTCTTGCACAAGCTGCCAGATGTATACTGGGAACATCAGGAGCAAGTGTAAATGTAATGGTGCTGAGAAATAACAAAGGAAATGACCGTGTTCTTTGTGCTCCAGAACAGACTTGGTGCATGCAAGGACGAAGAAGGTCAATGCTCCATTCTTTGCCCTGCCTGCAATGCCTTTTGATGCTTCTTGCCTATGCATAAGGGCAGAGGGCTGCTTCTGCCTACGGTGTTTTGCAACAAACTCTATGGTGAAAATCCCTAGATGTGTCCACAAAGTGCTTGAGTCTTGGCTGTTGTTTTGGAAGATCTTCTTTCAAAAAGACAGTGGGAGGAAAGCATGCAGTTGTAGTGAATTACTGAACTGACAGAATTTCTTTATTAATAGTGTTCTTGATTACTGCCCTTATATGAAACTTCTTAAAATATTTTGAATAGAAATTTAATAGACGGAGGGATGTTGTAGTAATTATATATTATACATAAATTTTAAGGCTTGAAAAGGTGCTCTGTGTATCTATAGTGTATGTATTTGTAGTGTTTAGAGACAGAATCAGAAATGTGCTCTTTTAATTATCTAGTGGTTGAGAGTGGGGGGTTATGGGGTTTGTTTGTTTTCGTTTTCCTACACCATTGTAGAATATCAACAGAAAAACTTGCCTTGTGGCTGATACTTCTGAGTGTAATCATATATATATTTTGAGATAATGTAGAGGAAGATATCCAGATAGTCTGGAATAAGGGGGGGGGGGGGGGGTGGGTTTCAAGAACACTTGCATAAATTTGCCTCTGCTGAAAAAAAAAAAATCTTTCAGAAATTTCTTTAAATCATGATCTTAAGAGCTGATGTTTTAACCTTACATTTGAATGACTGTTACTTCTTCCATCTTGTTTCAATATGCCTAAATGCAAACACATGTGGAAAATGTTCTTTTGGCTTTTATCAAACTGACATTTAAGTGCATTTTTTTAAACCTCACTAACATTTGTGGTAAAATATTTCAAAGCTATGAATCTTGCAATTTGCCTATGCATTTTTTTCTTTTTTCATATAATAACATTTGGTACTCATAATCCTAACCTGGTTGGAATTACTGGCTTTTTTCATTTGGTGTTTGTTTGGATGAGGTGATTAGGAAAATACTTCATGTGAAATTCTAGTTTGCAGCAGTAAATGCTTCCATGAAGAGTCACCGTTCTGTGAACTTCAGTAAATAAAGGAGAAAAATATGATGATGTGCTCTATTCAATTGTGGCAGTCCTATTCCTAACAAATTTAGCTTTCTGTTGTGTTCTATGGCTATGGTGCTAACCTGTCTGCAATACTTCCTTCTTAGCATGCTTCGTTCTTCCCCTTTGCTCCCCTACCCCTTCCCAAGCTCTTTAATTCTGTGCCAAGCTAATAAGAAGAACTAGCTCTGCATAAAGTCAGTCATTGCCAAGCAGCTGTTATGAAGTTTCCTCATGTACCTCTGTGATTGTACTTCATTTCAAAAGGGGATTTTTGCTCTTTCAGGTTCAATTTTAAGTAAGAGCAACCAATTATATCTGTGTCTCAGAGACTAGGGATGAAAGTGTTCATATATGTAACTATCCTTTCTAGGGTTTGAACTTTGAACACAGAGTTGTACAGTTTAGATAGAGAAATTAGTACACTGTTTAGAGTTAAAAATATGAATTGCACTTTTTTAAAACCCACAGAATTAGTTCTAAAATATTCTCCCTTCTATTTCTGTTAAAAAAATAATACTCTCTGATTTAATTATCATGTTTCAATCTCAAGACTAGACCTTTTTCTTAAATGTAAATTAGATTTTTCTTAGGATGAGATTATGAGGGCTTCAGCTTGCCTGCTAACACTGACCAGGGAAGGTTGTCTTTCAACAACATGTGCCCCATCTGCCTGGCGCTGTGGCTGCCTGCATTGTTCTGGCACTGGCCCAGGCTGTGATGAAACTGAGAATGTGACAGATGACAGCCTTGTCCAGATGTACGCATAACTACTTCTGCCATGCCCTGCAAAACAATCAGGATGCAGGTTTGGCATTATTTCCTTGTTTGTGTTGGTTTATTCCTTGAGGGTTTCCTTAAAGATTGAAATAATATTTGGTGTTGTTCTTGTAGTTTTACTGAGCTTTTATTATTATTAAAACAGGTTGTAAAATATGATTCTCGCTCTCTTACATACTTTCTTCTTTAATTTATGGAGTGATTTCATAGGCAATTGGACACAGGTTACTTAATTTGAAGATTTAAGTAGATTTTTGAAAAAATGCAAGTAAAAGGATCAAACATCCAACTGTCAGCATATTAGTCTGGCTCTTCTCACAGCTGAACATTTAAAGCTATTCCATGTCTTAATATGAATGCTTCTTGCCAGTAAAAATAAATATCTGGCAAAGGTGTCAAAATCACCATTAATTATGATTTTTAATTAAAATCTAATTAAAATTCATCCAATACCTTAAAAACATACAAAATCCTTGTCTACCTCCCTCTCTTAGAGGTATAAACAATGGCTGCATCCCCAGCCAGAACATAACCTTTAAAGAAAAGGAGTTATAGACTTAGGTGCAGCTTGCAACCTTTTATTGATTATTTAAGAGGTTTTCATCTTAGTGGTTTCGAAGATTTTTATAACACCAAACAAAATATAAAATCCACTGAAAATACTTTATTATTATTATATGAAATAGCCTGATTTTTGTCTTACATTCAGGCTGTCATTATCTGGTTATCTGACATTCAAAAGGGCAAAAAATACTTTCCTCTCTAGCTGCTTTTGGCAGGTGATTTTTTTATGTGTTGTTCCTGCTGATGTGTGCTATTGAGTACATCTTAGGTAATAAGCAGATATATCAAAAGATATCCAGGGCAACATACCCTGCTGAAAAACAAGAGATTACTTTTCTCTATTTCTTGCAGATAAGTAGCTTCTGACATATGCATCAGGATTGGTTTTTTTCTGGGGCACTCTCAGTGTAAGACTGGTGTTCTGTGGCTATTTTACTCTTTGAAAAGGATTTTTTTGTAGTTTAATATAAATTATGTCATAAAACTTAACAGCATTACTTGAATTGCTTTAATTTTCCATAGTGTAGCTCCACTGCCTTATGTTGACTGTTTTTGGTTGTAGGGAATGTTTTATGTGCTTATTTTTCTTGTCAGTTTGATTTTTGGAACCATGGTGAGCCATACATGAGTGTATCTGTTGCTGTGTAACAAGAAGACAGTCCCAGCTCCAAACCCCTAAGAATTTGTGTATAAAGCAAGTTATGAGAGATGGGTATTGATCCACGAGAGGATTGCCAGTTATTAGGCTGGAGAGTAGCCTCGGGAAATCACACAGCCTTGCTGATGACTTTTTTATGACATTATGGTGAAAGATAGTTTGAAGGAAGATTTAAAGTAGTTTTGCTAATAGTCATAGAAAATTCTAGTAACTGGACATTGGATGATATCATGGCTTAGTGAGAGGAAAGCTATTTTTGTTGACAGCTTTGTGCCCGGAGGCTGTTGTAAATGTGAATGTACCGAATGAAGGATGGTGTGTTCAGTGCATTGCACTGCAGGGCCTTGAAAATGTACAGAAGTGACTTGTGCTTGCAATGGCAGGGAGAGAGCTGGGGTGAGAGGCAAGAGCTGGTCAGAGGGGGAGCTGACACAGATGATCTTTGCAGGTGTCTGAAGGGATTCGATATTACAGCAAATGCATTTTTCTTTACTGTACAGTAAATCATGCTTTTTTGAGAGGTGCTATGAGAAGGAATAGTGTAAGGTTTACACACATTTTAGTAAGAGCACACAGAGAAAGTGACTAGTGATGCTCAGGTTATGAATGGTCTGAGAGTCAAACAGGGTGTTGCAATTGTCAGCAGTGATTTTTACTGGGAGAAAATTCTAACAGCTGTCTCCAGTTTGAGGTAACAGTATGGCATATGTTAGAAGAGTCTGTGACTTCTAAAAATCAGCCTCCACCTCCTGTGAAGTAAGGAGATGTATTTTGTTTAAAAAAAAAAGGCAGATTATATGCTCATTCTTGTTTGTGCTCTTTTGTGTAATAGCTTCTTCTACTACCACCCAATAATTTTTTTTAAATAACCATTAATTCTGCCAAAACTGCCAGAACTGGAACAGCCTCACCTTCCAGTATCAAGTTCAATTAGGAGTACATTCTCTTTTGAAGAAGGGGAAAAAAAAGCAACTGACAGAAGTGTTATTGCCTTTACTGTAACTGAGCAAAACATTAACATATCCCCTTTGGTCAGTGCTAGAGGTGATCATCAGTGCCACAGCTGAAAACATATGCTGCTGCAAATGCAAACTTCTTTTTGTTAAAATATGCTTTAATGTGGTGGACAAATTCACGGTACTAAAAATAGAGGCCCCTTTATATGGTGCCGATTGTGGGATTTATTATTCTGTTATTTAAGGTAATGGTATGTTGTGAGGTCAGAAAAAAGGTCACAGTTCTCAGATACAGCACAGCCTTAGAAATACTCAGGAACGCCAGCAACTACAGAACATGAAGCAAAAATAATATTCCATTGTGCTCATAAGGTTCTAATTTTGCCGAATTCTCCTAAGTGTGATAACAGCTTAGTTCTGAGGACACATAGCAGCCCTGTTCAGCATTCCTGAGTCATAGAGCAGTTTCTACAGTTGGACTTGCTTCCTTCAAGGGGAGGTTTTCTAAAAGCAAGCTCTGTGTTTCTGAGGCCTGCTGGAATGAGTCTTCTCTGTGCAGGTCAGGCAGGCAGCATACAGTGACAAAGTCTGAGTTCCCACGCTGCCTGTGCCATCTGCTGACATGGGGAAAAATGTCCATCTGACTCTTCATCTTGAGATAAAAAATGATGAGCATTCTGAATTTTGAGGTCATTCTTGATGCAATTCAGGCTCTTTTTGATTAAACCAACAGAATTTATATTGTCATTCTGACATGTCATGGAAAATGACCAGCAAAATTTACTTTAGTTGCAGCTGTATGAACTCATTATCTTTTATGTAACAGATATTTAGAGATGTTAACTTCACCATCTTAATTTGAAGAAAAGGACATACATGTTTTTGTGTTCAATCTGAAGTAGTGTAACCATCATTTGTCTTAGTGTATTAAGTAATTGTAAAGCAATTTGTTCAGATTATTAGATTGCATAGCTGTCACCTTGAAATTTTTATAATACAGATAGTATTTTATGGCAATTTCCAATTTTTTTTCCTCCAAATTCAGATAGTCTGTATTTTATTCTTCATTTGAACTACAAGACAATTATTGAACACATACTTAGAGATGCTTACATGGGTGCTCAACTGAAGTTTGCTCAACTGTGTTTGCAAGGCTTAACATGCCATTAAATAATGTGGACATGGAAACTTCTTGAATTTCCTTTAGGTAAAATAATTAAAATATCAACTTGCATGCTTATAGATATACAAGGATACAAAAATAACCATGTGACTTGCACAGTACATATTCAAATCGAGTGAAAAGGGAAAATGTCAATTAAATTAAAGAAAAAATATTGCCAAAATACTTAATTGGTTCATAATGGTTTGTCTTTGCTTGAAAAGCAATTGTTAAGAGACCTGTTGGGTTTTGTTATTTTTTTTCCCACTTTCAGCTACTTGCTATCATTTAAGGTTTCAATTGCTTGACTTAGAACTGGTGGATAATTAGTAGTGTGGATAACTGTGAAAAGCATATGTAGTAATTTAGTTCTTGATTCTTTCTAATTGTCTGCCCATTGGTAGTTCACTAGGGGTAAGTAGCTCATTATTCAAACACTTGAAATGGAAAGTACTGTAAAAAGAAAATGCTCTTATTAATAAGATGGTATTGACAATAAAAACCTTTTAAATAAACAAGTCACTATTTAACAAATCTATCCCCAAAGCTGTTGTTCACATAATGTAAGAAGATTGGAGTTGTGAGGAGGAGAGAAAGGGTGGGGTTAGTAGATAGCATTCATCTTGCACTGTGATTGAAATAAAGATGTGTCACTCCTTAAAATGATGCTAAAGGTAAATGCAATAAAATGTATTGGAATACATCTCACTGGGCAAGCTTTGTTTGTTGTTGTTAATAGGCATTAAAGACAAATACACGCTATTAAAATTAGGGTAATGGAAGTAATTTTGAACCTCATATCTGCAAACAAAGTTTACTGTAAACATTTTGACTGGTTTGCAGGAGTACTTCTGAGTCTGACATCTTCTGAGGTTGCTGGTCCTGCTGTTTAATCCACTCATTTTGAGGTGTGCTTGGAAATTAAAGGCATGAAGCAGTATTTGTGCATAGCCTTCCTGCAGACTCCATTACTCCCTCATTCCAGTTCCCTTTTCTAGAGCCTGTGACCAGAGAGGAGACAGTTCTCTGATCAGAGCTCTAGCACATATCCTAGACAGTGAACAGTGCCTTACAGTCGCTGGGTCGTAACCAGAAAATGTGATCTGAAATATGAAGGTAGACACTTCTGTTAAAAGTTCAAATATTTGTTTTAGTATTCAAACCTAATATACTACTGAATGTTGACAGAGAATTCTATATTTTCATAGTAGGATGGCTTGAAGGGTTTGAAAGTTCACCTGGAGACACCTTTTCTGTTATCAAATTTCCTCATATACTGCTGGATTTCTTCATCAAAGTTCTTCACCTGTCTAAAAGTACTATTTTGAATGAAATCTTAAAATATAGCACTACTGTTTGGGTTAAGTTAATTTTGAACTAGGCACCAGATCTCCTCAGTCTTCTCTCTTAAGCTAGAAACAGAATATAAAATTTAATGAGGTGGAATAAGCATCTGAATATCTTCGTTTATGCAATTTTTCTTCAAGCATTTATTTTACCAGTCTAACAGTTCAGTTCTAACAGTTTGCAGTTGCGTTTATGCTCCAGATAATTTTTCCCCCCTGGTTGTTTACTCCACTCGCAACTTTTAGGTGAAGAGTTCAGTTTGATGTCATACTTTCTATTGTGACTTGGACAAACTCTAAATGAATTTATGTCTAACAGTCAATCTATGTGAATTTCTTGTTTTCAAGTAATGTGATGTCATCTACTTCTAATGTTTATTACTTGTTTTGGAAAAAAAAATTGCAGAGTTTAACTTTTTCTCTATTTTTTCTTAACAGATTTGAAGAACTTGTGAAAAAGTTCAAAGTAGAATATCATGCTGGTGGTTCCACTCAAAATTCTGTTAAAGTGGCCCAGGTTTGTTCTTCCTTTGCCAAGAATGATTGATAATTTCAAGTGTTGTGTTTGAATCTGCTCTATGTTGTCTGTTTCATCATGAGCACTGCAGAGTGGCTACTTGTGATTCTGCTGCTCAGCCTATGCTGGTAGTGTCGTATGTGACTTGTTTGTAGTTGTGCTCTTTAGTCTTTTCACAAGTGTTCTGCAAAGGTTATAGCTACACCTCCAGTGTACCAAGAGTGATGAAAAGCTTTTGTCAAAGATGTGTGCTGCAAGGAGAAGAGGCGAGGACAAGGTCGCTAGCTGCAGTTAGGAATCTTACACTGGGAAAAGTCACAATGACAGTGGTTAAACAGAGAAGTTGTTGAGGCTCTGTGCTTGGAGATTTTCATAATGTACCAGGATGAGTCCTTTGGTCAGGCAAATGTAAATTTGAGGCTGTCTCTGCTTTGACTGGTATGTTGGACTGGAGAATTGCAGAGGTCCTGTCTAGCCTGCATTGCTCTGTGATTCTAACCATATTTATCCTGTAAGATCTTCAAAGTTTGTCCATAAAATACTGAAACATAAAACTTTCTTTTATACAATGGGAATGTTTCTGGCTATGGGTATGATGAACAACAGTAATGATGAATTTAGTTTCAGGTGTGTTAGGTTTTCTATAACTAAAGTATGCCTTTTGTCACAACACTTTCAAGCATATACCTGTCTGTATATTTTCATATTATGAGAGATGATGTAAAATTCTGTTAAAAATACACAATACACAAGTGGCACTTAGGATCTTCTTGTTAATGATCCTGGCATATTAGCTTTGATGCTCCCTGTATAGTTAAAACTGACTGCCAGATAGCATTAAATGCACATTTGGAAGAAATAAAATTATATTATAATAAAGGTTGCTCCTCCCTTTGCCCCCCCATAAAAAGGAAAAAATTATTGTCATAATTACTGCTCCTTTCTACAAAACAGTTGTTGCTTCCTTACTAAAGTTTTCATTTTCAGAAACCCCAAATGTCTTGTAAATATTTTGGATTTAAAAAAAAAAAGTTGCATATGTTTTAATGTATATAGTGTTGTCATTCTGAAATGGTTATGTTTTTAAAATATAGTCAGCATTCTGAGCTTTTTTTTTTAACCATGGGGTCAAGACAATTTTTTGCTTTTGATATTTCTGAAAAATCTCTTGATCAATGGAGCTCAAGTTATTGGAATGATTTTCTGTTAGATATCATTGGTGCTTAACCTATGGCAATGGTGTAAAGGTGGTGCCTTTTCCTGACAGCTGATTAGAGGGGAACCTTTTGGAGGGAGTTCTGGAGCTGTTTATTAGTTGAGAGACCTGAAATTCTCCTTCTCTTGCTGCATTTAGTTTGGGGAGGTTTAGAAGTGAATGTACGTGATAAACTCTGAGTTTCTAAACCCTGAAGTGTTCCAAGAGCCCAGGATTTTAATTCCATCTCTCCTTGAAGTGACCTCTGTGGCATTGGCTAATTTATTAGTAAACTATGTTTCATTCTTTAACTGTCATTAATCTATCAGTCCAGGCATTGTTCAATAATTATACTATGAAGTACACAGAACCCATATAGAGTCAAGGAAATAGATGAAATTTCAATCAGTGTAATGTAGGTATTTCTGTGTCAATGTGCCTTTCTTACACTGATCAGGTTTTGTCAGTGAATGTTTCCTTTATCTTGGCTCAGAGCTGGGAGCCTCATTCAGCTCCAGTTGCCATCTGGAATTGTATTTGTCTCCAGAAGGTTTGTCATCTCCTAGTTTCTGTTTTAAATACGATTGAAGCTTAAACAGTTGTGCATGAATAACATAACATCACTAAAAAGACTTTAAAAAGCGACATGGGAGAATGAGAGAGAGGAAAAAAGTGAATTCTGGAAATCTTGAAAGAAGCTGTTATTCTGTAAGCTTTAGCAGAAGAAAAAAATGTGGAATGATAGGGGAAAAGTAGTTGAAATGTAAATCAAAAATTACATTAGAAATTCTGGAAGAGTTTTTGCAGCAATATTCATTGGCTTATTGGAGAGAATGAGTGTGTAAGTAACCTTAGAGAGAGCCAACTTATATATTAATTTGTTGAAAGTAATGGGAGAAAGAAACACTATTTTAGTAAGCTTATCTGGTGACTGAAAAGTAAACGACCAATAAATAAGTTCAGAGTGCTAAGGTAGCCACACTTGGTGTGAATGTGGATTCTCTGTGAGATGAGGCAGGGAAGAAATCCTAAGAATACAGCTCTTACTAATTTCTCAACATTATGGGAAAAGCTTGAAAATGTGTGCAATGAGAGCCAAAACCTAAAAGAGGTTACTCCAACTGTTTAAAAGTTGGACAGAAATAATGAGATGTTAAAGAAAGGCATCCTTGGAAGCCTGACTACAATGAAATGCTACCGAGTCAAATGGTTGGAAATGAGCAAATAGGCCCTGAAGTCTGATAAATGGCTTTTTTAAAAGCTGAGCTCTCAGTGGAAAGAGCAGTGTAATAGGAAAAGTGCAAAAACAAAAAGATCAAATTAAACAAAAGGAAGAAATTAGGAAGCAGCTCAAGGTTATGGAATTGTTTGTTTCAGATAGATAGACCCTCTTTAAAGGTCAGAAAAGAAACACTATGTCAAAACAAAAATACCCAAAGGGAATGGGTGGAGAAACTTTAGAGTATATAATGTGTTTAAAAAGGGAAAATGAACCTGTCAGATGCTTGCTTACACGGTGATCATCTGGTGATCATCTGCTCATGGTGTATGAACACATCATCATCTGTTACATGTGCTCAAATGTCTTGGATATTTCCTTTGTACCTGCAAAGGTAGTATCATCTACTCAAGAAATGCTCTCTGTCTGTTTCTGAGCAGGGTAAGCCAGTTTCTTTAAGAAAAAAAGAAAAAAAAGTCTTAGAAATACTGTATTTGTCACGTGTGAAAAATCTGAGATAGGAATCACAGAAAGAGCCAATAGGAAGAAGTTTGGAATTACGAAGAAAACTGGGAAGAAAATGAAGCTTAAATCGTGGGGTTTGCATAAACTATAAAGCAAGTGAAGATTTTAGAAGTTTACAAAGAATTAACCAGAATTGCAGTTAAGCTGTGAAGAACAGAGTTAGATTTTATTTTTTTTCCAGCATGTTAACAGAAAGGAAAGATGTGAAGTGCAGCCATGGAGGAGGAATTTGGCTGGTAAGGTACAAAAGGCAATCTCTGTGTTTTTTCAGTGTTGTCTTGCAGCAGAGCAGGAGAGTGTGTGGCACTCTGCAGGATTGAACAATAGTTGAAGAGCATTGTGGAAATCAGAAAGCTGAAGGTTTGCCCTGTCGACTGCCCAAAGCAGACATTTTGTGGACAGGGTATCTCAGCAGGGTCAGAAAAAGAGAAAGGTCTGGACATATGAGGGACAATAAAAAAGTTGGGTTTTTTGGTAGAAATGCTTCTAAGGTACAATGGAGAATACATATTTCCAGGCAATGAAATGTGGGAGCAGGGTCACATCATACATTAGAGGGGAAGCTCTGTAAAAGGAAAGGAAAGAGCAAAGGAAACATTCCTGTTTCAGAAAAAATACAGAAGACTGTTGGAGTAAACATTGAGAGGATGGAGGATAAATGACAAAGTGGCAGAAATTCAGAAATACCACACTCTTCAAAAGTGTGTTATATAAGCATTTTTATCAGTAGAATAATATTTCTTAAAAATACCTGCAAATGGTGAAAGGGAGTACCAAGAATAATGTGAAAGTATTGAAGGGCAGTGCTAAATCTCGTTATGGTTAGGTTTTCTGGAATATTAAAGTTGTTTGAACTGATCCTGGAAAGAGTTAGGGAATCATTATTTTCATGGCTTGACTCATGATATGAAAGGGGCAGGGGGGAAGTGATTGATATATTCCAGAAATGACAGTAGCAGGCATAAAAATGGAAAAGATAAAATAAATGAGACAACACTTTAGTAATTTCCTAATGAGATTAAATTAACAGCAAATTATGCTTCAGAAATACCAATTCATATTAGGAGAGTAATGGTGACAAAAAGAAGTGAAGAAAGTGGAGAATGTGAGAGAAATGACAAAACTGAGAGAAAAGTTAATAAGTTATATGGAAAAACAGTATAAAAATGCAAATGTTGCTCTGATTCTGTATTCCCTCACTGTCCCATTCTTGTTTCTTCCTTACCAATCTACTTTCCTTGTCAACTGTAATCCTTCTTGCATGTAAATTTGTTCACCTGCAAAATAAAGATGGTTAACTATGACAGACTGAGTACTTATAAGGCCTTAAACACAAGTCTTATAGAAACATCTTTTTGTTTGAGACTTTAGTTTGGGACACTGGAAAAAGAGGGACAGAATGTAAACAACAGGAAGAGGGTAAAAGGAATAACAAAGGGCTTTCCTGACTGCAATACAATACGAAAACGGATGGAATCCAGATAATCAGTGAAAAATGCAGGCAATATGCTTCTAAAGGTGCTGTATTACTATTAGACACAGTTGTTGGGTTGTTTTTTTTTTCCTTAACCCACCAATAATGGTGTTGATAACTTTGCTGGATCAAATTTCAATTGATCAGGCATCAGTCACTAAAAATCGCTTGATAATACTTTGGAAAATTAGGACTAGAGAGGATGACTGAATTGCAATCCTTTCATTTCTGGAATAGAAACCAACATTTAACTTTCCTGTTAGCTTGGCATTAGAATTATCCCTTTATACTAACTTTTAGTTTTGCTGTATGTTTGAAGTTGTGATGCATGCTTAAGAACAAGAAGTGTAGGGGTATCAAATTGAAACTGCAGTGTGCTTCTCTGACCTTTACTTGTCTCATTAAATTTTGGCTTTATATCTAATATGATATGTGACATCTTGCTTTAATCTGAGCTCTTGCAATCTCTCCAGATGATTGGATCCATTATATTAAATCTATAAAATATGCATACATGTAACTGCATGCAGTTCATAAATAATGTATTGTTTTAGGGTTCTGCCAACAAACTAAATTCAGATTCATAGAGACAGTGTTTTACTACTGCTCAGCTTCCTTCCGTAATTTTAGTTAAGTCTGTGCCCATCTAACAGCAGACATTGATCTGGAAAGGAAAAAAAATTCTGAGTCTTTTAATAGGGCTCATGACTTTAAAGTATGTAAAGCAAATAGCTTACACATGCAGAGAGGGCAAGTATTGCTGACCAGGCTGTATTTGCATGATTTTTATCAGCATTTCTTTTGGTTTTAGAGTGCTGAGGTTAGAACTGCAAGAAATAGTCTTTGAAGTTTTATCTTTCTAACACAAGTGCTGGATTTCAAGTTCAATTTGATAGAATTTTATAACTTGGATTTTAAACTACACAACCTTGGCAACAAACAGCACATTTTCTTTCTTGTTTTTCTGGAAGTACTTACAAAGAATGCCACAATCTTCATCCTCAGAATGGGAGCTCCTGGTTTTTGTCCTATTTCTTAATAGCTTATTTTTGTTCTAGCAACTCTAATGTTGCTGTGAATCTCACTTAGCAGCTAGAGAATCCTGTATTGTTTATTAATCCTTGGCAGATATGTGAAATTCTCATTACACAAGTTTTATTACTGCTGATGCAATGTGAGCTTGGAAGAATGTAGCTTGACATGTTTCAACTTGAATTGGTAGGACTGGCAGGTAAAGGGAAAAATGTAAAATAGAATTTTGGGGAAACTTTCATATAGATAACTCTTGGGAATTCACAGTAATGTTTGTATAATGACACCTGACAAAAGCATCATAACTCCCTTTTTCTTTCTGCATTACTTCTTGCCATCTAATTGTAACCTTTCAATTTTGGAGCTGTGCAACATTTTTGGGAAAAGCCTACATCCTGTCATTAGATACTTTAAAGAAGTTTGGCTTTAAGATAAAGTACATCTTTATTAAGAGTAAATAAAGTGTTGATTGGAATGACATTTAAATGTGGGATAACATTGACAGAATAATATGCTAAATTATGTTGAACTTTTGAATTCACATCAGGGAAGTATGGCACTTTTCTGAATATCAGTCTCTATTTCAAGCACTTGTAAATTAATCCAAATTTTCATTCTTCCATTATGATTAAATTGTTCTGTTAATCTAAAGGGATTGTGTGTTTTAGCATTCTAATGAACTTATGAGAATTTAGCTTTGAAAAATGATTCATGCTTGTTTCTAAAAAGTGGTATGCTCTAAAGGCTTAGAAGTATTTTAAATTTTTACTACTTGTTATATGTGTAATTAGCCAAACTTTGGATTTATATTAAGTACGTGTGTCTACTGGGTCACTTCATACTTAATCCAAAAATAATATATAAAATTAAAAATTTATCTATAAAGAATACTTGCAGGCACAGAGCTGCATTTTATAAACAATGTGAGCTGTAATCTTGTAAACATCTAAGTAGCTTCATTGCAAATTATTCTGTGCTTTTAAAATAAAGTTTATTGCTCTCTGCCAAGAAGTGCCCTTGGTTAAACAGTACTTACTGAATGTAATCTACAAGATCCATAACACAGGGATCCATCAGTCCTTTAGTGGTTTCCTCCTCACCCTGTTGTCATTCTGTATAAATGAGCATATAAGTGATGAATTTAATCTTTTCCTCACTTGTGAGAATTTCTGGATTACTTCTCTGCAGTAGATTAGACTGTGGCATAGCAGGAGGCAAGATTTGGCTGAGGAGCAGGCTTCAAAATGTATTGAACATGCATAATTGGCATGGAGATAATGGAAAGGCTATCAGAGGGGTCACCCCAAGCATACTCTCAATTTTTTCATGTTGATGGAACTTTGCAGGAACTGTCATTTTTTAATGAAATCAATCATGCCATTGACTAGAAATCTTCTGCTTAATTGTGTGCTTAAAATCACTTACACAATGAGTAGCTTTCTCTAAAAACTGTTTCTGGACTATCACTCCAAGAAAGTGCAAGTGAGTCCCCTAAACAACTTTTTCCTCCTGCTTAGTGAAGCAAAGAATATTTAGCTCTGTATCTTTCTGACCCAAAGGAAATAGGTCATTTTTTTTGCTCAGAGGGGTAGCTTTTTTGCTTTCTGAACCATTTGGACCGGAATGTTAAATTCCTCAGAGTTAGTTTTGGCCATACGCTTGATATTCCTTAGGCAGCTTCATTTTCATTCCTTAAGCAGCTCTGTTCATATGGGCTTGGTGGCCCCATCAAACATGTGTTTCCAATATGTTCAGTGGTTTAATCCAGCTTTTAAGAAAATGTACAAAAAAGGTCTCTAAACGATTTTCTGTTTGGCATGGTTTAATAAACTCGGGGTAATAACCTTACCCTCTCTTCAGAAAAAAAAATCCTGAGGTGAGTGCTCCTTTCTATGCCAGGTCTCACATGCTTCTGCTATGCTGGGGTAGCATTCTCAGTGTGGTCTTCTGTCAGTGCCATGTGCTGTCCTGCAAGTGCACATACCTGCTTCTCAAACCTGTTCCATGTAAAATAAGATAGACCAGACAAAGAGCTGAGACTTAGAGCTATTTTTTTCTTATTTATACCTTACTAAAATTTAAATACTACTAGTCAGTTAAGTGGATTTGTTAAACACCTGTCCTCAATACTCTGTGTGATCAGTCCTAATCAATGAGATGTGTATGTGCTGAAGGAGTGGTAAAACATGCCTCAGAGCTAACAAAAACGGTCATTCAAGTTTGTCCCTCTGGAAATTCAGCAGTGGCTGTTCCCACTATCGCAGAGATGATGTCCTGTTGATGGTGTCACAGCAGGGAGTACCACATGCCAGTGACATCAGTTTCCTGAGCTACTTACTCTGTCAAGCGTGTTCTGTCACTCATGCGTGTTTCTGAATCCGTGATGTGTCCCTGCTTGTTACAGAGCAGACAGCCTTTCCTCATCAGAATTAAAACATGCAGCTTGGGAAACTGCTGTAATGCCTAAACTGATCAGTACAGATGTCAGAGAAATTTTGTAACATTTGAGAGTTGCCTAGACTTTTTTGGAATGTCTTAGAGAAAATTGCCAGACCTTTTACTCAGCTGTAGCTAAGATGATTTTCAAAGCCTTATTCAGAGCTACATGGACATTTCAAATAAAGCAACAAAACTTTTTCATCCCAATGACAAACTCTGCAAAAATGTAAGCAAATTTCCCCTCAGATTACAAAACTGGGAACTTGTCAAGCTTTTTTTGTGCTAGTGAAGGAAGCTCATCCATTGTTTATGTGGTTATGGATCAGATGGTGCAAGATGCAGCAGTGGACTGGAGGACCTGACTTTTTGAGGCTGCTGATAGTGAGGCGTTTTTCTGTGAACTGGAAAGTAACTGTGTATGACTCTGAGTATATTTATAGACTTGGGAATATAATTTCAGCCAATATCAGGATGGTCAGAAAATAAAGGTCCAAAGAGCCTGTGGCTCTTTGTTTTTCAGATACTGCAATGCCAGGTCCCTAAAATCTGCCCTCTCAAAAATGAGTGTTCCAGTTACACCACTGTCAGTTTGAGAACTGACTTTGTTACATGGTAACTGTTAAGCAGTGAAAGATAAATTTCCTTATGTACATCACTTTGGTGTGGAATTGAGTGGTTCACTGCTGGTCCCATGGACTTGTCTGTCTGATGTACCAGAACCATATTCACTTGTTTTTTCAGGTCTTGCTCCTGGCCAGCAACATCAATAACATTGTAGGAAGACGATCTTCAAAGTGATTTTGGATGTGACATACTTTAGAAAAACAGAAAAGGAGTTGTACCATCACATTGCTGCTAAATCCATTCAGATAGAACCTTGAAACTCTCTCTTCTTCAGTGTGTTTGAGTGAGCTTTGGCGTGCATATGCAACCTCTGTTCATCCATCCAAAACTGTCATTCATTTCAATGATTAGAAACTGTTTCTGTATTCTGGAGTAATCAAACATCAGTCACCCACATGGAATCAGAAGGCATTATATAATGGTGGCAGTTGGTTCTTTCTGGGTATGCATTTCAGCTGCCTGCAGCTTGACTCAGCTTATATGCCTCTTTAGCTATCATAACATCTTGTTTTAAAGCTGTAAAAACTTTTTTGGATTTTTCAAAAGCAACAAAGGAATTTAGACTCTGTCTCTGAGCTATTGTCTACCTGAATGCTGAATGAGGGAACTCAAACTTCATTGGTTTTTGATTCTGTTTTTCCCTGAGTCAATGCCAGCTTTCACTTGCTATATATGAGTGATATTAATTAGCACATTCCTTGATTTATCTTATCCTGAAAATTAAGCTGTTTCTAGGCAATGCAGTAATTAGTGCAGGTTGGGATTTCTCCTTTTCAGCAAAAATCTGTAACCTACAGTAAGGGGACCTGGTTCCAAATGTGCCATGATGTGAACCCCCTGATGTTTTTGTATGCAGAATGACAATGGGACTTTGTCAGAAATTTTTGCCCCATAAAACTTTCCATGCAGCAGTGGGTTGATGGCTTGACTGACATTTATTTGACTTGCTCCCACTGGTTGACACTGGAAGGAGAATGAGTGCTTGATTTGGCAATCTCAGAAGAGAGGGTAAATCCCTGTGCTTCACTGATATTAATTTGGCGTGCCAGTCAAGCCTTGGGAGCTCGGGAGCTGTTTTATCCTTCGCAGCTCAATAAGTTACATAACTACATCTTTAGCAATTAATTAATGTTAAGTGATGTGATACAGTGGGGAGTTAATTGCCCTGGAAATCTGAAATGCCAAGTTAGAGAGGTTTCTTGCACATCTCTGGAATGCTTCCTGTTGGAAGTCTACTTTTTTCCTCCTTAACACAAACATTGACAATCTTGCTGTTAGCTAGGAACTCAGTGCAGGTTTTATGAGGTACTATTCCTGGAAATTCTTCCTTCAGAAAGTTTAAATATATTGGTATAAGTTCCTTACAAATTTTTTGTTGAATCCACAGGTTTGTTGCCTGAAACCATTCTTTTCTCTCCTTTAATGATTTGTGCTCAGTCCAAGAGGATGTATGTCTGATTTTCTACTTTTGATTACTGCTAACTTACATTGTAGGCCTTAATAAATTAATATCCCTTTCTCTTTCTTATGGATATGATGGAGGTAATAGTGGTTTATCAGAATAGAAATTTAATACAGGAATTAACTTAAACTTTTTAACAGTGTACAGAGGTAAGGACTGATTTGTCAGGGGATACAGTAGTGCTTTTTTTAGGATCCTGAGCATGATTTCAAAGGGACAAGTTGTAAATCACATGAACAGACTGTGATGCAGTGGCTTTTGCAGTGACTAGCAATGTGCTGCTTTCTTCAAAGAAATGATATGGGATAATGCAATTAATTCCCCATAGAGAAGTCTAATCCTAGGACTGCTCCATTAGCAGTTCACTGACCCATAAGAGTAGGCCTATAGGTTATCTTTTTATTGGTACATATGTCTAGTAAAAAAAAAAAAACGAAGAAACAAACAGAAACTTTTGTAAAATTTGATCTCGTTGATGTGCGTTGAGTTTCACAGTTTTATTTTTCTTGCCGCAAAATAATATTCGGATGGATTAGGCCTGTTATAATCTCAGCTGTAGTAGAAAATGTACCAGAGTATTTACCTCATGTTGCTGGAGTTCCATTCAGAATGGTCACAAGACCTGAAGGGTAAAGATACGGCTCTTGTATAATGTGAATTTGTTAAAGCATGAGAAAATATGCAGCAGCTCCACTTAGTTTTTTGCTGTATTGTACCCATAAAGTACTGAAAGCTGGCAGTTATTCACTTCAAGTGCTGTGCTTGTGTTCTGCTTTTAACTGAGGTTTTTTTTTCACTTGTGAGTGAGGAAGAGACCTTTATGTGTAATAGCTGCATTCTTCATCCTTTGCCTTGCTATGCAAGGTCCTGTTCCTAACGATCTATCTTTCCCTCTTCATCCTCACTGTACTAACTGAACAATGTCTGCAGTATTCAACTTGTTTGATTCTACACAGTTTTATTTTTTCCATTTTTCGTGTAAGAAGACTACTCTGATTTACTAAGGCATCTTTAGGAGTTAGATGCAGACTTTGTGGAATTGAATGGTATTTACTTATGGAAGACATACTTTATATTACATACATATCAGTATAAGCAGAGTGAAGTTTAGAGATCCTACTGCAGTGAAATGACTACACCCAATTATACTGAGCATCTTCATGACATTACAGTCTGACAAATAAACTAATTCAATAAAATGATTTACTCTTGTTCTGCCAATGGTAGCATTGTGTTGACACTTACTTGTAAACCCTAAGAATACATCTTTATTTTATTGTCTTTGTAGTGGTAAAAGTGAGCTGTAAGATCAATTAAGTTGGTTAGCTTGTCTTTTAAAAATACAGCCTGAAATCAGCAATTGCATATTCTTAATTTGTAAATAAAATAAATGAGTTTTGGTTTTTAAAAACAGTTTTTGCGAGTTCACTGGAACTCTTAAGATTAGCCAAGATTTTCTGCATCTTTTGTGGAGTAATGTTGCAGCGTGATGCAATATCCTGTTTTAGCTATCCCAGTCCTTTCCCAGGTGTGCCAATACCTTCTCCCTTCCCCTCCCCTTGCCTCCTGCTAAGTGCTGTCTGGCAATCTCAGTAGGCCAGCAAGGCCGTCTCTGATTGGCGAAGTTCAAAAGATGCCTCTCAGCCCTGGGGACAATTGGGCCATCCAAGTGTCATTTGTCCCCTGAGCTTTCCCCCCTCCTACCTGGTTGGTGGGATCCCTACCCCTTCCCTCCCCCTGTCCCCGGGACTTAACAGGACCCTGGGACCGTGCGGTCGGGATTCTGTTGGAGCTGTTACAAGATTCAGAGATCCGTGACCCTGGAATAAAGCTCTGGATTAAACCCTCCGGCAGAATCCGTCTCCTTTTCCTCTTCACCGTCGCCTAAAGCCTTTCCACCAGAGCTAAAACTGAGTTCCTGCTTGCCTGGACTTGTTCCAAGTGCCAGCTGCAGCATCCAGCCAGCCAGGGGTGTCTCTGAGGTGAAAGGCACCTCAGTTGCTGCCTCTGGTCGAGCAGCAAGGGCCAGATGAGCCCAGGCACGTTCCACCCGGTAATATTGGGATCTTATTCCAGTAGAGTAAGTTATGCATGACTCTAGATTAATTCTGTAGTTTATAGTAGATAATTATTAAATGAAAAAGGAACTTTGTTGATATTAATGTTTAACATTGTTAGTATTCATTGTTCAAGTTTTTAAAAGACATTGTGTACAAATAGAGACTACAGTGGGTGTGACAGATGAAGAGAGCTGACTTTTGTGTGGCCTCAGCAGTTCTCATCTGTGATCTCAAAATGGGTCAGCTTATTCTGTAGCAGCTGCTGAATTGCTGCAACCTGCAGGCTGGAGTACAGAGAACATAGGTGCTGGTTTATTTTAATTTACCAGGCTGTCACCTAGGCTAGCTCAGTAGATATGTCATGAGCCAGTGAATTGTTGCTGCAGTGAGGGCAAGGGTTCCTGGGAAAGAGATTGGGAGGCTGCTGCTTGAACTCCCCTAAACTCTGCCATGGAAATCTGTTCCTTCTGCTAAATCAGAGCTGGTCACCAAACTGAGAACCCAGGAAATCAGCTCTTCCTCCCTGGGGGATTACATTACAGGAATTCATCTGCATCATTCACTGGGGTCCAGCTATGTCTGCATGGGCCCCTGCACTGTTGTGAGAGGGAATTTGATCTCAGATTATTGCATCCTTTGCTTATTCCTAAAGATAATTGTGAGGTAGTCCAAGATTCAGCATTACTCTAATTACAGAAATGTTCCCCACATTAATTTTGGGAATGGTTATCATGTATGAAATGCAGGTACTTTGATAACATGGTGATATGCATTACCTTTTAAAATTGCTGTGAAAAGTTGCTAACTACTACTGCTTATAACAATCTGCCCTACTCCCATCTTATAAATGACATAAGATGGTAACACATGATTAAGTTTTTAGGGATTGCCTATTTAAGTCACTGTGAAGTTTTTCCAGCTATTACTTTCAAAACTTTATTAAATGGAAATATACAAAATGCAAAAAACACTGCAGAAATACACTTATGCTACAATTATATCTAATACTTAATTATTGTATCATTAATTACATTTTTTAAACAATTACATACTTTACAGTATAGAAAAAGTTTTGGTTTTCTTCCAAAGAAATTATTCTCAAATAATTAGTCTCAAGTAAGCATTTGTCTGCCTGTTTAGTTGGGTTCATAACCTTGTCAGTTTTTTTATTACAAGCCTTGGCCCTCTAAACTGGGAGCTTATCAAATTTTGACATCGCTATTGATGAAGATATATCTACTTTTTAAATTGTTTGCAGTAATTCTTTAAGAAACTGCATGACTTGTTTTCCACTAAGCACGTTCTAGGATCCAGAGATCTAGAATGAGCTGAGACGGATGGGTCACAAATAATAGCAAGTTGGTAGGAATCAAAGGAAAAATTTCTTTCTGCTACCCTGTTTCTGGTATGGTTGGATAATGGCTTTAGGTATGACACATATAATTTTTTCAGAAGAACTAACATGATTTAAAAAACTGTAGCAATGACAGTTTTTAAATTTACATACATAATGTAAATTTGAGCTTTATGCTGGGAATGCTGCTGTGAAGTAGACTAAGTGTGATTTTCTGTGACAATCTAACTGTGTTAGAATTGTAGACTAGATGACTCAAAGCTGCCCTGCTAAAAATAAAGCAGGTTTCTGTTTTAAAATCTGAGCTGTACACACAAATTCAGAATATATATGCAAATAGAAAAAAAAAAAGCAGGCTTCTGTCCATGAGATATTTTTTGTGGTATTTTATTTAACTCTTATGTACAGTTCAAAGATTTGAAGATACTGAGAATTAAGATACTTAAAAGAATAGGTAACCCTGACCTGGTCATCAGAAACTGTTTCCAAGAGACCCCTGTGTCAATAGCCTAATACTTTTCTTGCAAATAAAAGAAGCTCAGTGGAGCAATTAGTGCAGGCAGCACAAGCTTGACATCCAGGTTTGCTTTTGTTAAATATTGTGGCCAAGTTAAATTTTAGAATCAGTTTAAAGATTAATAATTAAATTCCAAAGCAGCTTCCTTCACAAAATGGAGAATGGCATGGTATGCTTTATTACCCATGTTTAGGTATAGTTGTTGGGTATTTTCCAAGTCAAGCAAGCAATAACATGTGTGAGATGATTGTTTTTTAATTGCAACATGATGGAGTGAATTGGCATTTTGGGTTCTCTGTTTTTCTTTTACTCTTGTAATGTTTTTAATATTGTGATTTTTCTTATCCATTCTTTGAGATATATTGATAAATTATTTTGTTAGTCATATCAAGATGAGTTTTAATTATTTTTTCTTCTTTTCTAGAAGGTTTAGAAGGAGGGGAAGAATTTGACAGTCATCTGACCTGGGTTCTTGTCAGATTTTTCTTATTTAATTAGCATTATGAAAAGTGTCTAGTTTTTAAGATGCTTTTAGTCAGCTGAAAGCAGGCTTTTGCCTATTAAAATATAAATCTGTTCCATCAAAGACACAAAAAAGACATAAAATTGTTTTTCTAACTCATGCTCTGAACTACTCTCTGACCACTGACATTGAAGTTCTCTTTTATAATGTGTCTGGCTTAATAAGAAGTGACCTCTTCCACTTTCCATGATCTCTTTCCATGCCTTTTTAGTTGTGAGCATGCAAACAACACCAAATATTCCCAGTTCTAAAGCTATAATTTAAAATTATATGGGTGAGGCAGCCAAAATAAAAAAGTTTTAAAATAAATCTCACCCTGTTCTGTTATTTTTAGGGCTTTTTTGATGGTTTTGCTTTGTAGTCTAGGGGCTGAAATGGCTTCTGACACTAGACAAATTCTGTGCAATTTCCTCTTCACCCTGAGATCTCTGCAAGTGTTTGCTTTGGATTTGTTCTCTAATACAAGCTCACTGTACCTCTTAGGAGTCTGTAATCTTCCCTCGTTCTGATCTGAAGAAGGGAACATTACTTTTTCCAAGGGAGCCACTCCAGGTTATTGTCAGGACAGTAGAAACATGCCTCCTCTTAAAACAGTGGGACCCAGACTGCAGTGGCAAGATGTCATTACATGAAAGTTTTCTTTTTAGAAAGTTTTTCTGCTTAGGGAGGAGCTGATGGCTCTTTGTTAGTACAGAATTTGTCAGTTGCTGCTTATTCTGTCAACAAGCAGCAGTCTCCACTGTCCTTATGGAAAGAGTACCTTACAAACAGTTCCAAACTGTTCCTTTTTTGCTTTGGTTTTGGAGTATCCTTGGGAGTGTTGTTGCCAGACATAGGATCCAGCCTGTACTATAGAGTTATGTTTGAAGTGTAGATATTTGCATCTCTTTCACTCTTTCAAGGACAGTGCTTTTTTTTTTTTTCAATAGTAATCTATGTAGCATACAAGTATGAAATATAATTTAGACGTAAGAGAAGATTAAAAAGAAAAACACTTGATGCTTCTGTATCTTTCTCAGTGAATGATAGCTTTTCACTTCTGAAGAATCTGCTTTAGAAGCATATTGAAGGACAATTCCAAAAAATGCCCGTCTTGTGCCATTCTTGTGGAGCTATTCCACTTGGCCCTTTCATTAGTTTGGCTTTGGATGCGGGTAAGCATTAATTTTAACAGGGCTAATATTAGGGTTATAATCAGAGGTGTAATAAAAGAAGAGATGGAAACAACTTTTCCACAGTCGTGTTCATTATTTGTTTGTCTCACATCTCAGGGATCCGAATGCTGCTGCTACTGTCAGTAGCAGTAAGTTTGGTAATTCCGTATTATGAGAAGTGACATCTTTGTTGCATGAGCTGTCTTGTATGGAGTCTTTCAGACTTGTGGTTTCTTCTCCATGGTAGTTTGAATTCACATGAAACCCCAGGAGGTTATCGAATATTGCCAGTATGCAGACATGAAATAATTCTATATTTCCTTTAAGTCAGTGCAGGGAGCGTCAAAGGCTTCTGAAGAATCTGAACATAAATGAAAAATCAATATATTTGGACTGAACTTAGTGTAGAACTGATACCAATGGAAAGATGAAACCTTTGCTAGAAGTTAGTGCTTCAAACGTCACACTTTGTTAAAAATTATGTACAGCTTAAGATCTTCAGTCTAGGACAGAGCTTTTAAAATTTGCTTTTTATTGACTACAAGTCTGTGCTGTTACTGTGACACATACAGATCTTACATTTGAGACTTGCATTATTCTAACTAACAGTCATATACCTGGAAAAGACCTGAGGCTTAAAGTAATGCTTTCTGGTCCAGAACATGGCAACTTAAGGTTCAGCTGAAAGTTTCAGTTCTAAGCTGCAGTTTTGCACACTATTACATACTGAAACTGGCTACAGAGCATGGTGCTAAATGTCAAAGCTCACTGCTCCACCTCTCCCATGATGGCTGTCCTCCACAGAAACAGTGGAGCTGTTAAAAATTACAACTGGAAATAAATAATCAAATTTAGAGACAGAGGGAAGTCATTTATAGGTATGAACTCTAATCTGGGCATCCTAACAAGGGCTAAATCAGGCAAGTCAGTGTAAAGCAATATATTTTATGAGAGTTTTATGTCATTTTGGAACATCGCCTAGACTTTTTTCTGATGATCAGCCTCCAGAAATTTTCTTGCAAGGAGAATTTGTGACGTCAGATCTTCTGAACCACCTGTAAGCTTTCAGTGGTAACTGAAATCCAGGTAGCTATTCAAAAGCTACTTATGATAACAATTATTTTTATTTAATACTTTCTATGGAGTAAAATAACTACAGATGCAAGGAAAAAGCAAGATAAACATAGTAAAGTGTCCAGACAAGACTGAAAGGCAACTAAGAGGAAAATAAAGACTTTTGGGTTTGGGTGGTTTGGATTTCTTTAGCCTTTTGGTTTTTGTTGTTGAACCTTCAGAAATATTTAGCTCTGTGGTTAGGCTAGAAGGTAAAAGTATTTGTTCTGGGGGAAGTGGAGCATCACTTGGTAGAATGCTGTCAGGCAGTTTTATTTCACCTACTTTCTCTTTGACCTTTTAGAGTCTCATTCTATAGCTGTCTCTCAGTATATTAAGTTACATGTGCACCCATCAATTTCTCATGAAGGTGATTGTGAGGGGGGAAGTCTAGATGAGAAAAGTCAACTTTGTCTGTAGAAAAAAACCTCTCTTTCAAACACTTCAATAACAACTTTGAAATAAAAAGATTTACAATTGGGATTGATCCACAATACTGTAAAATTTCTCAAAAATGCGCCTGGACTCAGCTTTGTCATTATTGACGTTATCTGTGGTACTAGAGCAGAGTTATTTAATCATAGTAGCAGCTTAACTTGCATTTGCTCATATGTTTAGGATTGTTGGATAATGAAACAAAACAAATGGATGTTTTTGTTCAAATATGTTGCTTTCTTCACTTTCAAGACTGTTGATGTTGCTTTAATAGGAAATACAATATCCTGCAAGCACAAGTAACAGCTTTTCAGTGTGTACCAACTTGGGGTCTTCAGTGCAGTGTGTGTGTGTGTGTGTAGTGATCTTTCATGGCATGTGGTGCATTACCTAGACACCATGCAGTTAAGGTGAGGAATCCTGCTAGGATACCATTGCTTCTGTTGGTAAACTCAGGCTTTTAATGCCTGGTCCAACTTGTTTGAGTGTTGGGCTTTTTATGGTATAATATTTTCTTTGTGTAAGTTGAAGACCCCATCTTCTATATGACAAAATAATTTAGAGATCTATTAAACTTCTAATTTTAAAACAGTGATATATTGGTGATTATGTGAGTAAACTGGTTTTGAAGCAATGCTTTTGAATTACAGCAAGGCAGACTTAAATTTCCACTGAGACAAATAAAAAAGAAAATTTTTTTTCAGGACACAAAAAAAAGTATTATATCAATAATTTAAGTGCTTGCTTTTATCAATGGAATAGAAAATTATTGGTTTAAAAATCTGTTTTGTAACAATCAAGTCTTCCCTTGTTCCTGTGAATTTCAGGAATTATCACCTCGTTTTTTTCAGAGGAATGTTTTTCTGAGATTGTACTTCAGATAAAAATGAATAAACTGTAAAGAGCCCATGCCAAAATATGAGCCACCTTGATAAGATATGGATTTAATTGCATTACTTGTGTCTTTCATGAGGGAAGTAATCCTAGTCTGCAGATACTACACTTCTGCTAGTTCTGGCCCCTCAGTTTGGGAAGGACATTGAGACACTCCAGCACATCCAGAGGAGGCAACGAGGCTGGTGAGGGGCTGGGAACACAAACCCTGTGAGGAGCAGCTGAGGGAGCTGGGGGTGTTTAGCCTGGAGAAAAGGAGGCTCAGGGGTGACCTTATCAGTCTCTACAGCTCCCTGAAAGGTGGCTGTAGTCAGGTGAGGGTTGGTCTCTCTCACCAGGCAGCAACTGACAGAACCAGAGGACACACTCTCAAGCTGTATCAAGGGAAATAGGAAAAAGTTTTTCATGGAAAGAGTGATGAAATTCTGGAATGGTCTGCCCAGGGAGGTGGTGAAGTCACCATCCCTGGATGTGTTTAAAAAAAGACTGCATGTGGCACTCAATGCCATGGTTTAGTTGAGGTATTAGGACATGGGTTGGACTCAGTGATCTTGAAGGTCTCTTCCAACCCTGTGATTCTGTAATATAACTTAATATAATAAATGTCAGGGTAAGGTTTTCAGTTCTGGAGCTTTGGGGTTTTTTTCCTAAAGTGCTGAACCAGCATGGTAATAAAACTGAAATGAAGGAAAGATGAGTATTTAAATATCTCATTTGGAAAATGTACTGGAACATAAAATTTAAAATATCATCTAGAAAATAACAACAATTAATTCTGAAGTTAGTTTTATTTCAAAAGTCTTTTTTTAACATTTTAGGTAGGTTTTTCTGTATTTCTCTCTTTTTAATTTGGGCATTGCAAGAATGTATCTTCAAAGTTGGGAATTTAGAAATTGACACAGGGTTTAGTTCTACAGAGCACTCTAATCCCATTACTCCTCCCTCTGCATTTCTCGGTGTTTCCTAGCAGTGTAAAACATAGTATTTCCCAGCTGTATGTAGGAATCATGAATGTATTCACACTTGGAAGTACCTGGTGCTGGTATTTACTAGAGAAAGACTGTTCTCTCTATGAGTTTAAGAAACAAAATATAGAGAAGCTTTTTCTTTTCCTCTGTCAGAAAATGAAATTTCACTGGTGTTTTGTGATGCTTCACACTCTCAGCTATGTCTTTGTCAACGAATAGTTTTTCCTTCCTATGAAACATCAAAAGATTTCCAAGAGCCAGCTTTTTAAGAGCCTGTACCAACTGAGCCAAATCTGATAGGGTAAGAAAAAAAATTAAAGTATAAAGAAATGTTCAACATGAGGTAACAATGTGCACTTGCAGCCCAGAAAGCCCAAAGCCTGAGTTCCATCAAAAGCAGCGTGGACATCAGGTTGAGGGAGATGATTCTGCCCCTCTGCTCTTGAGAGACCCCACCTGGGGTGCTGTATCCAGAGGAGGACCATGAAGATGATCAGAGGGAGGAAGACTTCTCTTGTGAGGAAAGGCTGAGAGAGCTGGGTTTGTTCAGTCTGTAGAAGAGAAGGCACCACCATGGAGACTTTATTGTGGCCTTTCAGTACCTAAAGGAGGCTTGTAAGAAAGAGGGCGACAAACTTTTTAATAGGCCTTGTAGGGATAGGACAAGGAATAGTGTCATTCAGATAAAAGGTGGCAGATTTAAGGAAGAAAACTTTTAGAATTATAGAATGAAACTCTGGGCGATGGGTGCTCCATTCCTGGAAACATTTAAGGTCAAGTTGAATGGGGCTGTGAGCAATCTGATCTACTTCAAGATGTGTGTGGTCATCAGAGCGGGTTGGACTAGATGACCTTTAAAGGTCCCTTCCAACCTAGACCATTCTATGACAAAAAATAATCAGCCCAAAGGATACTGAAGTAGTCCTTGCAGTCACTGGGTACAGGAAACCCTTATTCAGAATGTCCTTTGCCATTTCCCAGCACCCTAATTCGATGATCTGCAGCAAAACTCTTGGATGTGCTCAGGTCTGTCTCGCTGATGAGGAGGTGCATTTTCATCATGAACAGTCTTGACAAAAGTCTTGTCAAATAGAGATACCCTTCTGCACAATTAAATGAAATTCCCAATCTACTGGATTCATGATCCACTTTCTTCTCTAATTTAAAACCAAGTGATAAGAGAGGGCATTTAACAACAGGGAACAATACACAGTGGTTATTGGCATTGCATGGAGCTTGAGTTAACCTCTAACAGTAACTGAGTTTCTAACACTGTCTGGACTCAGTGACTGAGGCTACATGGTGAAGTGTAGCGTGGGTGGAAACAGCATCGGTTAGTACTGTAATTTAATACGAATCTGGCAGAGAGGCTGGAAGCAAGGGCATAGAAAATTTTCACTTTCTTTAGGTTAGTATTATTGTCTGAGAGGTAGAAAATTAAACATTTTGCAATGTTTTCTTCTTTTGAGTACTTTTTAAAACATCTACTGAAATGAATAAAAGTCCAAAGTCTCCTGTTATCTTTAAGTGTTGAAATTATGTTGAGATTAAGTCAGATTAATTATACTTTATTCAGATAAGTTCAAATTCTCTGAGCTGCATTACAGTCAACTTGCTAGAATTAGTAAAAGTTGTGTTAGAATTGTTTTGCATTCTTTATTTCAAAAGAAATTGCAGAAGCATCTGAATACATGCTGTTAACTGCTTTTGAAGCAATATGCACTGTTCAGAATATTTAAATAACTAATGAATCCATTTATAATAAATCTTTCATACTTTGAAAGAGTATTCAAGATGAAGCCTGATAAAAGGGAAAGGCTTTTGTGTTGTAATCTCATATTTCATCATGCTTTTTGGAACTTGCATGCTACAAAAAGGATGTTTTAAATTAAAAGTAGTGTTTGTGGTTGCTTGAAAGTTCTTAGAAAAAAACCACTTGGATGTTAACAAAAATGGGATCCTGTTGGCATTTTCCATTCCATGCATGCGAAGTCAAAAGTGTAGTATCTAAATATGCTACAGGGAATTATTAAAATTACAGAGTTATTTCCTAGCCAAAACTTGAAATTATCTGCTAACTTTCTTGCTGTAATTTAGTGCTTAAAAATATGTACAATTTAACAGAAGTTAAAATTGTAGATGGTTTCCAACCTTTAAAATAATTCCCATTTGGTTGCAAATTCCATTGCAATTAGAAAAGGCCATAACAGTTTTTAGTTTTATTTAAGACATAGAAGAATAGATTTAATTTCCAAAAGTGCTGTGTATCAGCAACTCTGAAGTATTTTAAATTCTAGCCAGAAGCATAACATAATTGATATTTATATTATTTGGTATGGCAGCATTCTCAGGGCTGTCATTTGCTTGTAATTTTCTCCTTGCTTGTAAAATTGTCTTATTTATTATTTGCACTTTATTCCTAATCAGTTTTGCTAATGTAATAAAAACATTGAAATGTTATTATATGATTAGCAATTTTCCACTATATTAATCCAGCATTACATTATACTGTGTGGTGACAATAATGATTTCTAATGTGGTAATGAGAGAGAGTTATTAACATGTCCCAGTATTTAATAGTTTCTTAATTGCAAGATGGAAAAATATTTTAAGTTACCATAATCAGCTGTATTAGTGGTGAGAACTGTGAAATGGTGGGATCTGGACCATAAAAATTTAAAGATATATGTTGAGTGGAACACTTTCTCCATCACTATAAAGCTGTTTTGGTTTTATGCTTGTTTTCAGGAGTCATAGTTAAGCATAGGATTTTTTCCCCGTATATTAAACTCAATATTAATATTGACAAATAGAGGACGACTTGCAGATTTAAGTCATGTTTACCAGTGTGCATTAAATGGGTGTGTAACACACTTTTTAATGAGAAAGGTGAAAAGTCTGTGGTATCCAGCTGGGAAGATGATTTCAAGTGATTAAGCCTCTCCTAGCTGAGATACAGTGCACTAAAATAGCCACAGTACAAACGAAGAGCTGCATGTTGGCAGGAACAGGGATTCAGAAGCATCACTAAACAAGTACATAAATGTTATAAATTATTTCTCTAACTCACTACATTGAGTGGACTCTTAAATTCAGCAAACAATTTAGAAAGTGTTGGAGGTACTACAAAATTCAGAAGTTCAAATGGAGCTTCTGGCTGTGTGTATGTGCATGCATGGAACGGGCAGGTTTGCCTGTGTTTGTGTCTGGGTGTTTGTGCAGAAGTATTGCAAATACTGTATTTCAAAGTGTTTTTTATTGAGAAAAAATACTCTGTTTTAATAAAAACATTAAAAAATTTCAAGAAAATGTATTTCCCACTTAATTGTAAGAGTTTTATAGATAACTTGGAAAACTGTTGGGAAAGAGTAAAAAAGAGGAAAATAATTATAATTGGTGGGGGAAAGAAGTATATTTTCAAACCTAAAGGTATTATAAACCTGTATAAAGTAATGGTACAATGTGTACTGGCAAGTATGCTTACATAAAATCTTATTACAACAGCATCATGTTAAGCTTCAGATGGAAAACACACTGTAGAAGTGGAAAATATGTAGTCCTGTGGAGTACTATCATCAGTAATACAGCTACTACTGGGAAATTCAGCACTTGGCCGATGCTGGGTGTTACATTACTTCTAGAAATTAAATTTCTTGAGAAGTCCCTCCAATACAGTGTGTGTGGCATAAGAACAGGAGCAAAGTCACCTTATAAAAATTAAAAATACTATACTACAGCATTCTTAGGTGTAAATTGTCCACCAGGAAATGTGGGTTGTTTACCTTATACCCTTTTCAAATCAACAATTTAGTTTATGAGGTAGTGTTAATGACATATTAAAAAATTACTTCTAATGGTTCCACTGGAATGACTTGCATTTTATTACCCAATAAAAGCTGTGAGGCTTCTATCAGGATTCTTATAACTGAGGATTTTGCATAATACAGCTGTCACTTGAAGCCAGTATTTATGGACATGAGTGCAGTCCTGTAATAACTAAAGGATAAGCCTTCACTAATTTTGCATCTGCTACAATTAAGAGATAGATTTAGATTCACTTTATGTGGCATGCTGTAAAACAGATTCTGTGAATGAAGCTGAAATGTTTAGCCTGCTTTTATTACATGTTTAAATAGCATAAGGAATTGACATTTCAATACCCATCCCTCTAAATGTGTATATTATTCTCAGTGGTGCACTTCTTTGTCTCAATGATTTGCTTCTAGCCAGAAGTATTGTGTTCTCTTCAATTTTTCTGTGTAAAACTCATTGAAAACTTGCTCATATTTCAAATTTTCTTTTCAAAAAGAAGCAAATATAAACAAAAACATAGCAAATGCCAGCATTGCTTTCATCACTCTGGTTTTTAATCCACAAATTTCTACCAGCTTGTCACTGCGTTTTACTGAAAGAAGAAATTGGTCATACCTGCTTTAATCTTTTTTCAAGTGGTACACTGCAGCTACATTGAAGGAAATATTTCAGGTTATGGTTGGAATTCTGTGGTGAGATCAGACAATCTGGAATCACAGACCAAATGCAGTTTTCCTCTCTCAAATATATGAATAATAATATTGGTATAGTGGCACCTCTAAGCCCCTTCTTCTTAATCATCTACTTTTTATTATGTACAATATGGGTTACTGAAAATCCTGTTAAAATAGCACTCCAGCTTTTCCTCAAGTTTTATATTATTTCAGCACCTATGTTAGATGAAAAGGCTTAAAGCAACTGCAGAGTGAGATTTGATGTTTAGGTGCTGCACTGACTGTTCTGGTGTTACAGCAGTTGGGAGCATTTCTTGTGCTGCTTGCAGTGTCATGTTTCAGTAATGCATTCTTGCTGCTGCTTTACAGCTTTCTTTTGCCCATCTGTATAGTTAAATGTGACTCTCATGGTGTTTAATTCCTAGTTACTAAACCAGAGACTCTAACAGATGAGCCATCACTCACAGAATAAATGCTTATGAAGGTGCCCTGCAAAAGCATTAGCTGCTTAATCATATGGGGGTTTGTTTGTTCCTTGCCATCCCTTTCAGATATTCCTTTGTTGTGCCAGATTAAATATGGGATGCTATTTGTAGCTTAATTTATCTTTATGATAAGTATTGATGAATTTTTGTTTATTTCATACGTATCTATTTTCCATTTCCAGATGAAAAAAGTTGCAATACTTTTCTTTTGGATGTTAGGGAGAAAAGTTAGTGTGTGAAAATCTACACACAATTAAAGAAAGTTATATTAACAAAGTTTTATAACGGTATACGTAACTTTCACCTTATTTTTTGCCTTCTGTGTCATAAGTGACAACTCTGCAGATTTTTGGATGATCCTACAGCAGTGTTCTTTTTCCTTTTTGGTGGTTGGATTGTTCTTCTGCACTGTGATACTGTTACATGTGGGTGGACACCTTTTCTCAGATATCATGGATAAGAAATTAGGATGTTTAAAAATAGATGGTTTTCCCCTTGTGTCAAGGAATGATATTTGAAATTCAACATCTTAATGAATGGTTAAGAATACTTCCTTATTTGTCTGAAAAATTTTCAGATACTCCTATATCTCCTTTTGTCTCTGTAGGTACCTAAACATTATCTTGTAAAAACTGATTTTACTGGAAAAGGAGTATTTTCCCTTGCTGTATCAATATTTCTCTTCTTGCCTACTTATTTCAAGTTTTCTGCCTGTTTGTCAAAAAACCCAAACAAAGCAATGAACCCCAAACAACCACCAAAACAGCTTTTATTCAAGTATTTCTTAAACAACTTGACTGCAGTGCTCAGGCCTGATGTGTTGGTTTGATGGTTTTACATTCCCCTGTGCTTTACCTTTCTCCTCTCCTGTCTTGGGGTATTTGGGCCTTTCTCTTTAGTGGTCATCATGTGTATTAACAAGCAGGCCATCTGCTCCCTCAGAGTTTTCTTCCCAGTCTAGTATCTAACTCTTGAAGAAAACATTGAATATATCCCTTTTTATGTAATTTAGTAGAAAGTCTCTGATTGTCTTTTCAGTTCTTTGTGTGCTGGTGCATTCGGAATGGATTCTGGAACAGGGAGTAGCTTTTTACTGAAACTATAAAAAGTATCTGCTTAATTTTTCTCAACTGCAGTATTTGCATTAAAATGTTCTTATCTTGTCTTTTATAGTGCCTCTGACCTCACCGGGTGCTTGATTTTTTTTTTTTTCAACTTTACATTGTTGCCAATGACTGAGGACTATCCCCAGCTGTCCTATTTACTTCTTAAGGTTCACGTATAGTTTCATTCTGGGAATTAATATGTGAACTGCCTCAGAACCCTCAAAAGAACTGTTCTAAAATTGTCTTTTGACAGAGACCATTTCCTACTTCACATCATTTATTTCTGATTGTTCTCTTCTGGGTTTTGTGTATTGCATCTGTGATGTACTCTACACAGCTGGTGGTCATTTGTCTTCTCATCTATATTGATCTCCTTGGCTGTGTCAAACAGCTTTCAGTCTGTTCCACCACAAGCAGGAGGTGAACAAAATGCGTGCTATAACTACATTCATTTGTTCTGGTATGAAAAATAATGCCTTCCTGTAGACAGTGAACTGCATCGATTACAGAATTCTTATATTTTTTGTTAGTGTTCTGTATTAATAAAAGAAATATCAAACCTGATCATTCTAATAGTCAGTTGTTACCCTTTAAATTAAAGGTGTGTAGTCTTTCCTTTGGATAAATCCATACAGCCATCAGAACAATAGCAGTGCGCAAATTATGGCTTTTGCAGGAAATCAAGCAGGGAGTATGCAAGGCTCTGTTGTTTCTTTCTATATCCATCTTTGCAATAACAATGTCTCTGCTCATTCTCACAATCCTTAATTGTCAGAGTATCCCATTTGAGTTCAATTATATGCTCTTAAGGGGTAGGAACCCTGTTAATGTTTATCTGTAAAGCCCTGTGCTCATTTATAGCACTCTGTATGTAGTGATCAATTTTCTTTTATACTATGCATTCTGGTTTGTACTAAATCCATTTTAGCAGGCAGTAATTTTTCAACACCAGTCTTTCTCAGTGTGTGTTATTGGTAGTTCAGTGAAAAACTACAACAGTGGCATGCAGTTGTTACTTTCTTTTTATCAATTTTCTTTCTTAACTAACACTTTCAAAAGTGGTAAAATTACATATTATTTAAGAACATTGCATACAGGTTAGGGTAAATCTTATTTCTTCTATTTTTCCAAGACCCGTGTTTTTCATGTGCCAATTAAGAAGAAAACCCAGTGGGGATATTTGTTTATGCATGCAGGAAAGCGGTCTTATTTTCTTCTAAAACAGCCATATTCTACATCAAAGTGATTAAGTACATTACATTTAATGTCTTCATTTTTTTTTAGAGTACTTTTGTATTGAACATTAGAAATGCAGGTGATGACTGATAAAAAGTGTCTTATTCATATAGCTTCAGTAGAGAAGGAAGTGAAGTGAGCATAAGATCATGTGTCTCTCTTAACTTTGTACTGAATATTGTAATATGAAGAATAGGAAGCCCAAAGTGCTACTAAAAGAGAAACTGTGGTTTTACCACTGTGCATTTGTCCAGAACAGGAGCTAGCTCTGATGATTATTAAAACAGAAATTATTTTTACAGTATTAATTCTGCTTATGGTTACCTGAAGTCAAAGAAAATTATTCCAATACAGTTCTATTGGACTTGCTGGTTTCAGTTATTGAACTACATAAAAAAGGAATTTAGATTCACCATAGAAGGAAACCAAATTGACTTGGTCACTTTCTGAGTGGTTTTGACCTTTATAAATAATACTGACCACTTGTTTTGGAGTTTTTAATAAATTTTGATTATTTTTATAATTTTAAAGAATAAGACTAGGTGGCATACCCCAGAAATCTTCATACTGCACAGGTTTGCTAGATTGTACTTAGGATATGTGTATGGCAAAGGCCTGAGGAGTCCAGAAGATGCACAGTGCTAGGGAGCTGACCAACAGACAGGGCCTGATGGCTGCCACTTCCTGGCTTCCCTTGGCTTTTTCTCTTGGTCTTTGCAGACTGTCTGAAGTACCATTCTACATATCTGGGACTTTCTGTTTGGTGGGTCTTTTAGCCTCCACACAACTGTACAAGGGCATTTCTGCCATTTAGCTCATCTTCCCATCTTCAGTTTTGACTACTGTCTTCTGAAGCATTTAGGTGTCTGTTGAGCTGAGTAAATGTCTGAAGTTGTATCTGGAATTATAGATATATTTTGAGCATGAAATGATTCTTGCATGCCTTTATGCCTTCACTCTCTAATAGTAAAGCTGGAAGAACCATAGCTATTTAAATGAGAATTGAATTTTGTGATGCCAGTTCTTTAAATCCTCTGTCCTGCTGGCAAATGGGAGGCTGATAGAGCCAGTCTTAGCTGTGTCAGAGAATATCATTGGTTACACTGTACATGAGAATGGGAGCTCCCCATGAAAGATTTCATGTTCTCTTTTGGTTAAATGGTCACACAGAAACACTCTGTTTATGAGAGTGAGCCACTGAGCAAGCACCTTGCTGGCAGTGTTGACATTCAGTATTTTATCTCCAATCAATGTCAGTAAATGGAGGAGTTACCTAATACTCTTGAACATGGCAGGTGCTATATTCAATACTGAACTTCAGTTATTTAGGCACGTGCACTTGAAAATTCATATGAGTTTGGATTCACACTGAAGAAATCCTGACAGAAGCTATTTCTATTAAAATGAAACATTTTTAAAAGTTAAGTTGCTTCCTTCTTTTAGGATTGAAAATGTGGCTACAAAGATTTGTTACAGAGATGAAAGATTGCTAGACAGAGTAACTGACAGTTTCTACATGTTTGTGGTCAAAAAAAAAACTTGTCTGGTGTTATCAGTTCAAGTGAAATGTAGTTGTCCCATGGCTTCTTAACAGTTAAATATAACTTTTTCCCCAAGGTAGGTTTTTTTTTCCTCCCTTGCCTTGCAGGTTGTTTTTGCTTACAGCTATTATATATTTGTTTTTCTGACATATTTCCATGCAGGATATTACCAAATGAAGTATTTGGCAGAATTACTCCTCTGATTTAGCAAAAATGAATAACACTTCATCTGTAACTAGAGTATCCATGTATTCTCCCTGGAAAAATATATTATGGTAGATACTTCAGCATTTTTTGAAGTGTTTTATCACAGTTTTAAATTCAGAAACAATATGTCATTGTCCCAACAGCCATTTCAGAAATTGCTTGGTTGCTTGTATTTTATGGAAGTGTGATGAGAAGGGAAGGAGAATATTTTCGTGTTGTTTTCATTTTGTAAGATCAGGGGCCAGTAAAAGCTTACTATAAGGGTATTGTGATAAAGTAGTACCTTCAGATTTTTACTTAACTTTACAGTAGTCCATTTACACTGTTGGAAGTAGGCTGACTTTTAAAAGCCAATAAAGAGCATATGTTGAATGCCAGCATAGGTCAAATGGGTAAGAAAATCCTGCCATTTCAAAGTAATTACAATTCAATTTTGTGTATTGTGTGGACAGCTGCTGTTTGCAAGAGAGGAAATGTAGTGATAACAGTTAAAAACTGCCAATGAAAAGGCAGGATAACTCCACAAACTGCTGTATTGGAATGCACTTCCGTAGAAAACAGTTTTAAGATGATGTCTGCAGATAATTGTTTTCTTATGTATGCAAAACATTTGATTATGACTAGTAGTTATTATTCCATGCCATAAATTGTTTGATATTTCCTTATTACAGTCATACACTAAATGGATAACTTGCTAATCTGTTAAAAAAAAACAAAACAAAAAAGCAACAAACCAAAAAATACTCAACTTTTCTATATTTTGAATGTTTATTCAGAAGTATGTTTAATTGCTTGCTGCCATGAAATCAATTGCTCAGAAGTTATGGTATGCCATAGTTGGTGGGGCACTGAAGATGCTATGGAGTGAAGTAGATTCAAGAAAAGATAGGCTTCTTCCATAAACAGATCTTAAGACCCAGAAGTCAAGGAGAGGTGGCTTAACCTATTCTAAGTATTTCCATTTTTGCACTTGGAAAAAGGTGTACATTTGAAAATCAGCAACTCTTAGCTGGTGCTTATTTGTTCAGGGTTTTATCTTTAATTGCAGAAATCATTCTTCAATGTAGGCATTTAAAAAATTCTAGTGGAAATTTTGGACTTTGGTGTTTGGAGAAAACTGATAATTGGGGTAGTGTGAGTTGGGAGTTGGAAATTGGTTGGTTTTGGTTTCTTCCATTATCATTTTTTTCTCAAGGTGTGTTAATGAATGAGTTTCTAAGGTAAAAATTTAAAACCTATGTACCTTCAGCCCAGAATATCAGATAGTTTTCAGTTCACTTCACGGTCCATTTACAGAGGTTGTACTTCATCATTTGAGAATGTTATGAGAGAAGCTGTCAACAACCTTGCTGAAGTCAAGATAAACAACACCCTTTGCATTCCCTTCATTCACTGACCTAGTAATCTCAGTGTAGAAAGATGTATCATCTAAAGTAAAAATCCTTGTCATCCTTTTTTTTATTAAGCTACATGAAGCTAGAATATTTTAGGATCCATTTATACCTTCTTTGTTTTTCTGATTTATGATGATACTTCCTGTCATCATCATAATAATGATTCTGTAATCTACAGGTTTACAATAATATATTCTGAAATCAGTATTTTTTAAAATATCACTTTATTACTTACAATCAGTACCTGAAATCTATTAAATGTTGAAGACATATTAAATTATTGGATCAAGATTAGCATATTGGGTAAAATTAACATAAGTTATGAATATTGATCATCACAGACAGGGTTCATTTTACACTGAATACTTACTAGACCAAGAATAAAAGTAAGGTATAAAGTCCAACTTGTTTTTTGTTCTGCTTGGGATCTTTGGGGGATTTTGAAAGCTGTAAGTAGCTTTTATATATTAATTTTGACCTTTTTTCAATAGATAGTCCCCCAAATTTTTAATTTTTCCTATCACTACTAGCATAGAATGGATTATTTAAAATTGGAATCTCACAGTATCATAATATCCAAAAAAAGCCATTCTTCAGTAACATGTTCAACACCAAGTCAGCTGGCCATTAATATATATCTAAAATGAATCCTTTCAATGAGATCAAAATCAGGTGATAGTAAAATGTATATCAGTGTCAAAATAATACTGAATATAAATCTTAGCAGACTGCTGATCTGGATGTGGTAATTTTCTAATTCTCTGCCGTACTACAGTTACAGTTAGTAGTCTATTTTATTTTGATCTTTCTAATGAATCATACAACACCTTTTGGAAAAGTGAGTGCTGGAATACTTCCATCTAGAAGTCTTTGCCAAATGTAGTATTATTATTATAAAGTATGTGTAACTTCCTTTGCCAATCATATGAGCTATGATAGCAGAATGGAATGCCAAGAGCTGGCAGCTGTTTGTTCTTTTATTCACTCTCTTTGATATTCCTTGCTTAGTCATTAGTACTTCCACAAACATTTAGCAGGTTAATGTGTCAGCTACATATCAGCTATGGAAGTATTTCTGGCAGTCTTTCAAAGAAACTTTTCTTTTGTGGCTGAAACAATCCAGTCTTCTATTCAGTGTGTTAAAAATAACTTGAGTTTAGATTATACAGACTGTAGCTGTAAAACTGAACATGGGTATCACAGTTTTTATTAAGTGTTTAAAAATCTACTAGGTACAATTTATTCGGAAAACTTAAATTTAAGAAATCTAAACACACAGTTTTTCACCTGATACATAACTTTGTTTTACTCTCATCAGTGTTTCAGATTAAAGAAATAATAAATGGACAAAATGACAGCACAAATTGCAGTTTTAAAAAAAAAGGTAGAGTTGCAGGTAAGCTTCCATTAGCCAAATTAAATTCACTGTCAAACTCTTAAATCTAATTAATTTTGTGTCTAGAATATTATGACATCTAAATCTACTCAGACTTCTCTTCACATGTTGAACTACTGCAGCTTCTTCTGTGCCAGTTACACTTGTACTTCTTCCTGAAGATCTTACTCTGTTTGTGTGTTGTACTTGAGGTTTGTTTCTCAGAGCTGCAAATCCACCCACATGAATATATTGTCATTTTTGTCCCATCATATGATTTTTCCTATTCTTTAAAGTTACAAGTTGTGTTTTCTTAATACGTTCGAAGTTCATAGAACACAGAATATCCCAAATTGAAAGGATCCACAAGGATCATCAAAGTCCAGCTCCTGACCCTGCACAGGACACCCCTTAGAGTCACACCATGTGCCTGAGAGCATTGTCCAAACACTTGCTGAACTCTGTCAGGCTGGTGCTGTCACCACTTTCCTGGGGTGCTATTCCAGTACCTGATCACCCTCCAGGTGAAGCTTTTTCTCATATCCAACCTAAACCTCCCCTGACAACTTCAGGCCATTCTCTTGGGTCCTGTCACTGTCACCCCAGAGCAGAGATCAATGTCTGCCCATTCTCTTCCCCTCAGAGGAAGCTGTAACTGCAGTGAGGTCTCTCCTCAGTCTCCTCTTGTCCAGGCTGAACAGACCAAGTGACCTCAGCTGCTCCTCATGTGGCTTCACCTCAAGGACCTTCACTGTCTTCATAGCCCTTCTCTGGACACTCTCTAATGCCTTAAGCTATTATATCTAAATAGCTTGAAGTTAAGATAAAATTCTTGCTTTTCAGCTTTTCTCTGTATGGCTCTCAAATGAAAGTGTTAAGCTGCTCAGAATAAGGAAACAGAAGTCATTCCCAGCAGTTACAAGGACTATCCCCACTTACAGCTGTTCTCTGCTGTGAATCAATAGCTCAGGATCTGAAGCATAGAGCTTTTCTTTCTTAGAGTTGGGAAGTGCAGTTTCTTATCAAAGCACCTTCCCACTTGCCTGCAGACTCTATACAGTGTATTGGAAAGAGTTTGTTGTCACTGTGATGAACATGCTTAACTTCCATTAACATTAATGGGAGCTATGCCAGAATGTCAAGAGAAGGATCACTTCCCAGTGCAGTAAAGGAATTAATTAAGCTGTGTTTGGTTCATTGGTTACTGAAATGTGATCATTAGACTCAAAGGAAAAAAAACCCCAAAACTATTAGGGTGATAGACTAGTTTACTTTGTACTGTGCTGAAACCTCTTGATTTGCCAAGGCAGAACTATTAGAAGATTGGTTAAATTTGGGTATTTGCTGTACAAGTATGGTGAATGTATAGCATGACAAAAGTACTTGTTAATGGTTTCCTGAGATGTAAAAGGAGCATATTTTATTTGTGCAATTAAATAAGCTGAAATGAGACTTTTTTTGAAGGTTGCTTATAAAGAAATATCTGACTTGTTTTTGCTAGCCATTTTGACATCTAACATGCTTGTAGTAACTGCATGAAGAATTGCTCACAGAAATAGTTAGGGAACTGTAACTGAGAGAAGCACTGAGGTATGTATTCAAACCCCTTCTGCTGCTCCATTTGGTATTAATAATGTTGTGCTTGGTTTTTCCCTATTCTCTGTATGTTGAGTCAGATAGTTACAGGTAGTTGGAGTTCTTGTTTGTCTCTATATTAAGCCCCACTATCAAACACAAACTAATCCAGTTATTTTGGCTGTTCTGGAAATTCTGTAACCCATTCTCTCTGCCATGCATCTGTTACTTCAAATAATATCTCAAAATAAATATGGATGCCTTCTTGAGTGCAGCATGATCTGAAACAAAAAACGGATTCATAGATAGACTAGCTTGAATTTTTTTCTTTCCTCAATAGGTAGTAACACCCTGCAGTTTGTGTAGAAGATAAACCATAGCTTCTGTTAGTGTTTGTGTAGAAGGGTTCCCTGAGTGATCCAGATCTCAGACTGCATATTTAGAATCACAGAATCATTAGGGTTGAAAAAGACCTCTAGACTGAGTCCAGCCCTCAGCCAAACACCACCACCACAACTAAACCATAGCTCTAATTGCCATGTTGTTTCTTGAATACTTCCAGGGATGGGGACTCTACTGCTTCCCTGGGCAGCCCATTCCAGTGCTTAATAAACCTTTCAGTGAAAAAATTCTTCCAAATGTTCAACTTGAAGTAATTTTTTTTTCCAAATACTAGAAGCAATTCCATCTTTATTGTGCCTTGTGGTAGATATTGTCTTCAGAACACAGTAAATAGCACATATAATACTATTTCTATGTAGAGTATTTATTGCTTGGTTTAGGTGAATATTTTTGTTTTGAATATGCAGAATCTCTTTTCTTTTTGGTATGAAACAGTATAATAAATCTTGAAGTACTTTATTATCTACCATCTTTTCTGAACCAAATTTTACGCTTTCACTGGAGTTTGGTACAAAACACAGGAATGGAAAATTGCTTTATAATGGCTTCCCAGTGCTCATCTTTCATTTAAATTTCTAGGGGATGCTGAAGATTTTCTCTGTGTTAATGAAAGCAGAACAGTTTTATATGCATGCCTGGGAACAATTTATTGTGATTGACTGAACAAATTTTATCCGTGTAATGGTAACAATAGCTTGGTTCTCTTCCAGGTACATTTGTCTCATTAGTACAGTTCAAGGAGACCTTGTCTTGGAATAATAGGTTGTTCAAGGTAGAACAATTTGCAATTGTTTTGCAAGTAGCTATGATAGGAAGTTTTGAGGTGACATACTCTCCTAGACAGAAAACTAGAATTTTTACAGGGGAAATCAGTTAAGTCAGCATGGTCTTCCGGTGATGCAATTGTGAGTAAGAAGTAATCCCCTGCTATAACAAGGTGACTGTACAATAGCTGGGAATTACAATAAAGAAGGTACATCTTGAGATGTATTTATGCTGTTAAAGTGACAAAATATTGAATGACTGTATAATGCTCAGCCATATGTGCTGTAGTTATAACTGCTTCTTTATTTTAAGGTAGTTTCCATCTTAGCAAAACTCAGGATTTTTCTCTTAGAAATTTCATGTGCAGTGTTAGTCTGAATTCCATAAATCAGCTGATTTCTCTGTACTTGACAGAGGTGGCTAATGCTCTCTCAGTGGGATCTATCCCTGCACACTGCCAGTTGTGGCAATTAATTGATATGCTGTAGAATTCTGCCAGAAATGTCTTTTCTCAGTTTCAGTTCCTCCTTAGTGTACAGGAATGCAATCTGCTAATTCTAATCATGCTATCTGCAAACTGGCTTAATGTGGACAGACAGATTAGTAACAATTTAAGAGGATTTCTGTATTTGTTTTTGTTTTTAAGGAGTCCAGAGCACTGTTGCAGAAAGCTTAGACTTCCATATCGGTGTTGAGGTTTGTTTTGGTTTTTGCTTGGTTGGTTTGGTTTTTTGTTGGAGGCTTGGTTTGGTTTTGTTATTCTGAGGAGGGGAAGTAGAAGATTAGCTTATTGTAACACAGGGAGTTGTCTAGATGTGTGTGATGTCTGGTAAGGTCAGGGTAAAAAGGATTTTTGCAGCTCCCTACTTTGGTATCTTCTGCATGTGCATCCTACAGCACTGTCAGAGTTGTTGTCTTTTTAAAGCCTCATTCTGAAACAGTCCAAGATTTGTCATATGTCTAGCTCTCATTTTTTAACATTGCTATCTTTTCTTCTGGCTTGAGCAATTTTTAAAATGGATAATGGATTAGCAAGGAAATTGGATACGATTTCTTGACATAAGAATTCTTCTTTGGCTTTTAGCAGAGGAAAGAAAGAAAAAGAGAAAGAAAAAGTTGACATGATTAATGCTGTAAGTCATTTAATTGCAGGAATGACTGCAACAGCATTGTTTTCCTACATTTGTCATCCTAACCTTTCCAAAATGTTAAAATAGTGGGTTAGACTGGGATTTTAACAGATAAAATTTGGAAAAATCAAGTGTTTATTTTGGCTCACATAAAAAGTTCTAGAAGACAGTATGCTGAGGCTGGAGCTGAATTGTTGAGAGACAAGTCATCAAAAATACTGCTCTAAAGGGTGAGCTTTTAGTATCACTAAATTGAGAAGGAATCCTCACTTTGGCAGTTATTTCTGCTATTTGAGGAAGCAACCTAAGAGTTAATAAATCTGGATTTAGACACAGCAGGCATGACACACAGTCTCTCTACAAAGATTAGCTATAAGCTATTGTTTCATTTGTAACTCTGTTTGGGAGTGGTGGTGGAAGAGGAGCAACTATTGAAGATACCAACTTGAACTAGCTGAATTTGGGTTCATTTCTAATTTACCTGGTGGAGGGCTAGAATGTAAGAAAATATTGCAGAAGGTAATCTCACACCTGAGGAGTTGCAGCTGTACTAATCACCAAAGGTTAGGAACAGGCCTGCCCTTAGTGTAGGCCACAGCTGTGTCCAATAAGAAGACGAGTGCTACAAAAGAGTGGGGTAGCTGGGTGAGGAGAGAGCTGGAAGTTTTTGGTGCTGTGAAGAAGGAGGAGTCAGCGCTGTGAGGAGATGCCCATGAGAAATCACCAAGCAGGTATTGAACTTTTGCAATAAGATGACAACATTACCCTTTGAAGGAGGATGTGGTTTAGTATTTGCCTTGTGTTTGTCTATGGTAGGACCAAGTGATCATGATCATTTTAGATCAAGGCTTGTTAAGTGGTTCAAATTCAAGAAATTCTTGTCTGCTCTCCAGATTTATTTGTATAGCAAAAATCTAGTGGATGTCCACTTCCAGGAAACAACTGGAAAGGTCTGGAAATGAAGACTTTTCATACCATGTTGCATTTCATCACTAGAAATATTCGACTTAATAGGCTAAGTTGAAATGCAAATAGTTGTTAGGCCCTCTGAGAAGTTAGTAATGGTGGTCATGCTCCTCTGAAATTTCATTTAATGTGAAAACCAATACATAACAGATTTTAGTCTCATAAAAATCAGCCTGTCCTTTTGTGACATCTGTGTTTGTTTTTCTGGAAAATATATAAAATATATACTTCCTTTTGCCTTAAATATATAAAAATATATATAATATATAAAAATATACTTCCTTTTGCTTTAAACAAGGCAAAAGGAAGTATAAAAAATCATTTTAGAAATACAAGTCATGGTGGTGATAGTAACTAGTCCCTGGTCAGATGGTGTGATGAGGTGACAATACACAATCCATACCTTCTCCCTGGAGAGTGAGGTGTTAGAGAGGGAACCCATCCTGGTCATCTCATACCATCTATGCATAGGGCACTGCTGTACACCCATATGTGTTAAAGGAAACTGTGAGTTTAGGAATGCTCTTGATAAACCTGGGTATCTGCTGTCACTGGCCACTGCTGCTACTGGCCAGTCATGGGTGGCTTTTAGATTTCAGTAGCAATTGTCCAGTCCTTCTAGACTGCCTCAAAATAAGAGTAATCACGTTGTTGTATTATCCCCAGTTGTTTTTATGCCATACTAATATGGCATTTTTCAGAGTGTGGGTTATGTCATGTTACTGAAGGGATGAATGTTGTTTAAATAATGGATCTGCAGAAATAATTTTTGTTAGTATTTGGGTGGTCTAACTTCATTTCAACTTGTTCTTTTTTATTTTAAATTGCTTGGATTTAGTTAAAGTACCTCAACTGGTAAAAAGAAATGTGTTTATATTTTCTTAGAAATAAAAAGTGGTGATGCTGCCTTTGAAATCATATGTATAGGGAGAACTTTCATACCAGCATCAGGCATTGATCTGGTCTACTTGGTTTCAGATTGCTTTATGGTTACTAATTAATGTCCTCACAGCCAACTAATGTAGCAATGTCTTTCCATCCTGAGGACCTGATTTTGAGTGGTAGTGCACTGTGTAGAACAACTAACAATTTACCAACAGAATTAAGATAATAGGACCAAATTCTCTTTTAATACATACTGGGGTAATCCCACTGATATCAATCACATTCCATTCAAATAAGTATGAGCAGAAAATAGGCTTTTAGGTTAAAAGCATCTGAAATGGATAGGGATTTGATCTGGAAAATTAAAAATAGGGACTAATGAGTTCACCTTTTGTATAATAACTTGTTAGCTTTTGCATAAAGGAAACAGTTTTATAGTCATTATAGCTGGTATATATAAATATTGAAACTTGTCCTTATCTTACAGTTGATTTATTGACAGATTCTCCTCTTAATGAAGTTTAGATAGATTTTTTTTGTTGTTGCTGTTGAGTCATATCTTCTAATGCATTAGCATTTTTTTGTACAGAGGCTGCCTGAAGCTACTTTGGTGCTTCTGTTTTAAGAAGCATTTCTGTATCTTGCATGATGTATTTAAAAAAGCCAATTTGCATTTTATGTCAGGTTATCATTTTGACAGCCTTCTAATCTACTGTGTTCCTCAGAAGTGAATAAATAGATAGAATTACAAGTTGTTATTGATGGGAAATCATTTAATGATGTAATTACTATTAATATAGCAGCTAAAAATAATAAGATAAAAAAACTCAAGAAGGAAGCCTTTAAATGATGTTGCAGTTTCTGTCTTTCTGAAAGGGAGGTATCTCAAGATACTTACAGTCCAAAATCCCTTGATTTTAGTTTTCCACAGATGTTAAGTTAAATACAAATTATACTTACAAACATCCAATAGAATAGATTTTGTGCTGTACAGAAAATGATACAAAATACCAGAGTAATGAAAATTAAGTATAGATCCAAATTAATGAACACATGTACTGTTAGAGTTTCACATGAAGTACATGCTGTTGTCCATGCTGGATGTTGAGGGCTCACAATTGGCATGCCCTGCAGCCAGTGCAAGCAGGGTATGGGGATATGGGGCTGTTGCCTTACATGGTGCTGCTGAAAGTTTCCCTGAACAGAAAACAACTGTTTGCTGAATGACATTATTGCTTAGACTGGTCTTTATCTTCTTCTATAAGGCATACCTAAAAATATTTCTTTAAAAAGTAAATGGACTCAGATGGAGATATTTTATGACAGATTTATTATAAAATTCAATTTACCAAATTTCTTGTATTACCAATGCATCAGCTGAGGATTTCTGTCTCATTCAATAGCATTGACTGTCCTCTATGACATGTACAGGCCCAGAGTATGTCACACCAAATTTTGGCCGCAAGATTTTTCAATTTTTTTAAAATTTTTTGTAACAGTTATTGCCTGTGATACTAGTAGAAGCTACTCTAGTCCTAGAGTATGTTTTGGAAAACAGTACCTTCTGCAAATATTTCTGATTCTGCCTTTTGGGGAAGGAATGGTTTGGTTTAGTTTGTTTTTTCTTGTGTGGCGGCCCTTCCAACTCTTGCCTTTTGAATTTAGTTGTGAATCCACATTTCACCCTTATAGTACAATCTTCATCAATAGCATGCATTCCAAAATACAGATAACCCCCTTGGTCCCTGCAAAAAATTCAAAATCTGTGAATTTGAGGGATAGAAACAAGCACATTTTCAGAGCTGCTGTTTTTGCCTATAGTTAAAGGATCAGTTGCCAGTAGTATTTTAAGACATCCTTGTAAAACTGGACTAATTGAGATCCCAAGTGGGCCAGGGCTTTCCAGATTCTCAGAAGAAATTGGAAAAGGAAGGTGTTAACTTCAAAATAGACCTGACTCAAAGAATATTAACTGGATCAGGAATGTACAGTTGCTAGCAAAGCATCTTCTCAGTGTTTGGTGTATGTTTGTCTCCTTTCTTGTTGATTTTGATTTTATATGTGAATAAAATATTTCCTGTAATATCAAAGATAAGGTGAAGTTCATCAGGTATGACCCTGTGGGGTTTTTTTTTAACCCAATGGCCAAGAAGCTGACACTCTTTTTTTTAAATCAAAACCAGCATTTTAGTAAATGTAAGCTTTCCATTGCCTTCCACTCCTGCCAGATTGGGTCTTGGAGTTCAGTGTTGAGGTGGAGATGACCGTGGGAGTAAAGTGTCAAGTGCCTTAGCAGGGATTGAATTCAGGAAAAAAACAAATTTAAGAGCAATTTGCAGTTCTTTTTCAGAAGTACACAGGAGTTGGCAACTAAATTATCTGTTCTGTGAAAATTATTTCAACTTACTGGAGTGTTTGAGCTATGTGCCAAGAAATCCAGGTAGTGTCAAGTGCTGCTTTCAACTGCAAATAATTATATGTGACTTCTGTAATACATTTAGTTAAAATAATTTTTTAAAAAAATTAGATTTGTTACAATGAAATCTAAAAATTACCGTGAGGGAAGAAATACGTCTGTTTAAAAGAAATCTATTTTGCTATTTTTTTAATGTATCTTGGGAATCAGAATGGGATGTCTTTTAGTTTGCGGCAAATAGAAATTCTCCTAAATTAAATTGGTAAAAGCATCGATTGTACCGCCACAGCAAATCTAAAGACATTATGGACAAAACTTGCAAAAAGAGATTTTTGTGATTGGAACAGATAAAATACAGTATTTGTATGCTTAAGAAATAGTAAAAATAAGTTTTTTTGCCATTCAGTTATTGGTGACTAGACTAAAGCCCCATCTATTTATGTGAATGGCTAACATTAACTGCAGTGGAGGAGTCACATGTCATGTCTCCCCTAAGTGAATGCAGAAGCATCTGACAGAAGGGCTTGAAGAAGTTCTCTGCATTGGGCTACAAAATTTCCATGTTGTTTCTCCTGGAGACATCTGTGCAGAATTCCCAATGTTACTGTAGCAGAGACAATAAGACAGGAGCTGTGCAGCTTATATCCTGTCTTCATTTTTTATCTGACTGGTACCAGAATAAAAAGCTGTTAGAAATGTGAAAATGCATTCTTTATCCAAAGTTTCTTGTTCTTTCCTGAACTATTAAAGACACCTCTGTTTGTACACATTGCAGTGAACTTAATGGATTTGCTTCGATAACAAAACAATCTAATTTTGAGGGAGTACTTCCCATGGGGAATACTATGGCAGTTTTATTATTTTTGAGAGTGTGTATGAGTTCTCCAAAGCATTGTTCATGTGCACACTGTGGACCAGTATTCCCCTGGAATCTCAGCTTGGGCTGTTCCAGTCACAGGTTTGGTGGACACAGAGCATTTCCAACTAAATGTGGTTGGAAGTCACACATGAGGAATCCAAAGGCTTTTCCGGGATTTGCCAGTCTTGAGGCAGTAATTTTTCAGTTGATTGACATTTTTCTTTCTTAGAAGAGGGATCATTCCTTAAGAATATTGAACTTTGGAGGGGGAGCATTTCCATGTGGAACTGTGGATGAAGTATATGGTACAACAATTAGGAGAGGCCAATCCTGAAATTCTAATTCCTAAAAGGATCGACTCAAAGCCTAATATCTCCTTTCCAATGTTTTGACTTGGTCTTTAAGAGGGCTCATAGTCCAGTAAGAGAAAGCCTTTAAGTTCGAGGGAAGACACCCTATATTAATCTTTTTTTAAAAACTTCTTTTCTCCTATTCTCTTTTGGAGAAGGTTGTTTATTAACTCTGGAAGAAATAAACTCCATATCAGCTTAGATGGAATGCTCCACCACAATGCTGTAAGCCTTACTGGATATATATGATAAAGTTGAGGCTGAATTTGTACTCTTTGCTACTGGGTATGATGGTTTTCTGTTTCTTTGGAAAGATATTGCAATTCAGTAGTGCTAATCCCATCAGTTCTGAATTTGTTTCGAGCTCCTGAAACCTTCTCTGTTTTGAACTTTTATTAAAAAACCCAGTTAAAATCTGGCTAATTACTTAATTTCTACACTGATGCTGTTAGTGCTAGGTGCTGTAATTGGTTGCTTTCCTGACTGGATTGTCTGTCTTTGTGGCATGGGGTGACAGGCTCTTAGATAGGCTCATGTTTGCAACCTGATAAGATGCTCTGTTACCTACAAGCTGTATCCTGGCATTTACGTGAAACCCATCAGTTTCTAGTGAACTATCCTGGTTTTGTTTTATTTGGCTTTGGTTTTGTTTGTTTGGTTGGATTTTTGTTTGGTTGTTGTTGTTAGATCTAGGTTATGTCCCATTCCTTCAGAATAGATTTCCTGAAGAGATGCCATCATGCTAAAAGTCAACAAACTCCTGAGGCATCTTCAGTGACATCTCAGGGATGTCTCTGTTCAAGAATTTTATACATTTTTCCCTTCTGGAGATTATCTACCACTTTCCTTCCTAGCCCAGGCCTCCATTGTGCCTTTGGTGCAACATCTGGGGACGATGCATCCTTATAGTAAAGAGTTTTAGAATCGGTGTCTTCCTACAACTGCCAGGTAAACTTCTATGGTTCAAATACTACTTGGAGTCAGTCACTGTGGGAACAAGATGTGGAAATCAAATATTCATGGAATAAAAGAGAAGGTTGTTTAGTAGTAAAGGCAAATTCTTTGAAATGTACTTTGTGTAGGCAGGTTTGCAAGTAGCCCTCCTTCCTTCTCTGTCCAAAAAGATTGGGATTTAGAAATGGAAGGGTGAAGTACATTTTACATTATCCAGTACTTGTTGCTGTGGCAACATAGATGCATAATTTTAAAGGCAAGCATTTTTTAGCCTTTGGGGTAGATAGCATTTAGTGTCTTTTTCCTACTTCAGATTGAGAAATAGGATTTATGTTTCGTCCAATTTTTATAGCTAGCATGCATTTTTGTGAAATACGATGTATGTTATGTTTGTAAAATGTATAATAATTTATAAATTAGTAAAAAGGGTGATTTCCAATTGCTCTGGCATGCCTTAAAAATGAAAGGTTTGCTATTACAACAAAAATTATAATCTGTATTACGAGAGCTTTGGTAAATAGTTTAATGCACTGGGAATTCTTGACAACAGATAGATGAAGACCTGCCACTTTAAAAACTCCCTTGCCTTTACTGCTTTCTAACTCCAGTAGTCAAAAGCTTTTAAGCTTTAAGTGCTCTGTCATATTTGTGGGCTTTTATAGCAAAGAGTAGAGCAGACAGCAGTGATGATGGAAAACTATGGTAGGTAGACTTAAAATACTATAAAGCATAGAGACAATTGTATGTAATGCCTGGAATTGAAACCTTTTTGAATGAAATGATCAGCCATATGTGCCACCCTTATGGACCCTGTAAGAAGAAGAAAAGAAATGTACCCTATTGCTAACTGTGCATGAAATTGCAGTGTTAGAAGATATTGACCAGATGTTTCAATCTCAACAAATAGCTTGTTATGTGACTGAGTGAAAATCTCTCTGCTGCTTTGATCACATACACCTTAAAGGAAGAAGTAATTTAATAGAGGTTGTCCAAGTTCATCATTGTCAATAAACTTTGACTTGACCTTTGCCATCTGTTTTTGACACTGTTGCTGATAGAAGCTGATAGGCAGCTGTTTACAGTTTGTGCTATGTGAATTCTGTGCTGCCAGACAATGAAAGAAGTCTCACCACTTGTGGATTTTATGCTGTCCTTTTATGAGTGTGGGTGTATTCATTGAGACTGCACATCATTTAGCAGGGGAGTGTGGCTGACATATGCATGGGTTTTGAAAAGGAAGTTCTGTTTTTCTGTTACAGATATGCAAAATCATACATGAAATATCCTAAAAATGTCACTTTTCACCAGCATCAGCTTCACTTAAGCAGTAGTACCTAAATACATATACAGTGTTTTATGCTGGACAATTTAAGGTATTTTTAAATTGCTTATCAACTTTTAAAATTTATTTGAAGTGCTAATTCTTTACAAGTAGGCTGAGGCATTGTTAACAGTACCTTACAGTTGCCCAGTGAGCCTTTCTTACTATACCTGGGTATGAAGTTCCATTTTCATGGTTTTTGTATCCTTCTATTCACATCTGAACACCTCTGCTTCTGACCAGAGAGGAACAACACTCTATGTTGTACTTTATTTGCCACTTTTCATTATTTCACACCCAGTCCTCAAGAAGGATGTTGGTATATTTTGATTTCTTTTACTAATAAAGATGCTCTTAATCCTTACTTCATGCACAGCTTTGCGATATTGGTGATTTTTTGAATAAATAATTGTATATACTGAGACAGCTGCAGAAGAGTCCAGAAGTAAATCTGGAATTCTTTCTGTTGTGATACCCTTCAAGTAGCTGTCATCTGTGACAGTGATGAAGAACTGGTGTGACCAGCCCTGTTCTGTAGGTCTGTCATCTTTTACCTGGTTTTGGGAAGGGAATGCACAGAGTTTGAGGATGGGGTGACACATCAGATCAGGCAGTGGGGCCGTGGTTGGTGACTCTGCCCTTCAAATGGGAATAGGACACAAGGCCAGCTATGTCTCAGTTGTGTGCCTTGTAAGGCCTTGCAGGAGACATTCTGCCTGTGGCCTCAGATAACTTAAATTAACCTTCAGAAGAGAGGCTGCAGCACTTCAGGTGTTTGAACTGTAACATTATAAATACAGCATAAGAGTGTGATGGAGTAGGGTATATTGGACTTAAGTGTTACTTAAAGGGAGCAGTAAAAAAAGCAGCTTGCTTTTGGTCACATTGAAACTTTGGGATATGGCTACTACGTGTTTAATTACAGAAAATATCTTTGTACAGCAAGAAGCTTACAAGCTAGACTAAAAATAAAACAGTGAACAAGCACATGAAGAGCAATGATGAATAGGAAATGGAATACAGAAGAATAGGGGCACTGAAAATAGTTATTTGGATTATTGAATTTTTTTTAGAGGTTGTTTGTTAAATTTGTTTATAAATGTAGAAGTGAATGAAGTTCTGCTCCTGAATGATTAATATTTTGATAGGCATCTTAATTTGAAAAGCTGTAGCAAAAGGCTCTTGTGGCACCATGTTAAAACTAATAGATGTTCTTGTGCAGGGATTTGTATCGCACATGTTGAGCCAAACGCTGAAAAGATTTAGATATTGGTCTCACTGCAAGGCTTTAAATAGTCATTTCCTTAAAAAAATGTTATCACTTTTATCTAATTTGACTGGAAGTTGCTTGAGGGTGTTGTCATGCATTTTAACAATATCACTTCCTCATGCAAGATTTGGCAGCTTCAGCTAATGGTGGAAGAATTACTGTACAGGACATGGGGCTCCTTTTCACAAGCCTGCTTTTATAAAGATAAGCTTATTTTTTTCCTTTTCCCATTTTTTTTCTTAAATGGCCACTGTGTGATAATAGCTGTTGCCATGTTTAAAAATCCATCAACAAAAATAAGAGAAAGGAAGAAAGTTGCAAAGGTATTGGAACAAACTGTAGTAACTCATCTGTCTCCCAGGGTCTTGCTGGTGTTGTCTCATAACAGTGATTCTGGAGTTAGGTGTACTGGGTCTGCTTGGGATGAAGTTAATTTTCATAGCAGCCCATATGGTTCTGTGGTTTAGGTTGGTCACCAAAACAGTGTTATTTAACACAGCAATGTTTTAGCTATTGTTGAACAGTGCTTGCACAGCATCAAGGCCTTCTCTGTTTTTTTCACTCTGCTGCCCCCAGCAAGTTGACTGTGTAGAGGGAAAGGAGTTTTGAAGGGACACAGTCAGGACAGCTGACTAAGGAGATAATCCAGGCCACATAGAAAATGGCCAGCAATAAAACTGGAAGGGAGGGGGTGTTTTTCCAAGTGGCCATGGGCTCAGACAGTGCCTGGGCATCAATCTGCTGATGGAAGGTAGTGACTGAATGTCTTTGCATCATTTCTTCTTGAGCCTTGTGGGTTTTTTTCCCACTGTTGCACTTCTCATTCTCTCCTTTATCCCTCCAAGAGGGAGGATTGAGAGAGTTGCTGCGTGGAGGCTTAACTGCTGGCTGGGGTTACCCCACCATACTAGGGATTTTAAATGAATGTGAAATTAAATGTGCAGTGGTAACAGACTATTGCATTCTTTTTGAGCCCTAGGTGAATCATATCATACACAACGAATAAGTGAGCTAAATTTGGAGCAGTGACACTTTCTTTTTTTAGTATTGTTTGCATATTATCAGGCTTCTGAGTTTTTAAGATACATTATTTGATTTTTGATCCCATGTGTTCTCATTTTATATAGCCATCTAAGATGAGTTGTGATTTAATTTCCTTTAACATCTAAAATATTCCTAAAAGTATTTCAAAGAGGTTTTGATGGACAGGTATTGAATGGACTGTATATATATTGGTGGTTGGACATCACAGGGACACAGTTGGTACACAACAGACAGGTAAAACTTTTTGAAAAATATGTGGACTCATTCTAAAATATAGAATATAAAAATAAGTGATACTCCATTCCTGTTTTGGTTTACACTTCATTAGTAGTTGCTCTCATTGTTTAGTTTAGATTTTAGCAGGCATGTTAAATCTTAGCTAATTTTAGTCCTTGGAGTCCTCTCTTCTGTGAACTGCAATTTAAAATAAGATCAGATTTGACAGGTCATGCAGAGAAGAGTCCAACTTCAAATATCGTACTTCAGATGCACTTCAGATGTCTGTATTCAGTGTTAATGAGTTTTGAAGATCCTTCACTGTGAAGGGGCATAATGCTTCCTGTTGTGTTGTCAGTTCCTAGGCATTTGGGATTCAAGTCCACAGCTGAAAACTCCGATGTGCAGAGAAGGTATGTCAGTCTAAGCAAAGCTTTGGATGCTTTGGCATTGTTAGTTTAAGATGACTGACAGATGTGGAAATGCACTACTAGCTGCCACTTAAAAAATTAATTCAGGAGCTCAGGCAGAGAACAATGTGGTTGTGAGTGTCTTCATCATCCTCCTTGTTCCAGTTATCAGTGTTGTCCAGTTAATGGTGGCACTTAAAGCAAAGCAGAGAGTTGGAGTAAAATGAAATAATTTCTGAAGGATCTTTGTTATAGACAGAAGGCTATAAAGCTGCTCTAGGATTCATCTGTAGGATGTTTCTTTTTTAAGTCTTATGGTAATGTGTACTGAGACCCAGCAGAAGAAAACTCTCCTTTAGCAAGGAAAGTGTCTTTGCAACTGAAGACAGTGAGGTAAATTAGTGGGGTCCTCCAATACAATGAACTTTGCAAGAACAGCAAAGACAAGTTTCAAATGCAGATCAAGTGTTGTGGTAGGGCATGCTGGATTCTGCTCCTGTGGCAGAAGCAGGGTATTCTCAAGATAAATAGCATAAGCCTGGGAAATTCCAAGAACTTTCCCTTTCTCTAATTGTATAAGGCCACTGATTTTCTTTCACATAATATGAAGGGGCCTTTTCTTTTTTGGGGGGGGGGGGGGGGGGAGGGGGGGGTTTGTGGAGGGATATTGCTTTTCAAAAGGCAGCACTGAGTACCCAATCAAAGTCAAGTCACTTCTAGTGTTAGAAGTGCTTCTAGGAGTGCTTCTATAACTCAGAAGAAAGGAGAAAGGTTGTTTCCAAAAGCCATTTTCTAATCAGACAAAAGTGGGAAATAGGTGTACGACATCTTCGAGTCTGAGGAAGTGAAAGAGTGGGACATAGTTCACTCCAGGCAGTCTCACAAAGTCACAACTCTTCAGAAGCTTTTCTTGTTACCAAGTTTTCTTGGCATCTCAACATCTTGCAAGAAAAGATGGTGCTGTTCTCTGCAATTACCACCCACTCCCTGGAACACAAAGGTTCTTACACTTCTCTGATAGCTAAAGCTTGCCAGAGAGTTCATCTTCTTCAACTCTGATCATCAAAAATCACATGAACAGATAGTCCTGCTACTGTGAACCCAAGTTAACCTCATGAAAATAAGGAGAGAAGTATTTTGTTACCCTCTAGTGTGTCTTGGAGCAGCCAGGGTGCTGGCTTCTTTTGCAAGTACTGGCCTCAGTGTTTGATTGTAAGAAATAATGTGTCTGTAGGAATATTAGATCAACCTAATATTAGACTATGCTTATTTTTAAATCAGCTGAATTTTAAGACAGGTTTGTGCTAAAGGCAAGGCATAAATAGAACTTGAATTTCAATTTTTTTTTTCTTTGCATTCATCAGAGTGCATGCAACAAAAATGTGAGGAAAATGCCATCTCTTTAACTCAAGAGAAGTCTGAAAGGTGTTCTATTTCCTGTGCTCCTTTCTCTGTCACAGATGTTTATGCTAATTGAAAAGGTCAGGACCTGTCCTTGTGTGTACCTGATGTCCAAGGTGTATTGACAGAAGAAAACTTTAGAGCAGAGAAACACATTAGATTTCATAAACCACTCCTTGAGTTTTCTTTGTGATACCCCACTCCTGAGGCTGTCGTGTTCTTTCATGAAAAGTTCCTACTTTTGACACTTCTGTCTTTGGTCCATTAGCAGCCTCAAATTCCCTTGGGTGCTGGTGAGAATTCATGGTGTGGCCAGGTGCCAACCTCTCCTGACCAGACTGTCAATACAGTTTGTTAGTAGCTGCCTCTGCCTAGCCAAGCCCTGGATAATTAACTCATTATGCTGATTCCCGCTGAGCTGGGTCATTTTCTGTTTCTGTTGAGAGTCTTTTTCATTCAATTAAATCTTCTATTTCACATAAATCTATAAAACTAATTTTCAGTCTCTATAACCATATACATGGCATTAATGTGTCCAGTTTATTATTGGCCTGCATATGATACTGGCTGTAAGGCTGCCTGGCTGCTTCACAATGATAAACATCTCCTGATGACTGACTCCCATTCCCATTTAGAATGTTTTAGCTGGAGTCACTAATAACAGTGTATGAAATAGCCCAGAGAAGCCTGTTTTTTCATATCAGGTTATTCAAACTTAAAATCAAGTTCTGGGTCAAATTAAAAACCTCTGTTGTTTTTTTCACATGTATGCAAAAGATGCCTGCTGTGCCTCATTCCACAAGGTGCAACTTCAGTGGTGTACCACAGAGATGCTTCTATGGTTCAGTTTCATCAAGTCTGGAATGTGATGTCAGCTTTTACTGTTACTAATATGTAGCCTTTTAGCTGAGGAGAGGAGGATCAGCTTGGGCGAGTTCTGCAGCTGACAGCACCTCACCAGCATTATTGTGGGAATAAGAGCAGATCATTCAAAGGACTGTTGGTAACAGGAGATCTGTGATGAGAGGGTCTCTGCAGAAACACTGCTCAACTGCTTTCCCATCTTCCTCCGTGTTGCTTAACTCATATACTCAAATGAAAATAATACCTATACAGTGGGAGTATCCTATATAATACCTGTATTTTAAATAATCATGAATATGAGTAGAACTGCTGATGGAAGAAGTAGTCTGCACCACATACAGAGATTCATCTCAGGAAAGTCTGGATTGTGACTTTTAATTCTCAAATATAACTTGACTTAAATTTAAAATCAGGATTGTGATAGCTTATATATGGCATGTATCACATCTGGATTCAAACTGAGCTGATGCCTATAGCCAAAACTTGAATGGGAATTCTTTTTTCAGAGATCTATGTGAAATATTAGTTACTACTGCTATAGATGTTGTCAGACTTTTTGTATAAAGTAACATCATATGATAAAATGTTTTAAGCCTAAAGTGCAGTTTGAAGTCTTATATTTTTGAAGATATTTTTGGATTTGATTCTTTGATAAATGTTGTTCATAGTGATCTCTATTAATTCTTGTTATTTGTGACAGTAAAGCATGCTTGCATGGGGCACAAACCTTTAGGTACTTCTGTTCTTACCCATGTGGAAATTTGTTCCATATTTGCTTACAGTTGGTCACAGCACATTTCATCTTTTTAAATTATCTGTTCCACTTTATCACACCTCCAAATATAAAGGTATATTGTTCCTGAGACATCCTAAATGAACACTGTGCAAATGCAAATTATGCATGTGCAAAGGTGTGTCAAATACAAGGATATAATTGATATCATTGTATGAAATGTATTAACTCTCTTATTAGGGGTTTTCTTAATTTATTTTAGAGTGGTATGGAATGAATAAGCAGAGCATATGCATTTCATGAATGAGAGATTTAATGCTGCCACCATTGGATGATAAAATCTTTTTTCTCCTTAAACTTTATTCAAAATTGCTGTAACAAAGAGACCTGGCAACTTTTGTCCATCATTGTCTTATTAATAAAGACTTCACATGACCAAAGGTTTATTTTTTTTCCTCTCTTGCTCTTCCCTCTGGAGCTGGTAGTAATAAAGATGTGACTAAGTATGTATTTGCAACTTAGTTACTTGACCTTTCTACAACCCACAGCTACCACTAATGCTGCTTTGTAATGGAGACATTATCATTTATTTAAATCTTGATTAGGAAACAATTATAAGTAGGGTTTTAGTATAGCAGAAAATTGCTGTAGCCTTTAATTCATACTATAGATTGAGTGGATAAGCTTGCTGACTGTAATTAGAATGAATTATAATGACTTCAGTTGGCTGACTCACCACCAGCAGAGTAGGGCCTATGATTGTTTCTTCACATTTATTTTTTTAATTCACTCTTGATTTCACGTTGCTGATAAATGCTGGTTTTCAACTTAGCACAAAATGGAGTTATGTTTACAGCTGAATGATACATTTTTTATTAATAAAAGGAAAACTTTATGAAATAACCTGGCACCTTAGCAACGTTGAGCATCTACTCTCTTTCTTTACAATTCAAGTGACAGAGCTGCTCTTAGTAAAGTTGCAGATTAGATACTTTCATGTGTGGTTTAACAGTGTAAAGAGGGAGCATTTCCTTTTTGCATGCAATTAAATATTAGGCAAAATGATTTTTTCTGTACCACTTAGCTTTTATGTATATTATGAATGTTGCATAATGTTGCTTATGTTTCTCAAATGTCTTTTCTTATATGCTATCCCTTTTTATTTATTTTGTTTGTTTGGAGGGGTTTTGTGGACTATTTTTTTCCTTTTTTCTTTTGTATTTTCTACAGTTTTTCTTTGAAGATACTGTATGTTGCTTGATTTAGAGTAAGTTTAGAGGCAACTCCTTTGAGCAAGGAAACTTCTTTTTGTATACCTTGTAAAAACATACTAATGTATTTTATTTATCATGAGCTATGTTTATTTAGGTTTTACATTAGGTGTTACAGGCTCAGTGGGATCATTAAGGGTAAATTTTGTTTTCTTTTCTGCCCTTTTCTCCTTTGATTTACAAGATGTTTTTTACTTCAGGCATACAAGTGTTCTTTAAGTCAAAATGTAGGCATAGAGTTAAATATGGTGAGTGGAGAGAAAAAATGGAAAAAATAATATACCAGATATGTTAACTTTGTTTTGTGGTTTGTTTTTTTTCTTCTGCCAATTTGCAGTGGATGATTCAGAAACCTCACAAAGCTGCAACTTTCTTTGGATGCATTGGCAAAGATAAATTTGGAGAGATCTTGAAGAAGAAGGCTGAGGAAGCTCATGTGGATGCCCATTATTATGAGCAGAGTGAAGAGCCAACAGGAACCTGTGCTGCCTGCATCACTAGTGATAACAGGTCAGGGGCTTTTGATATCTTCTGAAGGTACAAATGCAGTTGGCATAGTGAATGTAGCCTAATTTGCTTGGAGTATCCAGCCTTGAAAAATTGTGATTTGAATGATAAAGTGTTAGCACTGGTTTGAGACACAGGACTGCCTAGGCCGTAGTTTGGGGCTGAGCAGTATTAATATACTTTCAGAGAACAGCAGTCGTATTGTGGCCAGAAAGTGTGAGATAATAACAGACTACTTCTTCCTGAACTTGATAGCTTCCACTTGCTCTGGAGAAAGGAAATATGTGCAAGACAGCAGTTGGTTAACACTATGTTTGTGCAGCCTATGTGGAAGCTGATTGGTATATAAGGTTTATAATTGATTTGCAAATCAGGAATATGCCTCAGGTGATACTGAGTTTAGCTATATGCTAATAGCTGCTGGATATAGCCAGATTGAAAGGGTTAATTTAATTTTATACAAGAAAAAAACTTTTTGTTTTGCTATTGCACTTTTTGAGAAATTCTTCTAGTACCTATAATTCTGTTTGTCTATGTTTTACGAGTTTTTTCTGAATTTCTTTCATGTTTTTATTTGTTACTTTTTTGCTCTTAATTTTTCTTGAGCATGGCCCTTTGCTTTATTCTTTCACCCTCTACTCAGAACTCTTGAACTTGTATTCTACTTCTTTGCTGATTACCTTCTGACAATTTGTTTAGAGATTTCAAAGCAGCCAATCAGTTTAGCCTTAATTTTGAGACATTCCTGGCACACATCAGCCCTCCCTGACTTCTGACAATATTTAAATTTTCTGATACTACATACCGAATCAATAATGAAAATTGCATCAGTTACCCTAAAGAATATTTTCTTTTTGGCTCAGAATAAGATAAAAACATCTGTCATTATCCTTTTTGGTTTCTCTCTGTGTTTTTCAATGCCATTGGTCCTGAGGACCTACTCCTTGCTTTTCAAAGCAGTATCAGGAGTTAGTAGAATTTATTAAGGTGAGATAGCAGTTCCCTAATTAAAGTTCACACCATAATTCCAGAGAAGTTGGTGAATGTTCTGGGTAGAGTTAGAAAAGGTGGTAGACAGCAACATGAACTGAAAGGAGAGTCTGAGGAGGAAGTGTTTTCTATATAATGTGTAGAACTCTAGAACAGTTTGAATTAGAGCAGGCATCTGAGACAAACCCCTGCAGAAGGCAGGAGCAGCTTCAAAGGTAGGTCAGGTTTTTCATGGCCATGTCCAGCTGGGTTTTGAATATCACAAAGGATAGAGGTTGCACAAGCTCTCTGGGCAAACTGTTCAAATGGTTGATTGCTCTTCATGGGAGAAATTATTCTGATGGTACCCAGTTGCAGTATTCCTTCTTTCAGCTTGTGTCTGTTCTTTCTTGTGTTCAAGAATAGTGTGGCTCCATCTCCTCTGTAAACTTTCATTAGATATTTGAAGTAAGCAGGAAGGTCTCCCCTTAGGTACCTGTTCTTAAGGTTCACCCAAAACTCTTCTGCATTTAAGTGTGCCCGCCTCCTAATAATATTGATGGCCCACTGCTGGACTCACTGCTCTCTATGTTAGTGTCTTGTAATGGACAAGTCAAAGCTGGACACAGATCTCCAGATAAGGTGTGGAGACAGAGGTTCTCCTCCATTCTGGATCTATAACTTCCTTTGTCTACCTGTCTCCATATTTGCTCATATACACCTGATTGTGATTTTCCTTCTCTGTGTCATGCACTGCTGACTCATGTTCCAAGCCTGGTTCACCAGCATCTCCAGGTCCTTCTCTGAAAAATTGTGTAGTACCCTGTCAACATTCAGGCTGTATTGTTGTGTGTGATTGCGTGACTTTGCATTTACCTTCAAGTTTTCTGCCAGCCCAATTCTTCAGGCTGTTGCAGATGCACTGAATGACAGACAGCCCTGTCCTCCAGTTTATCAACCTGTCCCTCCCAATTTAATGTTGTACATAATGTCTTACTCTCTGGAATGAATGCACATACTCTGTGGAGGAAGGAAGTTCATTCATCTTTGTCTGGAGTTCTGACACTAATTATGTCTACAGACTTCCCCCTTCATCTCCAAGATCCATATTCACTTTTTCAAAGACAGGAAAAGCAATAGAAAAGAAAAGCAAGTTTTTGCTCTGTGATTCTCTCTGCCTTCAGTCATAGAGTGCATGTGTATACATGCTGCAGCAATCACCATTTTCTAGATAACATGATGGGAAACTGAAGTCAAGACTGTCAATAGGCACACAGTATGAATTTTCAAAAAAAAACACGTACATCTCAATGGAATTTAAAAGTTTAGGTAAATTTGTTCATAAGAAGGTCTGCAAATACTTCTTTGACTTAATAAGCGGTATTTTTGGTTTGCTAGCATAAACCACGCTTTTTTCTTAATATCAAATATTTGCTCACATTCTAGACAGTGGCTTCATCTCAATCGATGCTTGAGAGAGGCAGGGAGTTCATGCTCCTTGGGAGAAGAAAAACTAGCTAATGGTTGCTGCTGAAGGCTTTATTGTGCAATAGTCCATCCTGTGAGAGCAAGTTTATTCTCAATCTTTAATTACCATCTGATTGGTTTTTTTTGTTTTTAGCATTTTCTATATTGGTAAGAATCACTTCAACTTTGTCCCATTTGGTAACACTATTTATTGATCAATCTCTTATCTTAGCTCAATTAGCTCAGTGCTGACTTCCTTCTTCAGCTCTCTTGTCTCTTCTGGAGCACCTAACTTAGTAGCACTCCTGGTTTTCCTAGGAAGTGGCTGTATCTATTTATGTTCCAGATGCCCTGATATAAATGTTTTTTTGCTTCTGCTAACTGTCTAGCTTTTTGTAGGAAAGGGTTCTGATCTGATGTATGATTACCATCCTGAATTCTCTAGTTCAGTAATTCTAATATGCTTTGTTTTCTCAGAGCTTTTCAAGAAAATCCTAGCACATGATTAAACTCTGAAGTAATACCTACACTCTGTCATAGCCTATGACTTTGATTTGTGCCTTCTGCTTAGAAATAACCACATGCACAGTGCTCCATTAAGCTGTTTCAATTGAAGCACTCTGGCTGTCTCCAATTACTGTATTTCATTGAAAAATATCTACCTAGTCTGTGCTCCACATGTTGAACTGAGTGCTGTCAGACTTACAGTTTTAATTTGGAAAAGTTCACTGCTTTGTCGTCAGTGTAGCAATCTTTTATTACCCATATGTGCAGAGCATCTCTATGGTTGGATGTAGCCACACAGAGCTAGGTTTACAGTTTCAGGGGCATGTGGTAAGTGAAAGGAAACATATAGAAAGTCTTTGCTCAGTTTTCTGGAACGGAATTGCTTTTCACTTAGCAACATATGTAGACAGACAAGATTTCTTTTTTTTTTTCCAAACTATGTCCTTGATGGATATTAGGGTTTGCCAAAACTGAAAGATTTAATTTGCTTTAAAGTTTGATTTACAGAAAATTACCACAGTTATGCACATGTCTTTCTTGGATTCACTTAGTTCTTCACTGGATTTCTTGTCATTGAAATATTAATACTCATGAAGAATGAAACTTCTTGCCCTGTTACTTATAATGCTGCAGAGGCTTGGTGTATTCGTTCATAAATTTTTCTCATTTTTTTTCTTTTTTCTCTATTCCAAATATACATTAGTCTTCATTGCATTTAGATTTTAGAATTAAAGAGATAAGCCCCAAATCTGCTCATGGGATGAAATGACACAACAGTAATTTTGATATATTCAGATAAAGTTGGTCTAACTTTGTTGTCGTTTTGTATATGTGATCTGTTTAACTGACAAGGATTGTCAGTGATGATTGTTTCAGGAAGTTTACTAGGAAATAAAAGTTTTATTTTGGTCTTTTGTTTGTTTTTCATTAAATAAAGAATGTCTTGCTTATTTACCTCCTTACACCTGGACATGGTAATGGGCCTGGAGGCAGAAGCATACCTTGATGAGAGCAAATGAGCACTTTGCTCCCACCTGGAGCTGTCTCTGGATTGTAGTAGCACTTGTACAGAAGAGGATGATGTATAAAGCATCAGTTGCATGCACCTTGAGAAGTTAAAATTAAAGTTTTCAATAGCCAAATGTTGTATCTGTAATTACACATTAATTATCTGGCTAATGCGCTTAAATATCACAAAATAGTGATAGGTTAATGTTAAAAGAGCATATATTGACTATTAAATTTTGAAAATTATATTTAAAGCTCTGTATGCTAGCATAGAAATAATCCATTTCCCAATGCCCTTTCTCTAAAATATTGCACATTATTAAACATTGTCGTAATACGACTGCATAGAATAATCTGGCCATGGTAGCCAGAGTGGAGAGGTAGAGGTCTTATTATGACCTCCTTTTTAGGAGTATGTGTGTAAGTTTTATGTGTTTCATAAGGCTGAATGCAGTGGGTGAAGAAGATGATTTAAAATAGAATGAATCTTGCATGTAACAGAGGCAATGTGATACAAGTATTTTTGTTCTTGGTAATGGAAGTTGTGTCCCACAGCTTGTGTTGTAACTTGTTAGGCAAGAAGGAAGTACAAATGAGTTTTTGGTAGTGTTCCAGTAATCCACAGCTAAGCCAAAGTTTTTTTTTAACAGTTCATCATCTAAAAGTAGGAACCTGACCCTTTTTTATTTGCTAAAGGAAAATGTGAACCTAATGGGGGGAAAAAACCCCAAAACAAGCCCTTTTTAAATAATACAACTATTCATTGGAAAATTGAAATGGCAAGACTTACATATACATCAACCTTTTGCTTCTAGTGAGGGAAACTAGTTTTCAGAAGATAAACTGGAGTAACTACTTTTCTTTAGGTGTTAGGTGCTAGAGGAGTTTTAATGAAAATGTGCAGATGCTAAAGCATATGGAAGGAGTTGATCACAGAATGAAACTAAGGTTGATTCAAAGCCAACAAAGGTGCCTTCAGAAGAATATAATAGTGATAGGTTACCTAAACTATGTCGTTGGATTCAAGATACATTATTTAATATAAGTTTTAAAGTATATTTAATCTATTATTTAAATATATACTTTATTTCTCATGAAATGGTCAAAGTATATGTGGCTATTGGTGCTCCTTGTTAATTGGTTTTATGTTCTGTAGGATCTTTGTGAAATTGTGTTCATTGTGAGAAATTGGCAGTACTGTTGTTTACAGAGGGTCTAATAATTGTTCTTTAATCACTTTCAGGTCTCTTGTAGCTAACCTTGCTGCTGCTAACTGCTATAAGAAGGAAAAGCATCTTGATTTGGAGAAGAACTGGAAGTTGGTGGAAAAGGCCAAAGTTTATTACATAGCAGTAAGTTCAGCCCCTTTCAAAATGCTAAATTTTGTGTTAGAGTATCCTGAAGTTTAAGCAGTGAGTATGTCTGTTGTATGTGGTTTTGAATGATTTTATAGGAAGACAGGGAAAGAAAATGACTGCTTCAATTTCAGTATTTGATTTCTTCAAAATCAGATGTATGAATGCAGAAGAATGTTTTAGTTGTATGTTCACTTAAATTGATGGGAAAAATCATAAGAACTAAACATATTTTCAGGGCTTTTGTAGTAATGCATCAAATTTACATTTCACATTTTCTAGTAAATCGTTGTGAAGGATGCACAAATTATGTAGAAAAACACTATTAGCATAATTATTCACTGCAAACAGTTTGAGCTTATTTGTGTGAACAATCTTAATTGCTATTTATTCCATAGTAATTACTGTGGCACCTTATAACTCAATATTTCAGAAACAATGATTTTGACAAATCTCTTAAATGTGGGTGGTGGGGCAAACTGATTTTAATGATTTAATCTTGCTTTTAGAATAAAGGGGGGTTTGAGGATGGGGCATTAGTAGATTCACAATTAGTATTCTTTTTTTTCCATCCAGAATGAATCAAGCCAGATAAATGTATTTGTGTAGATTATGTCTTGCCTAAATAAGTGATGAATTTGTTTTTACCTTGCTCTCAAATGGATATGACTGGTCAAAATTAACAAACATAGAAGTCTATGACAGATTAAAACATCATAATGTGCATGTAATATATGGATTCTGTATGACAACTCTTTCCATTCTGCTACCTGAGCTATATGGGAACAGCTGGCAAGAAGTGTGAAAAATTGATTATCCAGGAGGAACAAGTTCATTGAAAATACAGTTACTTCTTTTAGGTAGTGTTAATGTCTCTTACAGCCAGTTAGTGTGCACTGCTGTAGGCTTTACATAGTTGTTATTGATTCTTGTGTATGGCCAAGACTGCCCCTTTATAAGTGTCAAAAAGTACTTAAAACCTTCTCAGTGTACAAAGAAAATATGTCCCCCTGTTATGACCATGTGTTTGTGCTGTGGTTAAAATATATGTAGGTGTATTGTCTACTAATTTTTTATTGCTGTTTTTTTTTCACATGTTCTGAGTTCATTATTTTCCAAATGCCATGCTTGGGAATTATTGCTGTTGGCTGAAAAACTTTGGAAGACTAAGAGTATAGGTTAAATAAAGAAGAGCGACAAATATTCCCAAAAGTTTTACTGCACTATGTTTGGGGTTGTTTTTTTTTTTTTTTTAATTTTCCCATGCCTGTATATCATTCCCAATGAAGCTTCCAATGTACCATTTGGAAACATTTAATTTAGTGGAGATGCTTCAGGAAAACTGTGAAACATTACATGAGGTACTAAACAGATTTGTACTTTTTAAGATAAAACCTCTTATTTCAGTTCTGAAGTCACTCTTGTGTGTTCAGTCAGTTTGATCACTTAAATTTTGACTAGGTGATTCACTACTCTGATTCTTGTATATATTAGAAGCTGTTTTTCTCAGATGCCAGTTCTACAACATCCAGACTTTGGGAGACAGAGAATTATTGTACTAAACTGAAAATAAACCCCAAGATGAGCATGTGATAATGGATAAAAAAATTAAATTGAACTGCTGATAAATGGTATTATATATTTACAATATGGAATTCAGATTAGGGAAGGATATGATTGCAGGAGATGTTTTGAGTGAAGAACCTTTTTCACATGTATAGCAAAAGCACTCAAGGAGGGGGTCACTCAGGTTTCTAGGACAGGATTATCACTTCAGATTACAGATTGCATATGTAACTTTACTGAAGGAGAGGAGACAGTGTAGAACCATCCATGGTTCTTCCTGCTACAGTGTGCTCATGCCCTTCTCTTTCATTAAGCTTCTTTTCCTGTGGGTTTGTAGTGATTACCAGATTAAACAAAACCATGTAGTGAGCAATTACCACTCCTGAGGTAGAGGGTAGCTCTGAGTCATTAATTTGTCTGCTGTTGTCTGTCTTCACTTTAGTCTTGTTACCTTCCGTGACATTGCACTGTGCATATGTTGCTTTTCATTTCCTTCTTTCTATCCAACTGTCACCTATTTCTGGAATTGCATTACAGTGTATGTCAGTGACAGATACTTATTCTGGAAATTCATGTCCTGAGATTATCAAACAATCTATTTTCTTGGCAGTACTGGGCAGTTGTTGCTTTAGGACAGGTCTCTGATATCCTGTGGTCACCTGTATATTCTTCCTAGAACAGATAATAAGCTTTTCAATGCAGCATTCAGCAGAATGACCCTCATGTGAAACTTAGCTCTGAAATCTAATCAATTCACAGAGGGAGGAGTAGGTACAAAGGAAAAGATAGTGAAGCCCTGACAGAACCCTTAAAAACAACTTCTGTTACCATGAATGAACACAATACATTTATTTTAGCCATCTGGTAATCAGATCCAGCAGACAAATTATAGAAAGGCTAGCAGAGAATAGGACCTAGTAAATCACAGATAGAAGCAAAATACAGAGGCTGCCCCAGCTTTCTCAAAGATGGTAAACTTTGAAGGTGTATTTTAATCCTTTAAAATTACTCTATTTTGAATCATTTAAGATAGGCTACATGTACTGTCAAACTCTGTGCAATTTCTTTCCCTTCTCCAGACATAATTCCTATACTTGTGGTAATTTATACCATTGACATAATATCTTCCAGTCTGTCATATTCATTTCACTGTGCATCAGCTAGCTGTGCTGCTGGTGTCTGATTAGAATTCACTGTGAGGAATTTTATTTGGTTCCTACTGAGGCTAGAAGATGTCTCTTCCTCAGACATTTCCCTTATTTCAGAATAAGTTCAGAGTCATGATAGCACTAAACACTGTCATTCAGTCTCTGGAGCTGTGAGTGGGACACAACATGAAGCTAATTGTAAATTCGGGGGAGGAACAGGCAAGTTAATTTTTTTTTTCTCTTTCTTTTTCTTTTTTTTTTTTTTTTTTGTCCTGTGAGTTTGTGCTTGCTGTCAGGACTTGCATTTTAGAAATCGTGTCAGAGTTGCATCTTACAGACTTGGGTGATAAAACTCCACATTTGTGCACCTTGTCTTATTTTAAGAGGCATCTGTGGGAGTTGCTGGTGTTCAGCTTCTTTAACATTGCACACAAACATTTTGACATTATTAACGCAACTTGCAGTATATAGCTGGTAATTTTCATATTTTACAAAGGCCTGAAATGCAAAGATATTTTTATTGTCAGTGGTTTTGGTTAAAAAAAAATCTGTTGATAACAGTTACAAGAGCAGAAAAAAATTGAGAAGCATTTTAGTCAATTGACTTCAATGGGTAAGTCTCTGTTACTGTATATAAGCAAGAAATTTTGAGTTTGTTCTTCCATGATGGGAAGAAAATGGAAAAGGAGAAAATGCTTTCCTTCATTAAAAGCTGCACTTAACCTTGTGAAATCTTAACTGTATCAATTAATCCATATGGCTTGCTCATACAGACAACTGAATTTTAACTTTCTCCCTGTACATGAACATGCTTGTTACAAGTGGTGGTTTCCCAGGTATGTGCTCTCTCCTGTTCCAGTTAGCCATCCTTATTTCAGCCAGTTATTTAGTTTTACTCAGTTTGTCCTATGGTCCAACACCTGCATTTGTTCAATGTTTGCAGTTGTTGATTGTGAGGTGGATGAAACACTGGCATTTGATGCTCATATTTTCTTGGTGCTGAAGTAATGTGTTTCTTCTTGAAAGTTCCTTCTGTGCTTCAGTTGGGTTTTTTTGTTTAGTTTCTTTTTGTTTCCCAAGAACTTTCCTTTACTGAGCATCTGAAATGGCAATATTGAGTGCAGTTGTGTTCCCAATCTGTGGTAATGTGAGTCTTAGCCTAGAATGGATCATTAAAGGAGCTTCCAAAACCCAAAAAAATCTTCTTGGTTATTTTGCTGTTGTTATTTCGTAATCTGTAAAAGTTTAAACTGTTTTCTTCTCCTACTTCTGCATAGCAAATACTTGAAGTTTCTCAATGATGATGCCCTTCAGTTATACCACAGTATAAAATTTTCTAATGATGCTTAGATTTGTTAGCCCACAGTTGAGCTACATTCAGGACCTTCAGCATCTTTTGGGCTTTCAAAGCTAATATCAAGTGTACTTTATTTTGGTGATGACAGTTCTGATAAAGACCTGGGCTTAGGCCACGTTTCCAGGTGGGAATATCATTTATTACAGCAAGTCATAATGAACCCAATGCACCACACCTGTCTGCTGGAGAAATTTTTAAAACTCCAGCCACCCTGCTCTGTTTCAACAAATGCTGTGGTATTTTTATATTTACTTTCTTTTAATGCCCAAGTGCTTGTCTAAGCAGAGAGATACTGTGGTAGTGTAGTGGGCTTGATGGAGGAATTATCTGGTTTCAGCATGAGTCTGTCAAAACATAAGCTTGATGTCAGCAATGAGTAGCAAAGTTTAAATAACATTCTACAGTATTTTACATGGAGTTTGGCTATTCTACTTGAGAAGAAATGCTGATTATTACAACGATGTAAGTATAAATGAAATTTCTTTTGTGTTGTCTCTTCCTTTTAGAGGCATATTCAGTGAATGCATTTTTATTGTAATTTACTGCTATGATGAGTATGATAACTTACAAGGGATTTTGATAGGTTTTTTGCTTTGAGATGTGCTAGGTCTGTGTGTGCATCACAGGAAACAAGACACTCACAGGAAGCAAAATATCCCTTAAAAAGGACTTTTGTTTGAATGACTTCACAATAGTTTTTTTTCCCATTGGTAACTTTTGCCATAGTGCTCTGGCACCAGTGTGTTGTGCCATTTGACATGCAAAACTGTTTCTCACAATGATTAATAGGTTTTATGGCCAGGAAACCACCATACTGAGTATCTTAGCCATAGAGAAGAAAGTGCAGCTAGCAACAGTTAGTTGTGGCCAGGGATAACATCCCCTTACTGAAACCCACCATCTTGAGGCATTGTGTTTTCTGGAAATCATAGCTGAAGTGGGATGCATTTATTGTGGAGAGATGGTAGACTCTGTATCTAACCAGGAAGTAAAACTGCCATTTACTGCCTTCCAAAGCAAATACAGGGAAAGAACCCTTTCTCTGTCATAAATACAGAAACCCACAGCTTTATTTCTTTGATTAAAATACAAAAAAAGCTGTGTCTAAACCAGCCACATATTGTGTCATCCTGTGATATATTTAGGGAGTGCATTATGCTACCATTTCAGGTATAACTTCTCATGCATAAACTATTTTGTTAGTGTTTTCTCAAGTAACTTACATGAAAAAATGAATGAGAAACTTCTTTCTTATTTTTTGTTGTGAAATTTGCTCTTCAAGATGCCATTTTTCAAAGTGAGTGCTTTGCACTTTACGGTGAAAAATGCGTCATCAGCTTTTAAGGAAGGTTGTACCTCCTGTTTCTATAGAATAAAATTAAGGACAATCTGTGTAACATTGTAAAAAAAATTAGTTCTAAATGTTCACCTCTATGTTATTAATTGTATTTTTTAAGATGAAGAAAATGCATATTTCCTTTTCAGTCCTTCTCCTCCTACCCCAGTAGCCTTTAAATTGCAGATATGTTTCTTCAGCACAGTAATTAGTGAAGTTCAGTCATCGCTCCTTTTATCATGTGATTTTTGTGTGGTTTTTTTGAAGAATGCCTTATTAGAACACTTACACAGCCAGTCTAGCTGCAACAGCCAGGCGGCAATAGCAGTGCCATTTTTCACAAAGAAAATGTTGAAAAGGAGCCAAATGTTTGGTGGCAGAGTCTGTTGCTAGGAAATCAAGTTCCTGAGGCGATTAATGACAAAGCAAGCAATAAAAAGAAGGCAGAATTACAGATTTAAAAGAGAGGGAGAAAAAAAAGTGGTTGGTGTTATAATTACCCAAAGAAATCCGTACTCATTAAATTGGCTGTTTTTATGATTGACTTTAATTGGAGGTTAGCTCAGATATTTAGCTCCTTTCCCACCCCTTTAAACACACACATGCACATAATCTGTAGAACTGCAGACTTGTTTTTCTAAGCATTGAGAGGAGCTTGCCCTGTAATTTGATCCCCACTGACAGATGCATTTTCTATGCTGCCATTTTGAATTAACCTATTGTGCAACAATTTTCCTCAGCTCTGTTGAATAAAACATCAAGTCTTATTACCTCAGATGGATTTGATAGAGTAAAAGAATGTACTTCTAGCTGAAGTAGACTATTTGCAATGAGTTCAGTGATTTGAACTCTGCCAACAAGCCCCAATAATTTGTGATGTATACTTAAAGAATGAAAGAGAGAGGAGCCACGTGGGGGGTCTTTTTGGCTGTATGAAGTTCAAACACAAACCTCGGAGTAATATTGTTCTATGTGCTAAGGTTATGTCCCGAGATCAAACCTTTTTAGATAAAGCATGTTAACTGAGATTTTTTACTATTAAGCAGATTAGGTTTGAACTAGAGATTCTCTTACCCCAGTAGTTATCCAAACTGTCAGGCTACTGTGGGATTAAAAAAATAAAATCAATCCCTTCTCCCTGAAGCCCCAATAGCTGGATTTTACCTCTGAGACTTCTTTTGTGAAGACAAATTTTCCCATATAAAGTTAGGCTAGAATAAATGATGTTTTTCAATTATATTAAATTCCAAATAATTCTGTGATAAGGGGAGAACAGACTTTCACCTTATTCACTTTTCTGCCCAATTAGAAAAACTTACACAGTTGGTTCAACAAAATTTTGGCACAGAAATGGGAAAGCAACTGACCCTGACATTTAAATCCTGTCATGTTTCATTGCTCGTTTCAAGACAATATTCCCTACTTGGAGCAAGTGATAAGTGAGAAAATAACCTTTTACAATACCTGCAAGTGAATACACAGAAGCTAACTGTAAAAACTAAATGATTCCATAGCTCTCTGAATTCCGAACCAAGCAGTGAGACAATAGAACTGTGCGTATTCTGTCCAACAAAACCCACATTACTAATCAGATGCCAATGCCAAGCTGTCTGCTTTGTTAAATACCCAGGTTCCCTGAGGCAAGAAGACAGCTGCTATAACTACTATGAAATTTGGTAGCTCAATCTATTTTTGCTACCCTTGGGCTATCAAGCTACTGTTAATTCAGACCACCCCAATTGGTACACTTTAGGGATCTTTTTTTCCAAGTGTTTGTAATTAAAATGATAAAACATCATTATTACTCCAAAGATGTTGTGCACGCTTTGTATTTGACAGATACCTACAGAGATAAACCCAGCGTGTAATTTTCATTGACATAATGGTTGTGATTGCATTACCCTTTTAAAAGTATATTGCTTTTTAAAGGGGGGGGTGGGGAGAAGAAGGGAAAGGGCATGCTTTTATTTCATTAATAGAATATGTAAATCTGCTGAAATACTAAATCAGTCTCTTGGTTGTAAGCTACTTCTCTGCAAAGACTGAATCAGGCTTAGCAGCAGGCTGGGGAGTGCTGAAAATTGGTGTTCACAAGGGACAGGGACCTGCTGTGCCACCCACAGCTCACTGCAGAGACCTCTGCTCCCAGGTGCCTCTGCCTTTAGGGACACTGAGTCTCAAGTCATACATAAAGTCTTGGCAGACTTAACACACTTATTTAAATGTAAATTAAAAAGGGAAGACTTCATACTCTAAGTGGTAAGGTGACTCAGTTGGAAGGGAAATTTTTACTGTAGCTTCTCTTGCATGTCAGGCTTTATTCGATGCTCTCCTTATGAGAGCATAAGAATTTTGTCTGTTACCATGTCAACTTTCTTAGAGCAAAATCTCAAAACTAAAGCACCATCAAATCAAGGCATTAGAAGCTCTGAAACAATATTGGTTCTATCTTCTGTTAATTTTTGTTTCAGTACTTCTCTGATAACATTTTTAAAGAATCAATTATTTAAGACTGTTCTAAGGACTAAAACCTGAAATTTCTGAGTTTTTCTAGATTGAGTTAAACTTGTTTGTTTCCTGCATACCAAAATTTATCATAAATTCATAGTTACCACTCTGAGTACAGTTGGTTGAAATGTGAGGTTCCTTCTTTTTTATAAAGGACTTGATCTCATTAACATGAGGAAATGTCATAGTCTACATAACCCTGAAATATGTATTGTATCTATGTCATCGACTTTTACATTAAAAAACATACAAATTCTGCACCAACTGTGCTCTGTTTTACATGAAAAAAGTTTATTTCTTTAACAGCAAAGACTGCATAACCTTAGAGCTAAGCTATTTATGATAGCCCACTACTTGGTCTGAAGTGAAAATTATAGTTTCGTTTATTATTTCCCTCTATAATAAGGACAATGCAGTTGTTTAAATACAAAACTTTTTTTTTTTTGCAAATGGTTATGCTGAATGATTTGCTTTGAAACAAGCATTGAAGTGGTAACATTTGGGCATGATATTTCAAAGCCAGTAACTTGCAGTAAAATTATAGAATGTTAAAATGTGCATGCACATAATGCAAGGGGATTCAAATATGATCTTTCTTATCCCAAAACTTAACCTGTGCTGAGGGGTGTTGATCTTCACTGTAGGCTACAGGTGCTTTGAAATAACAGGATAGGAACCTGCAGGCTACTTTTGGATTCTGCAAGAAACAAACCATTTTAGAAAGAAAAAATGTTTTTACAGCATAGCTAACCAATGTCCTAAAAGTCTGTGTCAAGAAGATTTTTGTGCTATATTGTGCTTAGTAATTGTGTACTTGGAGTCAAAAAACTAATACTGCAAAAATGCTTCTGCATGGATTTTCGGTGACAATACATTAAACACGTAAATAGTATGCCTTGCAGATTGGGCTTTTCACAACTTTGTGATAAATTCTTCGGCCCTTTAGGAGGTAAAGGGCTGAGTCCTGCCAGCTTTGTTTGTTATCAGGTTTATTTGAAACAGGAGTTGACTTGATCCCAAAAGCAGGCTCTAGAAGTTCATTTGAAAGGAGCTGCTGAGGAGTTTTTGTGGTGTGGCTTTAATCCTCCTGGTCGTCAGGCTGCTGTTCAATCAGCAGTGCACCAGGTCACCTTGGTAAATGTGCTTCAGACTGTCTGGTTTGGTCAAAAGAAAGATCATCTTCCTTTCTTCTTTCCTTTTTCATTTAATTAAGGGTAGAATGCTCAAGGAAATACTACATTCTCTGAATAAGGAATAAGTGCTGGTTTTGAAGAATTTTTATAATTTGGAAGAGTGGATGTGAGACACTGTTTCTTTCTAAGGAATATACAGATCATCATGGTAGCAGGTAGTGCTTGACAGATAAAACATCATTTTAGCAATATGAACAAGATAAACACATCAGTACTAATCATTGCAAATGTTTGACATAAACAAAAGATAAAGGCCCTTAGAATTGTTCCATAATAGGAGGATTTTGCTGATGCAGCTGCTGTGGAAAACTGTCCTGGGGATTTACACTTCTTTCTGGCATAAGCACCCTAATATGGAGGCACTTTGTAACAGCTGCTGCCCCAGCAGAAGAGCTCTCACCTTCCCAATCATACTTGCACCATCTTTCTATTGGCAGGACTGTGTTGGTTAAGGATAATGTGGTTTTTTCATGTTTCTAAATAATTTAGCTGCTTGAACAAAATAATTTAATAAACACCTGGCCATAAACACCTGGTGAGTATTCAGCATGAATACTCAGACCTCATGGTCCATAAATATTGCAAAACTCTTCCAAAGTCAGAAGATTTCCCATGGGTTGTACATGGCTAACAATTCTCACCCTTGGAGATGTGTAGATGAGAAGATGTGTCTTGTTACCACTTTTTATGCTGAAGTTACAGAAGTTGTTTTACAGAATGACGCTGCTCCTAATAGTTTTTCCAACTATGGTATTAGCAGCTGCAATATAACAATGCTTTCCTGCATATTTGAAAATGGTGGGAAACAGCAGTTAACAGTATTTATCATGAAATATGCCTCAACATATGCCTCTGAACATGTCTTTTTAAGACCATATGGAGTATAATTGGTGCTGAACAACATTGAGGTGTTTTGTGAAAAGTAAAGGCTAAGCATTATAAAGAGTCATAAAATCTGAAAGAATGAGGTAAATGCAAGAAATGGGAGAAAGAGGGTGGTGCTGAATACTCTGTCTTGTTCTCTGCATAACCTGATGTGAGAGACCACAGTATTTTTCATAGATTTCTCTTCACAGTAGGGTTAAAATAAAGAAATTCAGTAAAACAGTGGCAGGTAGTGGATATAGAAGACTGTGTGAGTAATTGGAATGAAGCAGAGACAACCTTGTTATCTACTGAGGGCACCCAGGACAATACTGGCATTTATAGCTTGCATACTGTCATTGATCACAGCAGAGTAAGGTAAGAATGAACTTTGTTCCTTAAATATGAATTTCCCCTGTCCTTTGAGGACTGTAGTCAAAGTGAAATACCTTTTATTTGTTTAGTTATTAAGAAAGCTTATTTCCAAGAGGAAAAATTCCAGCTTAGAATTAATAGCCAATGTTCTAAAACGTAAATTCCTCATTATTTTATTTATTTTAATCATGAATGACAACTGAATGTAGAAAAAAATTGCAAACTAATAGTGATGGAAAATTTTCAACAATAAGGATCCAATTTTTGCTGAAGAAAGAGAGAAATTTTCAATGTGTGTATATAAAGGATAGCAAGTATTCATTCCCCAGAACTAGTGCTGTCCCTAAGTGCTCCTTTATACTGCTGAGAATGGGCAGAAGAGAGTTTCTGCTGAGGACTGTAGATTCTTATCTGTCTAATTGAGCCATCATTTGTTGACATGAGGGAAATCATGTGACCTGCCTTTAATGCATTTCACAGTAACAGCAGAAGTAGAAAGTGTAGTTCATGGAAGAGGAGCAGAAAATGTTAAAATTTTTTAGACAATGGAATATTGTGAAATTTTTATTGCAGCAGAGTCAAATGTTTGAACATTAGCGTGGTAAATATATTAAATAAGATAATCAGATTCTAATTATCTTGAAAACATTGAATTTCTTTCTATTTCAAAGCCTACAGACCTTCAAAATAAGAATATAGTAAGTACTTAGTTTTATCAGTATGATGATAAAATTAGGTCAGTAAAATTGAAGGCATGTGTCATCTTTCTTTTCTTTTGAGTAAAAATGTCATTATAGTAATCTGCCCAATTGCAGAGTTGGTACCAAGTGTTGTACAGTGGTAAAAGTAACAACAGAAAAACATCCAATATTATGATTTAGTAGATAAATAACAAAAAAGGGTATTAAACCCCCCTGTAATTGGAGGCATATTCTCTGCTTTATTCAGTCACTCTACCATTTCAATTTTATATTAAACTTCAGTCATGCTCCATAACCAAATATCCTATTTTATAGAATGTAGAATGACAGGCTTAACAGTTGTCTTGTTGGGGTTTTTTACAGCACTAGGTTGAATTGATCTCATCTGTAAGAAAGTTAATTTCAATTTTGTTTTAAAAACATGGGATTATTGTCTGCTCTGTTGATAAAGTGACATGACAGATTGGAGGAGATGGGTACAGCAGCAAAACCACTTTAGAATTATATCTAGATTTTAACAGAGTAACCTGAGATTGATAGCACTGTGGAGACTTGTTTACTAATTAATAGATAATCTGATTGTGTCTGCTGATTTTCATATCGCTAGCAGTCGTGTCACCACTGACCTGACAGGAAGGAGTATCAGAAGAATACTCCAGTCCTTCTGCAACTGCAGATCTATGTAGGAAATCTTCTCTACTGAAAATACTTGGCAGCTGCAAGAATATTGTATGTGCTTCTCTTGTTTTAGTCTTGTCTAGACATCCATGTGTGGCTGATGTTGGGATGCTATACTGGACTAGGAAGGACTTGAAACTCATAATTCACTATTGCAGCTTTTAAGTTCAAAAGATTCATGGCTTGCATCTCTCATTCTTGCTTTTTGACCTAGTGTGAGAACTGAAATGGAAACAATAATGAAAAGTAAGACAAAAAGCATCAGAGGTTAAAAAGGAAAGTATGAATCCTTAGATGTTGGGGAAGAAATTCTGCTGGGCATGTTATAATGCAGTATCTTTCTCTTTTGCATAAAAAGAATATATAGGCTTTAATGTTTTATTTTCAGAAATATTGAGATAATGTTAATATAGTAGAATACAGCTTACATGTTGGTGAACCATGGTAGAGCATTTAATGTATTTTCCACACTGTTCAAGCTATTGGTTTTAGATTTGAAAATAGATTTTGGGAAGCTATAATTGTTTTAAACTTGTGTTACCAATTAGAAAGCAACTCAACAATTAACATCTGCCCTAAAGGCAAATATTTTAATTCTGATAGTACAATGCAATAACCTCTAAGTAAGTGGAAAATTCCAAGATGAATTTAGACTTTTATATGTAGAAGACAATACCCAGAATGTTACCCAGGATGTGAATTCCATTTTCTTAGCTGTAGGCTATAAATGGTCATAATACCTAAAAAGCTATAACTGAATCACAGTTGATATATATTTGAGCTGCTTTCAGAGTCATCCTTAGCTCCTTGTTTACTCATATAGAGGAATTGTTCAGGCCTTTGGACAGAATGCAGGATGTTTTGGTGCTGAGTGATATTTGCTGGGAAGGAAGAGTATTTCTACATTTCTTCCCATTCTCCTCACATCCCAGTTAGGCAAACCTTAGATATTGCTCTTGCTTGCTCTTTTTTTACTCATAAATATATTTGTGCATATGCAACTGATGAATCAGTTGCAATTTGGAAAGTAATTTTTTCCTCCTCCTAACAATAATTAGGCGGTATTGTTATAGTAAGAGGAGTTTTTTCCAAAAATCTAAGCTCAGTCATCATTTTATCTTCTCAATCCTATTAGTACTGTATATATTATAATGGTAAAAGTAGTTGCTGACACTTTATTGTAAATAGACACTATTTAATATTGCATCAGTTTTACAACACTGTCTTGTCCTCTTGTTACAATTCAGGTAAGTTTTCAATTCAACAATAGGCTAGGTTAAAAAATAATAGAAAATACATATCTTCACATGGAATTCCTGGAAGCTGCTTCCACTGGTAGCTGGAAGACTTAAAACAAGAAAAGCAAACCCTGAAAAACTTAATATTATTGTGTGGTTGTGGTTTTGGTTTTGCCAATTCAAAATGTCTAGTGGAAATAAATTTCTGGTTTTAGTACAGCAAGAAAATGGGGATCAAGATAATAAGAACTTTGGTTTGTTGATGTGGCCAATGGCAAAAAATTAGTGTTCCAGAGTGACTCATCTGTACCAGAAGGGCAGCAGTAGCCCACAGCTAAATAAAAAGAAATATCAGTTACTTTGTGTGTACTCCTATGTTTTGCTTATGTGCATTAATTATTTTAGATGAAATAAGATTAAATACTTACTATGACCTCAATAAACTGAAAAATTGCATTATGAATTAGGCAAAATCTTACACAACAATCCTGTGCAGGTTTTGGGCCAAATCTAGGACTGTGTTTACAGTCCTTTCAAGCTGAAAAGCTGTAGCTAAATATGGAATTTTGATGAAATGCATGAAATATGTTAGCTGTAAATTCTACAGGAGTATTATTTGCTTGGAGTTCTCTGTGCCTTCACTGATAAGTTTGCCTAGCACTATTCAGAAATGATGACTGCCCTGGAATGGGTGATGGTTCAAAAATAAGCCTTGTGCAAATCAGTGGGAGTTAATATTTGCCTGATATGACAAATGCGTAAGAAGTTTTAGAGCAGGCATAAAAGAGGTTCCCAAATTAAAATCTCTTGTTTAAAAACAATGAAAAGCTTTTAGAAATCCTGTGAAACATTGTGAGTTCATCTTCTGTGTAATGTTTATTGCCACAAATGCTTGAGAATATATTATAATAAACTACCCATTTCTTCCCAGATGTTAAGGATTATTATTAATGACTCATTTGGCTTTGTAATTGCCATAAAAATTTTTCATTACCAAAACCTCTGATGAGAAAACAGCTTTCCCAAAATTTCTCAGTACACTGGTTTTTATATTGAACTTTATAGTTTGTTTGTTTTTCAAAAGCTCTTAGCTTGTAATGTCTGATAAAAAGCGTTTTTTTGTCTAAAATTCATTGTAAAAGGGTGCACATATGGTTGATCTGCCTTTGTCTTATTTTGTATGGCCTTGTTTGGCATAATGTTTCAAATAATGGAATACCACAGATCCTTCAACCCCCTAATACACTCTGCTGTATTTGGTAATAATGGGCCAGAAAAATTGGATTTCATTCTTTTGTCATCGTTATTCCCTCTAACTTGCCACATTAAAAAGATTGCTGCCATTTTACAACAAAATCCTGGATTTTAAGTGTATGGAAGCAGAGGGCTTACACTGAAAGGATGGTTGGTTTAGTCTCCAGAGATTCTTTTTTTAATGTCCTTCAAGATAATGTTCTCTATACTTTGTCATTTATTTTATAGTTTAATTTGCTTGTGTCACATGGAAGATTTCTGTTGCTTGCTGTAGTTTGATGTAAAATATAAAAATTCATCTTGTCATTCTTTGAATCCCTCCTGCTGATGAGCTGCAGGATTCAGTAGCCCACAGTCATGTGGGCCTTTAAACTGAGTCATGGACCTCATAAATCATCTGAAGAGCTGTAATGGTACAGTCTGCAGCAGTTGTCATACATAGGAGGTGTGACTTTTTCCACAGGATAGAAGGAAATCAAGTGAGAGGGGGCAAAGAGCATGTTATAAAAGAGTTTAGAGTCCTATCGGTAATGCTACTCATGTTTTTATTCGACATGTTGAAGATACTTTGTTAGGATGTGGGATACCTCATTCAGTTTACAGTGTGGTTTTCCTGAGAGGGTAACGTTGGTTAAGCACAATAAAGCAAACAAATCATTTTCTCCAGACATATGTGGTTAAAGTTCAGTGATTGTTGGCATTAGGAGCCCCAGACCAGCAGTGGTTGATGTGCCTTTGCTAATGTGAGTGCCTGTGGTTGGTGGTTCAAATGTAGCCATAAATCTAGGTGTAATTTTTCCCCAGTTTTGCTCATACTTTTGTTATATACCTCTCATATCTCTTTTATAAGAGCTTATGTGTTGGTAAGATCACCCAAATATTTGATGCATTATGTTGACTATGCTGCATAATTGCTAATTAAAGTTTTATTAAAGTTTTATTCAACACTGTCATATGTTCATAATGGATATTTGAATTTTTAATATAAATGTTGGTGAGTTTAATAAAAATATAACTTGTCATCTGACTCTGGCAAGCTAATCGTAAAAAAGAAAGGGAAAATAAATTTTCAGATACTAACAAGTCAGATGCAAAATTAAGCACACTTTCAAGTTGCTGCTTTGTCAAAATGGATTTAGTAGGGAAATTCCTGTGGATTTAAGTGAATTCTCCCAAGAAGTGGTGTACGTGACAGAAATAATGAAAACTGCTTAACTTGCTATGAAATGCACAACATTTATTATCACTTTCAAAGCTGATATTTGATGCAGTTGTAGCTGTTTATGGCTGGCTTGAAAGCAGTTGGATAAGGCTGCTTTCAGAGGTGGCCATGCTGCTCCAGCTGGGATGTAGCAGGACTGTTGACAGTTGGATTTAGCTAAATGGGAGTTATGCTACTTTGAGCCATGCTTTGTTCAGGGCTACTTTGTGCTCTGATCTTGATAGTTTAAGGTGCTCTCCAAACTTACAGGGACATAGTTTAATACAAATGTTCAGGCATGGTTTGGACAAAGTTGCTGTCATTGATTTTCCTTTAAGTTCAAAAGCAAGAATTAGCCTCAGCCCCTCTCGTTGCTTTAAACCAATACTGTTTATTACATAAACTCTTCCTTTTATATCACTCTTATTGGATCATCAAACATATAAAACTGGGGTTTAGATACTGTTAATTCTCTTTTAAATATTTTTTTCAACAGAATAAAATAGAAATATGAATGAGCAATAAAACCGTGTAACAAAGCAAGAGCAACATTTACAACTCTTGAACGAGCTGATGGAGTACAGGAAGTGCTAAGGGAAGAGTAGGAGATCATAGCCATGCTGTAGGGAAATATGCACAAAATACCCTGTCAGCTTTCAGTAATCTGCAGCTCAAGGTCTTCCTCAGCTAAAGGCAGTGGCATGTTGCTCAAGAGTTCTTGAGGTTTATCAGCTTTCTACAAGTAAATGTAAATAATAATTTTTTTAACTTCTCCCTTTGTGGCCTCCTAGTGTAGCAAGTTGTATACTTAAGTAATGTATGGTTGAAGTAGAAATTTTTAATTTTGAACTTGCCACATGGTAGTTTTATTGCATGTCCTTTACTCCCCACAGCATCAGAGACACTGAGCAATTTTTCTCTGGGTCCTGAAGCTAAGAGCTGGCTGTGGCTTCTAGAATGATTTTATATCAGGTGGTTGACATGGAGTAAGCAGTTACGTGAGAGTGACCCCATATGGATCTGGTTAGTGTGGGCAGGTTGTGAGCAAACTCTTGTAACTTGTGAGGTGGAATAGGCTGCAGCGTGCCAAGGCTGGGCAGGGTGCAGGCTGCCTGCAGAAGGCAGGCAATAGCAGCCTGGCAGGCACTCTGCTGAGCCATCCCATGCAGTGCTCTTGGATGTACACCACATCCAGGGAGCAGCAAGATGTATTTTCATTCCAAAAACAGGGGTAAGCTCCAAGTAAAGTCTTGCTGTGAGTTACCACAGAGTACAAACTGTATTGGAGATTAGGCTTGATTATCTTGGAGGTCTTTTTCAATCTTAATGACTATAGATTCTATTACAGTCTAGGTTACTATATATATTTTTTATAATGTGGACAAGCACTAATACAGCAAGTATATGTAGATTTGTATTTCTTTTTTTATATTAATTATCCTTCCATTTTTTCAATCTCATATAAAACAAAGTATCTCTTAATTATATGATGCCACATGATTGTGGCATCCTGGCTCTAAATTTCTTAGTTGTGGTTATCTTACTCTGTTTTCATACATCAGATTTCCCTGCAATCACAGAGTCCTGCTACTGGCTCCCAAGAGCTGAACACTGTATTTCACCTGAGGATGTATGACTGTACTTTATTCAGAATTATTTCCTGAATTTTGCTTTTTTTGCAGTTTCTGAGTAATGAGTTTTTCTCAAAAAGGTGAACTTTGAGGGTGTATCTGGCGATGAGCATGTGAGAATAGTCCTTGCCTTAAGGCCTGAGTCATTATGTCTGGTTTGGTGCTGCTGGTGCAGAAGAGGGCAAACTGAAAGACTCTCTGATCAGAAATCAATTTCCTTCTTTGTAAGTGGTTTCTGATAGTTTAGCTTTCTGGAAGTTGAAAATCCCATATGTAAAAAAAGAATATCAATCTTGCTTACATTGTTTTGAATTGGTATGTGAAGGGGTTTTTTCAAGTTATTTTGTGGCTTTGTTTTAAGTTGTTTAGACAGCTCACAAAATGTTGCATATGTGGCTATCTCCCAAGAGTGTAGACTTCTGCTGCTTTAAAAGCCTAAGACTATTCTATGTCCAGTAGCAGAAAGGTAAAACAAACAACAACAACAACAAAGGAAACACCAAACAATTGTCCCAAAATAACAAAACAAATTTGTTAATTATAAAATGCGGGCTGCTACACATGGCTTAATGCCAGAACAGTCAGTCATTTGCAAAGAATCAGTTGCAGTTTGAAAACAATTTTGTCACACTGCCACCCTCCTACACCTAACCCTAGCAATTGCCTGTAGCTTTGCCCAAAATAAGGCTAAAAAATAATTTCATGTTTTCATAGCACCAAATATTCTTACTCATGCAGGCTGTTTGTACAGACCACTTATGATTTGTAAGATTAGATTCATAGATAAACTTAACAAATAATCAACAAACACTTTCAGAAGGAAATAGTGGGCAGACACGGAGGATGTGGTAGCCATTCAGTGATGCTTTGTGGCATGCTTTTTTTGCAGGGTTGCTCGTTTCTTAAATAGTCTGAGCATGGCTTCTGTGAAGTGTGAATGGGCTGTATTTCTGCCCATTTAATTTAATTTCTTTTTGTTTGGATTTTGTTTGGTCCCACTAAAACCATGCCAGTGTTTTGCCCTGTCTGTTGTGAGAGCCTGTTCTAGTTTTTTTCTTTTTCCTGTACAGATCTTCTAATCTGTTTTGCCCTCAAAAACTCTTTCACATCCTTTTATGTCTGTTCTTGAATTACAAATATGCATTTGTCAGCATAACCTTTGCACACACAGCCTGGTGTGAAATAAACGTTCATGTCCAATATTTGCACCCAGACTGAGTGCTCCCTGGAAGGGCCCTGTGTTACTGTACAAGGACACTGTGTACATTTACAGTGCCAGGTCAGGTTTTCTCAGCTCAAGTTGCCTCACTGTAAGTTACTTACCTTGAGTGAGGGTGGACACAGAGTGTGCACAATGGCCTTGAGCTGCTCTGCCCAGGCATTGGGGTACCTGGTGTGGGACAGAGCTGCTTGGGGCTCATCACAGGGTTAGCTGGAACACTATCCCATATGTCTCCTAAGCAGTTGTGGTAAAGCTACTCACTCCTTTTGGGGCACATAATTCTATGTGGCAAAAAATTAGAAATCTTGTAATGGGGCTTAGCAGCATCCACGTTCAGAGTAGTTACGTTAGCAGGAACTGAGTTGTTCTAGATTGAATATGATTGTTTATTGTATTACAGATGTTTCTGCTGTGGCAAAATGCATCCAGCTGACAGTCTTCTTCCCTTGCCACCCTCAGCACAACACTCCAAAAGATAATGTTCAAACTTAGAATTGAACTTTGAAATATAAAAAAAAATCCATGCATAAAAGAGCTAATGGTTAGCAGTAACATTGTTGCTACCTCAAGAATCTTCTTTTTCCTGTGAATCACTGTTTTGTAGTACAAGCCTGCTCATAAATACCAGGTATATGTTCTCAGGGGAAAATCTGGAGAGCATTTTCTTAAATATACCAAACAAATTGAGTATTCCAGTTCTTTTCTTTTAAAACAAATATTTTCTGGAAGACTAGTCTTTTACAAAAGTGGATATTGATGTGGTATCTATGTGGGACAGAAAAGGATTGTTTGAGCTCACTCAAGTGAAGTCTTCTACCCCTTTTGTAACAAATACAGACACCAGTAGATGAATGAGTGTTACAGCTGGTGCCTGTCATGATCACATGTTCTGCTTATGGATCTTGTCTTACTCTAGACTTGATGTATTACAATAATTGAAGTAATAAACTTCACAGTGAAAGATTCAAGGAGTAAAAGATACAGCTTCTACTCAGGCTTGAAAGCCTCCCTTTTATTAAATTGAGGGTTTGAGGTTTAGGACAGCAGTATTTCTGTGGCTTTTTTTTTATGAAAAGACTGAAATGTTTGCTCTATTTCTAGTGAGTGTAGGTGTAAGGAGGCAGCATTTTGTTAAACACATGCAAATATAACAACATTCTGACAGGAGTAATGTTAATTTATAAAATTTTCCTTCACATGTGAATAATAGATAAGGCTTAAGTCTTACGCTGAAGTTTCCACATGACATATCCATTTTGTAGGGGAGCTTAATTCTTTCATAATGATGCTTTTAACTTGGAAAAACAAATGAATAGGTTACTGAAATGGATGTCCTTAATTCATATTTTTCCATATAGTAGATCCAATTTGTTCTTCTTTCAAGTGACCTGTGCCCTGTATAGCCTCAATATTTTCATGTGTGGTCTGCAGCCACAGTAAGAGGAATGTCAGTGCTCTGGAAGGAAAGAGAAAAGTAACAGATGTCTGTGAATGCAAGGAAGTGTTGTGGAAGTAGAGATGGGGTGCAGTGCTATCTCTAGCTTTTCAGAGATTTCTATGGAAACTTGACACTTCTGGAGTGCAGGTGTCCCGTGCCAGCATCACAGAGCAGGACACCTGCCTATTGTAGAAACCCTGCCTATCAGCAATCCTGACATCAAACTCACTGATTTATTTGTAGAAAATGCAAGTCAGATTCAGCAAGTCTTCCATAAAACAAAACAAATCCATCTCTAAAAGAAAGCCAAACCCAACCCATGAAGGAAAAAAAACCAATGGAAGAAAATTAGTTTACTGATTAGTTTATAATCCTTATTATTGCTTTTTGCGTGTATGTTTCTGTTGTCACTGTAATATCCTACCTTTTCTTTTAATAGTGACTTTTTCATACATTTGCCACTCCATAGATGAAAACCACTGTTAATTGAACTTTCTTGTGAAGTCGATGCTCTTATTATTCTTTAATAATGTATCAGCATAAAATATTTCTATAGAAATTAGTGGAAAAGATCATATTCTGCTCCATAAGGCTACCTAAGGTAAATATGCAGGTGTGATATTACATTTTCCCTTTGTATCCTGTGGTTTCCATATGTCTTAGGAGTAAAACATTGATAGGAAAAACACATACAAGACTAGTATAAAACACATACAGAACATCTAGTTCTGTCTCCCTAACAATCTTCATCAATCTGTACGGCTTTCTGAGGAGTTAAATGCCAGTGATGTATTGTTCAAAAAGTTTGCTTTATCCTAGAAGCAGCTGGACCTATTGCTGCATTAACTGGTGCAATGCACCTGCAGTTTTTTACAGGATAATGTCAGTACCATTTATATGTGGTTTATAAAAGTACTATTTAACTTGTAAGGCTAGTCTGAAATCCTGCATTTCCCTGGTGCTAAGCTTGTTTGTCCTTGAATGTGTCTGCCATAGCTTAAGGTATTCAGGAGGAAGTACTTGATCTTGGGGACTTGAAAACAAAAAGAACACTCATAGCAGTATTGAAATCCTTCCCCCCCAAAAAAATCTCTAAAAATTGGATTATTCAAATGGATTTTGTGTATGGGGGTAATAATAGGTATTTAGGGTGCAATTCATAGTGGGGGAATCTTAAAATAGATTTTTGAATGTTTTTTTTCTTTCTGTTTCTTGGACTTTTGAGCATACTGTAAGGTCAAAGATGGAATTGTTGTCTATATCTTAGGTCCTGCTGCAGTGCTGGTTTTTTCCCAGCATCTACTCTTGTATTACAGAAAATACTAGCAGAATAATGTATCTCATTCTAATTTATGAAAGGTTCAGTTATAATCTAGAAAGAAAAACATCTGGTTTGCTACAGTCTTTCTGAAAATTTGAACAGCTGTGTGTGTGTTTCAGCTTCAAGCTGATCTCTCAAAAATGTGTAAATGCATGCTTTACACAATTCTGTTATAAGATTCAGTTGGTTGCATTACTTATGTGCCCTTTTCACCGCATTCTCCCACCTCCCACTCATCTTTAGCAAACCTCTGTAGTTTTTCCTACTGATTAAATGGATGCTTAGAGATGAGTAGAGAGCAGTGAGCTGCAGGCTATGCATCTTGTGGCTCTGATGTGACCTTTGAAGGCTGGTGGTGATTTGTGGGTGGGTTCCTTATTTACCTGTTTGAACCTGGAGGTAAAGTTGGCATTCAGAAATAGCATGCAGTTCTCAACATGTGGCATGAAAGCCTGAACATGAATCATTACAAGAAGGTAGCCGGCTTTCCCTTTTTTTGCTGGTTTTAGATTTGAGCTGGTCAATAAACTTCCTTTCCTGTTTACTTTTTCAAACTAATAATTTTGCTTCATGATCAAGTGAAGTGTGCCTTAGCAGAGGAATAAACATTTAAACCCATGCATCCTTGGACCATAATGTTACAGAGGTGAAGTGTGAGCAGGGAGCCAAGACAGTAAGTGGAGTTTTTTCCCAGCTGCTGGAAAAAATGTACTGAGTGCAACAAACATAAAAGGCAAAAAGGATTATATAATCCATAAAAATGTTGGTCAAAGTAGGCACAACTGTTGATCTAGAATGGATGGAAATTATATATATTATCTTCCTCAGATTTTCTGACTCAAGGTTCTGAGTATGTAAATGTTGTTGTTATTCAGTACTTAACTGTGAAATTTGCTAAGATATTTGATCCTTAGTATTTAATGATATGATATTACATACATTTAAATACATACCACATCAAATTTATACCACACTCCTTAGTATATACTGTCCAATTGGGAAGGGAACAAAAGAAGCCCTTCCCTGTTCTGACAAAGTCAATAGAGAATTCCATGAAGTCTGCCTTTATAGTAATATTTTGTATCAGACTTTGGGTTCTGTTCCTATAAATGTTAAATTCCTCTTAAGAGTGCCTTACATCTTTTATTGTTAGGCTATTTATATATAAAGATGTTACTGAATTTTCTGCTTGTTGTCCATTTTAACCATTGAAATCCAATTTTAAGGCTTGGGGTCAGCATTTTTCAGTTTGCAAAACTGTTATCCTTGAAAAATATTGTACATAAAATAGCAAGCTGTTTTGTATTTGTGAGAAGCTGAGAAAGTTATTACTCCAGCTTTTGCCAAGTAAGATGACTAAAAAAGAAAAGTTTATCGTAGAGGATTATGGAAGGAACAGATTTATGGCAAGTGTCTGATATATACCCAGTATCCACATGTTCAACTAAACCAGACTTGCCCTGGCCCTTCTGGGGCACAATGCCCTGAGCAAGTAGCTTTCGACAGCTTTTTCAGGAAGCAATATTTTTCTTCAGAAAGAGGGTCACTTCACTGTTTTTCTTTTTCCTTCTCTCCTGTCTTATCTTTTGAGTTCAGGAAGTATTTTAAATTTACAGCCAGCTTTGAAGGCATGAAGCAAGTTCAGCCCCAGAAGTATTTCCTGTTATGGCATTAATCTAATTCCATGAAAGTAGAACTGATTTTTCATCTGTAAAGTAAAGTGCCTGGAGCAGCAGACCATTACTCTAGGTTATCATGATAAAGAGGCTTAGTTTTGACACCAAAGTGTTTATCAGCATAACCAGGGGAAGATTTCATCCTTTTTGTTGAAAGAGATATTAATGGATTATAATATTTCTTTGCTTCATGGAGACAATGAGTTCATATTGAAAATGTTGACCCGAAATAACAATGGTCCCATAACATATTATAAGTTAATTTATCTGGAAAGCTACCAGTACCTGGGGAAACTAGTTGTAAAATAATAATGTAGTGAGCAGTGTGTCCTAAGTACATGATAGTGGTAATTTCAGAATTATAAAATAGTTTCAGAGCTCTGGCTGGAGCTGCTGCTTGCTTTATGGTTTCAGTGATGCCTGTGAGTGCAATTAATCTGATCTGCCTCATTTTAAGGATGTTGCAAAATATACTGCATAATAGCACTCATATACTGTAGATGAGAACAACTTCCTTACCTCTTTTAGTGGCTAAAATGATGTTGCCTTTATGTTTCTAACAGTGCTTAAAGCATTCAGCATTTAAATAGAAATGTGCAGCAACTGCTACCATGTTCCTTATTTGTAAGACTACCTTTTCCAGTGTTGAAGATTTTTTTAGTATTTATGTTTTAAATAAATAGTTTGAAGCTAATACTTAAACTCCTCTGTGAACACCAACTGCCAGCTTGAAACCATGACTATCCTGAGTGTATAACTGTACAAACTACATGTACAAATTGTTTCAGACTGTGGGAGCTCTAAGAAATCTGAGTGCAGTTTTTCCCCACTCCAGTTCAAGTGTCTGTATTTAGGTGTCATCTTCCCAAATTAGCATTCATTTCTGTATTTGTTTGCTGTCACTTCAGAACTATGGATGAAGTGTATTCACTGGTCTTGTGAATGTTAACATAATAGTAATTTTTACTTTATGTGTAATGAATAGGCTCTGATATGGGAGTGCCTGAGGACTAGGAGGTGATGAATTTTTTCCTCACTGACCACTTGGGGAGCATTGCCTTTGGTTTGCATGGGAAGGCAGGAACCTAAATGTGTGCAGCCAGCAGGGAGGAGCGCAGCCCAGGCAGGGATGGCAGCTAAAACAGTGTTCTGCAAGCATAGGAAAAACCCAGAGATGCATGGGCCAGTTAAGCTCCAAATACTCAAGGTCGCAGGTATCCCCAAGAGTGACTTCAGACTTGAAGGAAACAGCATTAAGAAGCAGAAGAAAACATGATTCTGAGTGTGAGTAAATTTCAGGGATGGAAAAACATGAGCCTGTGGCTCGTGTGAAGGAGCAGAGTGGAGGGAGAGCAGCAGGATTGTCCTGAGGATCAGCAGGCCTTGAAAGCCTCCTAGCTGAGGGAGGATAGCAGTGCAGTCTGCTCGTGCATCCCTTCTGTGCCTACCACCAAATGCCAGCCATATAGGTGGTTTGTTCACAGAAAAATGTCTGTGCCTACCAGCACTAATTGTCTTACACCTTCAGTCCTTAAGCTGTGAATTCTGCATCAATTCATTTGGTCATTTGAAAAAAAAAAAATTGCTACGTAGCATAGTATGGTTGTATATCGATATACAAATTCATTATTTTGAAAAGTGCTTCCAACATTTCCATGGCAGACAATATAGTCTTAGTGTTTAAGAACAACAAAAAAAGCTGTGTTTTCCCATATCTATATCTAAAAAAAAAAATAGGAAATTTCTGTACTTTGCTCATGGAGATTATAGTGTATCCCAAGCATGGTCTCCCTGTCCTTAATTTGTGTTTTCACTAGTGAACTAATACAATCTGTTGGGCTGCACTCTGAAGTGAAGCAGGGAACTGAGCTGAGTGAAAGAAAATAAATGTTGGGGTTTTAACCAATCACCAAGCAACTCCCATAAAACTGGCCATGGTATAGGGATATTGAAGAGCAGCTGGGGAATGTAGAAGTTAGGAGTTACTTCCCCTAGCACGGCCAAGAGTAAAAGTGTGCAAGTAATTGTGACTTCTGTGAATTCTGTGACTTGTGAATTCTGGCTACATCATGTTTTCATTTTTAAAAATGAAAAAAATGTATGTGTCAAGTACATTTATTGACCACCATTTCTAATACCATTGTGCTTGTAATTTATTATTTTGTTCTTCCAAGACATTAATGTACAACTTAGTCTTAAAAATATATTTTTATTTAGATGTGGGTAGATGGTGTTGTAGTAACTGTATAAAAACTGTTCTTTACACAAAAAGTTAAATTTGAAAGATTTCAATTAAATGGGCCTATTATAATTTTGCTACTTAGCATAATTATATAAAATTAATATTACTTGGTTTTTCTTGTTTTGTTGGTCTTTTAAAATTCTATATAAAATTGGAATTGCCTTTGTTGGTGCCTTATCCGTTAGGGCAGGTCTGCAGTGGTGCATTCATTCTGCAGTAGATCTCCAGCTTCAAAGGCAATGTAACAAGCCCCTTGAGCCACTTTTCCCCACGGCTTTCCCCAAGTGCAGACTGGAAGTCTGCTGGGGGAGGGGATGGGAGCATCTGGGCCTGAAAGGATGGAGCACTTTCAACTCTGTGTTCTGTGCTGTAGAACAGCTGTTGAAAGAAGGCAACCACCATGCATTAGAGCAGCAATTAGCACTGCTCTGGCATATGTTGAAATGCTCTCGTCCACCCCCTGGGGAAGTCAAAAATTATGTGAGATGCAAAGGTAGATGTCCTTTCTCCATTGTGTGATGCCTTCCTGAGATGGTATTATGTATTTAGTCTATTCATCAAATTTCTGTCTTTTGCTATTTTGAGGAACAGAGAGGTGAAGGGTAAGAAAGTGATGATTCTTCAATTCATCAGTAGACTTTCTGCATATGATCAATATTTAAAAGCTTTTTATTGAAAAGTGTTGTCTCTGGGTTTCCCATGGTTCCACTGGAGGAAGGAAGGAAGGGGGAGTTGTGCATTATTACAGGAAAATTATGTCTTGCTCTAAAACTGCATCTATGGTTTCAATTAGTCAAGTCTCAATTATAATAATGTAATGAGGAGTAATGAGGAGGTGGGAGTAACCTGGGTAACTGCAAATGTGACTAACACAAAACACATGTAAAATTAGATTGCAAGAGCCTCCATTGAGAGCTTAATGGAAGTAAAAGGCCTGTGATAACCCTTGGTATGACCAGCAGATCCCATCCAGTTAGGAAACGTTGGAGGAGGTGGACACTTATGTTCTACAAGGAACTAATCCAGCTGGGTCACTCCTGTGCACAGCCAGCTCCCCAGGCAAACCAGGCTTCACCAGGCTTAATCCAGCCATGGGAGATCAGGAGCAGCATCAAACTGCCAGCAACAATGTTTTAGAAGCAAAAAATACCTTTTGTGGGGAAGGGAGTACTTTTTTGGAGAAGACCTTTGGTAACTACTGAATTGATTTGTCAGAGCTGTTCTTAAATAAGCCTTTAGGTATTTTTTTTTCTTAGTGATTGATAACTGATAAGTGTTATCCTAGTCAGATATATTTATTTCTGACTTTCCCAGTATCTTTCTGTTTAAGAAATACAGATGACTTGAAGCTGCAGCTTTGTGGCAATCAGAGATGATACAATTGTATTTCATCCTTCTACCAGAAGATGCAAGCTTCATAGGTAGTGTGGTGGCTGAAATGTAGAGGCAAATAGTTCCCTTCCCATATGTTAATATAGAAGAAGCATGTATGACTGTGTTCACATCTGTAACAAATGTTTTTATCAGTCATATCCCTACTTTAAAAATATTTTTTTTTAAAAAAAGTCGTTTTGGGGGGCGGAAAGTTGAAACTGAAAATACACTTAGAGTATAAAAATATTTTCTGTTGGTTTGGTTGACAACTGTATCTCTTAGCACTTTATCTGAAGTCAAGAAAAAAACATATCTAGTATTTCTTTTCCTTGAAAACAAGGAGTATGTGTTTTAGAACACATTGTCTAAGGATTCTAATAATACACAAAGGAATCTCTGTATTAATATTTATTAATATTATTAATATATTATATAATATATTAATATAATATAATTAATATATTAATGTGTATATATAAAATATAATATAATATTATATATTTATTAATATTTTCCCTTGCAAGTAGTTCAACATTGTAGTTTAGATTATTAGAGATAATCCTGTTGTTCAAGGAATCCCTGAAGTTTCTAGGTATTTACATGCATGTGAGATGGAGATTTTACCAGGAAAATTTAGTAGAGACTAATAAAAAAGTATTAATGAATGCCTGGTAAATAGAGTTCACCTGGGAGAAATCAGTATGGCTTCTGCAAAGGGAAATCTGATTTGTGCTGTTAGAAGGGCTCAACAACCCCCCTTCCTGGGGGTGAAGGATCTCCAACCAGTACAGCTATGTCTGCATTAGGAAGGAATGCATGGTTCTCAGCTGGCCAACAGGACTAACAAAACAAAAGCAAACTAAACAAAATCCAACCCAAAAACTAGGAACCATAAAGCAAGGACTAGAGAGAAAGGTACAGAAGACAAAATACCATTAAGTCATCAAAGAAATCCACACCTTGGATAATGCTGATAGTTCTGTCAATTCTAAAAAGCTGTCACAGAACTGGAAAGAGTTTAGAGAAAGGCAATAAACAAATATAAAGAATGGTTCCTGTATGAGGAGGAACAAATTTGTTGAACTATTATGAACAATTGTTCATAATAGTCTTTTTTGAAGAGTAACAATTGAAAGAAGGAAACTACAGAAGCTGAAAAAATCAGTCATAGTGTAAGAGGACACACAGGAATCAAGTGTTCACTCTCTTACAAGGTGAGACTAAAGTGTTACTTAATCAAGCTAGTAGAAACCAGATTCAAAATAAATGCAGGTAGTAGACATGTGGTGCAGTTTTGGCAAAGGTGTTTGTAGGTGCAAAATATTTGCTTACAAGATGAGCTCTGGCAAGACGGATCCACAGAGTATTGCTTTATATGAGAAAAGATAGTGTGCTCGGGAAAATTTTTGAGCTGGAAACAACTGGAGGCTAAATGATTACATGGGGAAAGTGAAAAATGCAGCACACCTTGTTCTCTGTTTTCCCTAGGTGTGTCCACTCATGCCCATTAGTAGAAATAGGACATGGGACTGGGTGCATCTTTGTATAGGTATAGCTGTGCTCAGTATTGAAAGTTGTGGCTTGCTTTCCAGAATGTTCTGAAACATTCAAAAAATTGTAATAAATTGTTATTCTGTAGACAGGCTTTTCTTGTGTATAGAGCTCATAGGAGCAACTGTGCTACTACTCCTTGTTTCCATGCTACTTCTGGTTTCTGTAGAAGTAGTAAGTTTCCTAACATGGTCAGGTTTGGGGTTTGGGTAGAATAATATGGATGTGTACACCTGATGTTCAGCTATGTGGGAAAATACGACTGTTTACATAATAAAAAATGGAGAGCTGCAGACTACCCTTTATGTAAGCCCAGTTATTTCATCCAGCAGAGCTTGCTTTGGAGTGAAATATCTATTTTTGCAGATCAAATACAATAATGACACTGATTGAAATACTATATGTTGCCCATTTATGGCTCATGCCAAAAAACAGTGATTAGAAAAATCTTTAGCACAAGAAAGCTAAAATCCAAAATTAATTTCAGATGTTGCACTGTAATGGCAACAGATCGTTCTGCTGCAAGTGAGATGTGCAAAAACTCCAATCATAGAATATCCTGATTTGGAAGGGACCCACAAGGATTATCCAAGTCCAGCTCGTGGCCCTGCACAGGACACCCCAAGAATCACACCATGTGCCTGAAAGCATTGTCCAAGCAATGGACTTTGGCAGCCTTGGTGCTGTGACCACTTCCCTGGGGAGCTGGTCCAGGGCCTGAGCACCCTCTGGGTCAAGAATCTTTTCCTAGTATCTAACCTAAACCTCCCCTGACACAAGTTCAGGCCATTCCCTCAGGTCCTGTCACTGTCACCAGGGAAAAGAGTTCAGTGCCTGCCCCTCCACCAGTACTGTTGCTAGCATTCTTCTTTTGTTGCACCTCAATTGTTACTGAAAAAAATTATTTGGGGTACTCTGAATTCCTTTTGAAAGGTTCCCAGGTGAAGATCTGCCTGTGGCTTGTCTTTTTACATGTGGTTGTGAAAGATATCTGTAATAGTTTAAAGTGAAACAGCATCCCTGAAATTGTAAAAGGCGTGTTTTAAAGCATGTTTCACTGGTAGAATTGTCTGTATATGTGAAGCTATCACTGCTCACTGGACTTGCCATTTTTATCAGTGTCTTTGACCATCAACCATATAATTCTAACTCTATTTCATTTATTGTCCTGTCTCAGCTCAGGGATTTCAAATCATAAGGGCATGACAAAGAGGCTTGATGAGTGCCTGTTACTCATCTGATGCTGTCTCACACTGAAGTTGGCCAGGGGCTCTGTGGACAGTGAGAGAGATCAATGTGCCAGTCCCACAGCATGCATTTCTTCCTCAAAAAGAATAAAATCTATTATGCTTCACACATTTACTGGTTTCTGTTAGAAAGTTTTAATAAGTTCTGTTTACACTGCCTTTATTACTGTATGAGTGATTGTGTTGCACTCCTCACAATGCATCTATGTACTTTTTTCTGCATGGGAGATAAGTGTATATGTATTTATTTCTGCAAGGTCTCAGGTCAAGAAAAGCTTCTCTGGGCAATTTGAACATGATCATTTTAGTCATCTGTTAGCCTTTGCTCATGATGAGTTTGGTTTTTTGGGGGGGTTGTTTGTTTTTGAAACAAAAAAACCTCTTTGAACACCCAGAAACCAAACACCGTAGAAATTAATGCTTTCTAGATGTTCATGATGTCTGTTTTCTTTCATAGTGAGAAAGCAGTTTAATTGTTTTCAAGTAAAATTTCAGATTGTTGGATTGAAATTTGAATCATTTCTTCAGAAGTAGAAACGGAGCATGCTGTTTCTCTTAAGATAATGACGTGCATGTGCTCTTGACTGGTTCAGTGTTTTGATCTCGGATTCTCTGGACATCTATCATGTAGCTACTGTCATATGAATTACACATTAATGCCACCAAGATTTATTCCAGTATTTGCAGTAGTAGAAGTTCCCTTCATGATAAAATATTAAATAAAAAATAGGATATGTATCCTATTATTGGAAATGTAATTAAAAACAAAAAACAAAGCTACCTACCTAAACATACTAAGCAGCTGCATCTCTTCCAGCTTTCTGCTAAAAACCTATCACTGATTTTATTGAAATATTTGAAAAGCTTACAGAATTATTAATTTTGTAAATTAAAAAATCTTAATATTTTAGGATCCAGTCTTCTGCATTTGATAAAGAATATGTGATCCACTGGTTATGAATTTTATATTTGTCTGATATTTTAAGATATTAGTGAAGATTTTACTAACCAGTGAGATTAGATCATGAGGACCTTTGTTACTTTCACTACTATTAGAGGAAAACACATTTAAACCAAGCCCTGTCACATCTGCAGGTTTCAGAATCAATGGAAATATTAATATATGTCTGGATACCTTTGTGCTCCCAAACCTTGAGCTTCATTTCCTGTTTCCAGACACTTGTACTGTTTTATAAATGCTGACACGTTGTTGACTAACAAAGGCAGAAAGAGGCACTTGCAGACAGGGAGGGAGAAGCAAGGTGACGGGGGAAGATGGGCAAGCAAGCAATACAGAGGGTATGGCTTCAGCTTAAAATACGAAATCACACCAAAAATATTCACAGTGATGAAGCTGGCACTTGGAAAACATTCCAGAAAACCTGACTATAAATGAAAGAAGTATAACCCCCAAAGAACTTTTAGGCAGGGAGTGCCCCATAGGGGCAAGGCAGAGGAATGTCCTTGGCATAGGACTGTGTTCAGAAACACCAGGAACAACAGCTGGCCTGACTCCAGAGTTTGGGATGACCAATCATGGCATACATGGCAATAGCCATCACTGCTCCTTGAATATAATATATTGTTAAATATCTGTGGGAGATTTGTACAACTATCCCTGGGAGGAATGCTGTACTAAGTAAATTGAGCAGTTCTCATCCAGTGCAGTATGTTCCTTTCTTTTTTTCTTGTAGCTAAAACATGAAATTGAGAAAAGAGACGTAATTGTTATGTTATTTACAGTGACAGAGGAGGAAATGGAAAGGCAATAGGGAATTTATAGAGGTTATAAAAACAGTAGGTAACTACTGTTTCTCTGTGCTCTTAATTACTTTGCTTGTACCCTGTATCATGTTCACTTGCAGTTTTTCTGAAGTTAGAATTTTAGGGTAGGAGTTGAGTCAGCCTTTATGTATAGATCACCTGTACTATAATGAAGTTGCAATCTAGATCAGAAACTTTGAACATTACCACAACATGAATAAATAATAAAACATTATTATTAAGAAACAGCAGCCCATCTGCACAGGATGCACAACTATCTAAATACTATATATGTCAATTGTAGATGAGTTGCAAGCTTTGGGTTTCATGAGTTAGTGCATATTTTTGGTGTAGAGAAAATTTCCTCAAACCATAAAAGAATTTGTCATTGAAAAAGAACTACTTTTTTATGCAAATATCTATTAAAAGAAAAAAATGTGTATATTCTTCAAAAAATAGAAGTTATCTGGATCTAGCAGAACTTCCTGCTTTTGAGATTTTAAGTTATTAGATTGTAAGTATTCCAAGACAGAAGCTGTTGGGTCATTTCTAATTGCAAAGCAGTAGCACAATGAAATCTGAAATAATATTCATCTTAGAAAATAATTTGTTCAGAGGTCTTACCTTCCTTTATGTTCCTTGCTGTTTTGAAATGTGAAGATAGCAGGCAGCTGACAAAGAAAAATATCAGATGTCCATGGGTAGAAAAACACTAATAAGCACTTAGCAGGATACTTAATGATTAACTGTGTGCATTAATTAGTTACAAGTGTTATGTGTCATTAATAAATCTATACTTAATTACAATATTATATACTGTATATTTGTTTTATGATTAATTACATACTAAAGCACGCATTTACATGTTTGTAAATAAGTGATGATTACAGAGTAATTATTGTTAAATTTATTTATATGAATTGTTAACTATGTCATTGTAACCTGCTTCTTTCACTCAGTCTGAGATTGAATGAAACTTGTGGTTGGGGAAGGGGGAAGATTCCTCACCTTGTTTATGTGTTTGCATGAGAAAATTCTGGGCTATTATTCCTCCTGTGTACTTTCAAGTTAAGAAACATAATGCAAAACGAATTCAAAAACAGCAGCCCATTTTTAGCAAAGGCAGATAATACTGTTTGCTCCTAAGTTTGTAAGTACAATGTTTTTGTAATTTAGGATGTTGGTAAATAAATAAGAAAAAGTGCTCCTCTGGTGTATTTGGCTAAATGTTGTCCATCAGTTCGTTAAAAGAGCAGATAAAAGCTATGTGCATTTTATCTTTGTGTTAGAAGTGATTATACAAAATGTGCCTTATGGTCTGTTTCTGTCTCATTGAAAGTTGGACTAAGTCTCATTTAACTTCAGCAAAATCAAGCAGTTACTGTCCTACACATAAAGAACTAGTTTTGATGCTTAAACTACTGAAATGCAGTTGAAAAAACTGCAGTTTTTTAGAACTAGAAATTAAATTCTTCATCCATTAGAGGCAGATGACTTGAGTGCCCACTGGCTCTTTGTAAAGAAAAAAAAAAGAGAAAAATCAGGTAATTTCTGTATTTTTTGCCTATTCAATTTTCTAAGAATGGCAATCAGTTTCATTCTTATTCAACAGTTTTCTGCAATACATGTTCTTCAGTCATTTTCAGTTAATATCTCTGGGCTTACTTTGTGTAGTAGATAGCAGAAAATGGCATGTGACTAAAAAAGCAAGAGGAAGGTGTTTAGGTGTTTCACCCACACTTGTTTGTGCTCTACCTCTTACCTCATTATAAAAAGCTTGGCTTATTAGGATATCCTTGGATTTTTTTATGAAAACAAAGCAGTGAGCTTTGCACAAGCTCTTCTGCACAAGGACGTTTGAGAGCTCCAAAAAATTGCATTAGAGGTGTTTGCTCTTCAGATGTCCATCATTTTGTAACAGTAAATAATAAAGCTTGTGATTCATTTTCACCAAAAAGTGAATTGTTTCACTGCATTTCTCAGTGCATATACAAAGCTCTCACAAAGCAGCACTGGTGTGGTGTCTATCATTTCAATATGGCTGAATCTCATGTGTCAGATTGCGAGAAAGATGAGGAAGGTGACAAAGTTGGAAGCAAGTAATTAATGTGAGTCTTCTCTTAATTGCAAAATGTAAGTGTTCTCTCCAGAATTGTTAGGAGGAAGAGGGGAAATGAAAGTTTGTCTGAGATGAAATACGGTGTCTCAAGCTTTGTTTTTCCTAAAGATACCAGGATGGTATCTACTTTAGATATAGTTTGCAATTTATTTTGAATGTAACTTCAATTTTTTCTTTATTATAATAGAAATCTGACTGTAATTTTTACAACAATATTCCTGACATGAGAAATAACATTTCGTTTTTATCTCATAGTGTGTTTACGCCAGTGAATGTTAGATTTGGTACTTTCAGCCTGCAAAGTACTCATAGAGGAAGTTAAGGAAAACTTTGTTTCCTGGTCACACATACACTAGACTTCACACATACTTTAGATAAAGATAATAAAAAACATTGTAGTATGTAATATATTATTAACAAAAAAAAGGGGCATCTTCCACACTGGGGGGGGTTTTCAGCAGCCAGCAGAATTTGCAAGAAGCCAGCACATGCAGAATTGCTGCAGGACACTATTGATTTTCCTTTCTCTCATCAAAGCTAATTAATTTTGCTGTAGTTAATGAAACACTTACATTGTTCTAGCTCTTGTTTTTTATAGTAAAAGAGAATCTCTAGTTCAACTGAATTAAACTATTACAGCATTGTGAGATGGAGCCAGAAATGAAATCTGGCTTGCATGCTCAAGTATTGCAAGTCACGCTTTTTGGAAAGCAGCCCGTAATAACTTAAAGCTTATAGAATTTAACTCCTTGCTACTATTTAGGTGCTCCAAATGCTCCATTGGATGTCATGGCCTAGATTCATTAACTAAGTTCTGCCAAAGACCTTCTGTCTAGTATTCCCAACTGGCTGCCTCTGTTTCACAAGTGATTTTTCCAGTAAAACACAGTGAATGCCAGGTTTTGCAGATTTTATACAGGATGAGTCCAGCCCATTATGCTACCTCTGAGAAAATAGTGAAAATAACTGAATGGATAATTTTTTTAAAGTACAAATAATGACTTTAAATTATGTTTTTTAAGGCACATGTTTTAAAGGCTAATTTCTAATCTTGACTAATTGTCTTCTTACTGTATCTGCTGGTCAATAGCACATAATTGCATGAAGAAGACTGCTTTACTTGTCATCCTACTGCTTTGACTAATGTTAGTTTTGAAGATAAGAGAAAAAAATACGGAACTTCAATTCCATCTTTGAACCAGGCCATACCATTAAAAAACCATTCTGTGGAAAATCGAAAAGTTTTTCACGTACAGGAGAGAGCTGGAGAAAATCTGAGTTTTGTAAAAGTGTAATTTTTTCCCCTTTGTAAACAGGACATGCATCTTCTTTCTTTGGGAGAATACTAAAAACTGCCTTTCATTTTGGTAACATACATTAGATACCTAAGAAAGAAAGGCAGTGGAACAGTGTAGATTTAGAACATTAATTTCTCATAATGAAGTTAAAACATTTTCTAGTGTTCCAGTCACATGGGATACAAGACTGGTTTGAAGGCTTTTGTATTACTTGGTGTTTTCCTGGCAGGACATGTAACTAAATGAACAGCTTGCAGAATTTTCAACTGCCACTGGATTCTCAGTGCATATCCTTTTTACCAAATCCATAATAATTACCACAGAAGGTAATTCTATACTCAAAACTGTAAAATAACCATGTAGTAACAGTATGGGAAAATCTTTTGAAAAACCAAAAGAAATCAGGTGGCAGTTGCCTAACAGGGACTATGGACTTGTGCCATGGTCTGCATGGTCACAGGGAAAGTATGATATGTTTTTTCCAGGACTTTGAGTACTGATCTATTCCTATTTGAACAATAAGAAATAACATGATTTTTTTAGAAAAGTGGATATTTTTAATTGTATGCCATCCTAATAATATAATTAACAAATATTTACTGTGTAGTCATGACTTATAATGACACACACATCCCTTCTCTCCAGCCCTTTTTTTTCCCAAGCAAAAATTGCATGTGATACACTTCTGTCTTTTTTTCACTCTTTGTGGTATTCTGTGAATTGCTGAATGGTTATATGTTGATATAGGTAGAAGAAATGTACTGAGACTTAAGTAATCATTATTGAAATACAAGAATCATCAGGAAGATGCAGCAGTTTCATGTTCTGTGTCTGCAACATACCGCACTTTTGGTATTTTCAGGGCCAACAGGTCATCTTCTGTAATTCTGAATGTGCACCTGGGATTTTCACAGTAAACATTATTTCACTGTAGCTTTGAGGAAAATACAGGATGGCATTCACTCATTTATCATGTGCAAAGTAAAGACTTCAGACAAAAATTCAGGAGTCTTCGAGACTAATTCCTTGGATAGCTAATGTAAAAGCCTTCATTTTCAGACCTGAATATTGAAAGAGAAATTTAAGGGTTCAGTTCTCAAAGCTACTTGGATGCCTTGTAATACTGATGGTCATCCAGAGTAGTTTCAGAAGTAGTTAAAATCTTACACACCAGTATATTTTTTAAAAGCCCTTGAGAGTGTCCAGTGTTACAATGATGAATAAATAAATTTCTCCTTAATTTCAGCTTTTCTCTTTTCCTGTCTTCTCAAGCCTACTCCTTTATTATCCTGCTCTGCAATTGGATGAGTCAGAAACCATGGCACATTTAGACTTATCCCCTGAAATCCTTTCCTGTTGAAGTATTTGTTACATTGAAATGAGACTAGTGATTTCATGCTGTTGAGAAATGCAAGTTTGGGGAGCACATATAGGGATTTTTTTCAGAAAAGCACAGTAGGGTGCTTAGTGATAACCTAACAGTTGTGTACTTTATGGGTGAGGATTTCTCCAACCACTAAAGGGCAGTGCATGCCACCTTATGATTTCTTTTCTGCAGCCATTGAGCTGTCTGTCCTTGCTGTTAAGCAAATGGAGATAGGGCCCATTGCTGGGCTTTCCTTCCTGAGATTTGTGAGCTTGATGCAGTTTCCAGCACATAAGATTAAAGGTCTGCTGTTGTGAGCAGGACATGAAGAGGAAAATTCTGCCCTTCCCTTGTTCCTGTTCAGAGGCCAGCTGCCTTGTGCCTGTAGTAAATAAAAGAGCTGATTGTTTTTGAAACAACATTTTTTTGTTGGCCAAAAAATTGACTTATGTTGTAAGAAGAATCCTAATTTCAGCACTGGTACTGAAACAGAAATACTGTGCAGATCTAAAGGTCTCATTATGCTAAACACAATGTGTGGTATTTACTGTGCTGTTGAAACTCTTAGCTTCAGTGATGAGTAAATATGATCAGGTTTTGGATGAAGCAAGTAAACAAACATAATAAATGAAGGTATTTGAAATCACGTTTCTTGTTTATGTATTCTGACAAGTATACTTTAATTATTGATCAAGGTAGTAAATATGCAGTTGGTTACATTAAAAATTCAGCATTTTTCAACATTTAGCTGGCAGTATCTATAAAATAGTCTTAGTGGCATGATTCTTTTACCACTATATTGCTCCTGTTGGACAGTGTTGGTGTCTCTTTAAGAATAAGTATCACTTTACAATAGACTGTGAAAATGTCTTGTCTTAGGACAAGACTACTCTGGATCATTGTGCTGTTATGTGTGACAACTATTGACCAAGTGTGTGATACAAGAAACTGGAATATCAGAGCTATGCTCAGTGGTTATTGGTTGGTTTGGCCTTTTGAGTTGCTTTTCTTTTAGTTTTCATGGAATATCAAATCTGGGGCTCCATTAGAATGAACTAGGGAAGTTATAACTCTAATGACAAATAAGAAATACATTTTTCTTCTATATGCAGTAAGGAAATAAAATTCTGTAACAATTTAAACAAGAACTTTTTCTTCTGGGCAATTTTCACAATCTGAGGGATAGCTTTTACTTGGGTATCATCATGTTTTCAACCAAATTCTAATGGCAGAAAGAACGAAGACTCTTTTCTGAGTTTGGCTATGACAGGAATGCAAATGTGAAATAGGTACTTAAGTATTTATCAGGGAGGATGTTGTCAAGGAGCACATTCAGTGCTAGCTCAGGGTGCAGCTGCAGGTTGAGCTCTTGGTGGGAGCCCAGTCAAGAGGTGGTGAGCTGCCAGCACTGTGCAGAGTGCAGGGCTCAGGGGGCTGTGTCCAAACCAGGGGACCACCGGTCACTCAGGGACACGGCAGGAGCTGAGCACCCCAGCCCTTCCCATGCTTGGACTGTGTAAAAGCCCAATGGTTCTTTGTCCATGGTCCCTTCTTGGGACCAGCTCAAACTGCTATTGTGTTATTTAGTTATTGCACCAAGATTAAACTATTTGAAGGGTTTGGTCATCTGAGCCTCTGCTGTGGGAAGCCTGGGAATCCAGCTGGTGAGGAAACCTCCTCTGCCTGTGGGTGGGGATGAACAGGGCCTCCCACTGGAGCCTCCTGCTGTGAAGGGCCTGCACTGCTAGCAAGGGTGGTGCAGATAGGTCTGCCAGGGGGGCTCCTGGATGGTCAGACAGGGAAGTTTCCTTAACAATGTGTAGTCCAGTGGCTGCCAGTTTCTCAGACTCATGTCTGATTGCTTAGTAGGTCTTTATAAAGCATTGCCATGTTATGGAACCCCATAGCATCCAGACTGATGAAATATTGTACCTGCCTCAAGATTTTGCTTTAGTTTGTCTTTTATAAGGATAGTATTTTAACTAGGTGGTGATAATGTGTTCCTTTTCCAGCAAATAAGTATTCCAGGAATCTGATTCTGTGTAGGGAAGAGTAAATGACCAAAGGGAGCAAAAGGTTTGTGCATTCTGTACAGCTCTGCTTGATAAGAACAGAGGCTTGTAAAAAAGTATCAACCCCAGTACCTGGTCTGCTTCTGTTAAAGCTAGTTATTTTTATTGAATTACTTGGAATAAACTAAAGACATGGCAAAGCAGTAAAGACAGGCGATTTCATTTTGTATATTAATATGCTGAGAGTTTTTTTATTGGTGGATTGAGCAGCTGTGTTTTGTTTTCTCTTTATAACAATTTTTTGAATTCTTGAAAACAGTATGAAAATCTATCATTAGTGCTTGTTGAAGCTTGAAAATGGTGATAAGTATTTAAAAAATAAGAATCTTGGCTCATCACAGTAAGGAAACAAGGCTTTGAGGCTTAGTTCAGTATTCTACTGGGAAGTGGCTGTTAGCTGTACTCTCTATTCTGATGGTTTCCAGACCAGATTTTTTTGAGAGAAATATCTGCAAGATAGAACTGTAGAGGTGACTTTGTCTTTGGAAAAATAAATTGCTGGATTTGATCAAATTTGTATATTTCAGTCTTTACTATTTAAAAAAATGTTTTAGCAGCACATTAAGATAAAACATAGTCCTCATGTGTTTGTCATCCTATGGAGAATTGAATTCAAGTCAGAGTTACTTCATACCTTCCTTTTCAAGTAAGTCCTCTGCTTAACATTTTCTGGAAAGATTATTATTTTAGCTTAAAGAAGACATCCAGCACTGACAAATCTTGACCCAAGTGGGAAGTTTTACACAGCCATACACAACTGAGAACCGTCTTATAACTGGAAGTACAAAATCACTTAAATAGTTGTATGACACTGAAGGGAAATCCCTGACATAGCAAATTAAGTTCCCAGTTAGGTGTCAGATGGCTGTTTTTCCTGGGGGTATTTTATGGTTTTGAATTGAGATCTTGTACATCTCACCTTTTGTCATTTGGGGATATTTTGGGGGAATTGTGTTGGGGTGTTTTGCCACTAGTCTAGTAAGTGAAGATATTTAGTAAATATCTACCAGGAACAACACTTCTTTGTCTGAAGAGATTACACCAGACACATGCAGTTGCCCCAAAGGTACGTGTCCTATCCATAATGATCTTTCCTGCTGATAGATACAGGTTTGATGACTGAAATGTATAAATCCAGTTTGCAGAGCTGCAGCTGCTGGCTTGGCCATGTCTTTGTGGGGAGTCTGGTAACCCTGCAGAGTGATGTGTTTCTAGAAGGTGCCGTGTTCTGTTCTGACCTTCCTTGGCACGAGTGTCCCAGGGCCATGGCAGAAGGTGCTGCTGCCAGCTGGGGCTCTGCTGCTGGAGGAGAGGGGAGGCGCACTGAGATCTCAGCACTGTGGGCTCGCTGCTGGGGAAGGGGCACCATTGCCCTGCTGAAGGAAATGCATGGGTGGCACCAGCTCCAGCAGATGGGTCTCTGTGGTGTCCATAGTGGTGTGTGCTTCCAGTCCTCAGTGGACTGGCATTAATCTGCAAGGACTTGCTGCCTAGGGTGAGGTGGAAGGGTTCTAATAAAGCAGCAGGTATTTCAGTTCCACGCCATGTGTCTTTCTCTCCATTTACAGTTGGAGGTGATACCCTGGTATAAGCATGGGAAGATGTATGTTTTACACATGCATTTGACAAAATAGCCATAAAAGTCTAGGTAGAAAAACTTTCAGTATTTAGAAGAAGCTTTTAATGTGTATTTGTGTATGTTTATTTTTTAAAAATTTGGATTGCAGGAATATGTTGCTACTGAATGGTGTATGGCCTTTTAAAGAAAGAAAAGAAAAAATCGCTGCCAACTGCTGAACAGCTAATTCACTCAATATAAAACAAAGATGCATTTCTGTAGGGCTAACGACATGCATCACATCTCCTTGACAACTGCTCTAATTACCTCAGCTTGGACGATCAATATTTGATCTTTTTCCCACCATACAAACATGTCACTTTAACTGCATAGCTTTCTCTTAGCTTTTTGATAATTTGCAGCCAAGTGAAAATGGTCCTTTCTATTTGTTCTCCCTGGCTTGAGGCCAAGGGTTCTCTCAATAGTATAATGCAGTTCATTGATATGAATTTGTTGATCTCCTGGGTAGTTTTTCACAAATTTAGGGCAATTAAAAATCTTTGGAAAGCATTTCAGTTGAAGTCCATAATTTTGCTTTTAGAAATTACTTTGTTTTATGATCATTTTTCCTTCATCTGTTCATAAAATAACTTCAGGAAGAAAAAAAAGACAAAGCACCATTTTATTGAGTAACTTATAAATACATAGAAACACAGCTTTCAAACATAGAATTAAGCAATAATTTAGAAATACTTTATTGAAATGTTTAATTCGTAAGAGTAAGAATTGTTTAATTCTTGTTTGGACTCTGAAAAGCAGTTCTTTAAGGGAAGTCACAGCTGAAGTACAGCATTATCTCCCAAATAATTTCTGTAGGAGACGTGAACACCAGACTTTGGAAGATGGACTGGTCTTGCTTCCACTTAGTGAACACTAGTAAGTTGCTGAAGTGTGTATAAGTGTTAGGAAATGATACTGTGTAGTCCAAAGAAAGCTTTGTGAATTGTTCAATGTGGCCAGTCAGAAGCAGAAGTAGGGAGCACCCAAAATTTAGGCCATTTAATTAGTTATAAAGTGAATTAAAATAAAAGTGATTTTATCAGGACAAATAATTTTTTGACACGTGATGTATTTATTCATTTTGTTTCTTTTTTCCCTATGCTCTCATGAGGGGAAATCTATATTGCTGCAAAATACTGATTACCTCAGGTGGACAGTGTAAGATTTTTTGCTCTCTGGAGTTGTATAGCTGTGTTGTTATTTATGCCATCTTTAGGAATTACCACTGAGCTCTTGGTGTTTTATGGAAGAGTTTAAATACTTTGTTTAGTGCATGCTGTGTTTATTAAATAGCTGTGCTGTGTTGAATTATAATTTCTTCATAGAGTAAAAGGCTGCTATGCCCAAGGATACATTAAAATCTTTCCAGTTGTTCATATCTGCAAAACAAATTCCATCAGAGTAGACCAGGGCAAAAATCCATCTAGCCAAATACCTGGTATCTGATAGATGTCAGCTATTCCTTAAATGTTTAAGGAAACAGGGGGAAAACTGTGTCTGTCTTCTGGAATTCTGGGAGCTTGTGGCTGTCAGCAGGTATGGACTTCACTGATCTGAAGCTGAACCTCCTCAGTTAAGAGCGCCAAGTTCCCATCATAGTAATGAACAATTAATTCAGGTATTTAAAGAAATTTTTCTTTTGACATAATAGAATTCTTTACTGGTTTTTAAAAATATCCTCACACTGTCAAATTTTTGCTTCTGCAAAGTATAGCATTTTAATAGAAATCCTGAGAACTTCAGTAGAGATTGCTAGTATTCAAGAACTACTGAATCTGTAATTTGGAACAGAGTACAGGAGTAAATCATTCAGGACCTATACCAGACAAGCTGAGTGTTAATAAGATGACACAATTTCACTGAGTGTAGAATCATCTCCTTGAAGGCAAAAAATAATTTCCCATGAAATACCTTCTTTACTTAGGCTAATTAGATTCACATTTGAAAAATCTTCACATTTAGCAATGGCCTAATTATTTAGCCAACTAAATATATTGCTTAACTAAAGAGACAGTCAAAAGAGGAATTACATCCTGTTATTTGTATGAAGTACATTTCTTAACTACTACAGGAATTTGGGTTCAGCTTTATTACCACAGTTATTCCTGTGAGAAAGTCCAATTCCAGAAGATGTGTAGTCCTTGGGGAGGAGGAGGATGTTGAGAGAGGGAATATTAGAATGAAAAAGTAGATAGAAAAATGTAAAGGCTAAACCATTAAATTCAGTGTATCCTTACAGTGTGTTCCTATATTGTCAAAGCACCATTTTCCATTACAGGATACATGACATTGAACTCTGGAGGTTGCTTTTCTTATTGCTTTTTAACATACCTTTGCTACTTCTGAACCAGATGTGTCACTTTGTCCTATCTTTTTGTTTTAGTTACAGAAAATAAAAGGTATTGTTGTGGTATGTTTGTCAAATATCTTTAGATAAATGATCAGTAATTTTCTCAAAAATAATCTACTTAATAACCCAATCTCTTTAGAAAGTAAAATATCTTCAGGAACCATTTCAGTATAAGAGTTGTATGCAAAATGGTGGAATAATTTTCATGCACCTTATAAGACTGTGTTAATTAAAAGTAAATAGGGCTCTTAAGTGGAAAATGAAATTATCCTATTGCTTGAAATACCTTGATGCAGTTTTTATTACAGGTTGCATATGGTATCTGTTAGGAATTTGAGCATGGTTGGTTGTTGAATTATTGTGTGGATTAGCTGTAGTATTTGAAGGTTCTCGACTTTAAAAGCATGTGTCTGTTTTAAATCCTACATAAATTCCTCACAGTTTTTTAGAGCAGTCTGTAACTCTAACCAGGGCATTTTTAACACCACAGCTTCAAACAACAGCAGGAGCAAATCTAAAACATTGCTCTGAGTGGTTTCATAACATCATTAAAAGACTTCCATTTAATTAGATAAATTCCCCTTTTCTGTAACTTTTCAACCTTTCTCTCCTAAGTCCTACAAGGCAAAGGGTGAAAAGACTAAGTGAATTGAATTAAATATTAAAACATTAAAATTGGCAGTTTAGAGCTCATAAGGAAAAGACAGGGGAAAAAAAGAACTCATGAAAAACATATATTTCATGCATATTTTAAATTTTATTTTAAGACCTTCCCAAAACTATTATGGATATTCTTAGTAAAGAAATATTTTAGGCTGTGTTGTCTCCCAGGGCAGCTAAAGTTTCCAAAAGGAAGTTCAATCTGTAATACATCTTTCACATGTTATTTTAATAAAGAAGCAAATATAATTTCTGTGTTTCTACTGCTAAATGGAGACTCATTGTTTGGTCATGTTTCCCTACATCAGCAAATACGCTTAGAAAGAATAAAGTAAATTTTATTATAGGTTATCCCAATGTGAAACATTATGTGTGTGTTGCAGTAAAATTGATTTGAGGTTGAATGTGAAAATAGCTTAGCTGATGTCTCCCAGGTTGTGTCTCTATGTGTCCAGGATTTTTTTTACATTCATGGATAACCTGACATGTATTTCCATGTTTGCAACTTTACGTGGTATTAAGTTCTTTCATTTCTCCTCACTTGAGTGGAGAAACTTTATTGGTATTCTAGTACTGTGATTTACAGAAGTGTAAACAAAGGAGAAATTACATTTACTTAGTGTGCTGTTACCATTTCTCCAGAGCAACTTGTAATTTGTATAGTGGAAGTCAAGAAAAGCTGTTCACTGCATAGAAGCATTGATCTGCATTGTAAAACCAATAGGTCTTTCACTATTGTGGGTCATTAGTCTGAAATGTGCTGAAGGAATCATAGCAAGTCTTTGTCTTTCTAATGTGTCTTACTAATTAGTCTTACTAACATCTTACTTGTCCCTGGCATTGGTAGGAAGTGGATTTTCCACCAGTAGTGCTACCACATCCAAACTGTTTGATGCCTTGTGGTATCATAGGCAGCATATGTTGTTCTTGGTGTTTGTCTAGGTTTAGAGACACAGTGAGCACTGACTTTTTTTAAGAACATGAATTTGGTTAAAACCATTTGAATGATGAAATCTGTTTGTTAGAATGTCATAGAAAAGTGGTATTATAATTAGGTCTCTTGAGAAAAGGGCAATGATGTGTAGATAGACCTTATATAAGTATTGTAGGCTGAAACCAGAATAAGTTCTATGCTCCTGTGTGTTGGTTACAAGGGGAAAAGTTTGCTACCAACTAGTCTTTATTTATATAAAATATTTGTGCAGAATTCTTGCAGTGATGTCCAGGTACATCAGGAAGCTGCATTCTGCTGAAGTTATATTCATGCTCTTTTTACTTCCTCACAAGAGTCATGTGCCCACCAGCAGGTTGTGTGGTTAGAGATGATATCTAAGGTGATGTCCTCCAAAAATGTTTTTCTTGTTCCATGCACAGACTTGGTGACTGTGACTGAGTGAGTGCTGCATGTTTGAGGTACCTGTGGAGAATGCTGGGAATCACCAGTAATTCTGGTCATTGGCTGGAGTGCCCCTGTTTCCTGTTCATGGCTAGAGCCCTGTTTCTTTTTCCTTCACACACAAATAACCATGTAAGGTTTTAAAGGATGGATTGTGCCACTTTGCTTGTCAAAGGGTCCTGGTTTCTGAGTTCAGTTCAGAGGGGCCTTAGTTGTCCTGACTTATGGGGGAAATAGAAGAATAGTATGAACAAATGATACTGGATTAGTTGACTGAATCCCAAATTAAAAACTGTAAATAGCAGCAACTTGGTATGCCCAAGTTTACCAAGTCTGTGGAAGCTGGACAGTCAAGAACTGCTCTTTCTACTTCTTACTACAGCATAAAAGTGAACTGATTCCCTTTGGTGCAGTTTTATATATTGATCAGTATTTTTATATATGGTGCAGTTTTATATATTGATCAGAATTTTTAAATGCTTTTAAGGCTCTTAGACCAGGTGTTATCTGAGGACTCAGCTTCTCTGGTCCTTTGTGAGCTGGTAAGAATGCTAGGGTATTACTGAGTGATTGACAGGGCCTACTTGTGTTTTGTCATGTACTTCTTATATAATCTAAAAAAGTGATAAAGAGGAAATACAGAAAAATACAGTTATCAGTTTTTTAGTTTTGTATAATTACTTCTGAATCTCCTTGCTTTTTTTTCCTTCTAATACTATTGTAGAAACTGCAGCATCTTTATGATGAAATTGAGGTTACTTTTCTGAAAACTCGGTCTGGAATTAATTTTTATTTGGCTTTTATTTTTTGGTTACTCTGCATAATTTGCCATAATCTAACAATTTCTACTTTACTTATACTGCCTTTTCAAAGTTGGGATTTTTGAAAGTTTGCACTACATGTTGTTTGCTAAGGATACAACCTGACATCTCTGGTGACTACTCAGAGAGTCTCAAAGCACTTTCTAGATGATGTAATTGATACATCATATAAAGAATCAAAAAGAATGAAGCTGCTCAGTAACTCACAATGGCACTGTGTGATAGTTTAGAACAGGAAGTGTGGAATAACTATGTGCAGCTGGATCTACAGGATGAAATTAAATAGACAGGAAATACTTAACCAAGCTGGAATTTAACCACATCCAAAGTGGAATTTGATGTGGAAACTAGCACCTTTAATTATATGATTTTTTTTCCAAAAGGAACGCTTATGACTGTATGTGATCACAATCTTAATTTTCTTCTGTTGACACTGAAATTCATTGATTGAACTAAGTTTTACTTCTCTTGTAATAATGTCAGGATCCTAACTGTCTTTGGTATAACTCCCTCTGCTGTGCAGTATTTAATTATTGTATAGAAATGCTTTTGTGGTTTTCCAGGACTAAATCAATAATGAGTGATTTTACTTTTGCAGTTGAACAAAAGAATTGCAGCTGTCCCCCCCTCCATTACTTCTGTTGTTTTACTACGATTGCAGCAAATGGACTGACAGTGGTCAGTATTGTGTGAGTTGCACGGGGTAAAACACACTCAAAACTGTGCTCTTTCCTCTCTGTCTCAGGAACTTTCTCTATAAACTTTCACACAGATTTATTCTTTTTTCATCCTATTGTTGTAGTGCCTTGGAGCCCAATGACAGATCCAAGCCCTGCTGGGATGCTACTCAGAGAAATATTTCCTGTTGCAGAGTGTGCAGTAGGGACAGCACATAAAAATAAGAACATAGCAATGATGTTGTTCTGAGTATTCCAGAATTCCCAGAATCTCCAGAGCTAAAAGCTTTATAGTGGACCTGGAAAGCCAGAGCTTAGAGGAAGCTGTCCACCTGCTTGTGGGACAGAATGGGATAGAAGAAGATAGCTGATTGTTTCACAAGTGAAGTAGCAAGCAGTGTATGCTCAGAGATAATCTGGTTTAAGATGGGTATCAAAACTGGAAGAGAAGCCAAATCCCAAATACTCACTCAATTCAGGAAGGTGATGAATGGAAAATTATTTGTATTTCTTTTTCAAACACAGTTGGAATAAGGTGATGTGTACTCAATTTAAGCTGTGCGACTAGTAAGTAAGTAAAATTTTCTGCAGCAACTTTTAAAAGAATTCAAGTGGCAACATAAAAAAATACTTGAGAATGTGGTTTGAAAATAGGGATCTCAGCTTGGACAGAGTAAGGCATGACAAAAACAGAGAAGGGAGAAGAAATAAAGGTCCTTCTGCTATCAGCTGAAATGTGTTTGGTGATGATTACCTCAAAACAGGAGGCAGGCAGAGGATATGTTAAACCCACCTGCAGAACCATGTTCAGTACTATAGAAGGGGATCTTGCAAAATAGGTACTGAAGGAGTTGTTAGGTAAGAGCATCTAAAAGGGAAAGGTTAGCAAAGTCAAGAGAAAAACAACACTTCAGGAAGAAGAATTTACCTCAAAATTTACTGTAGCATAAAAGAAGTGGAAAGTGAATTTGGGTTGGGGGTTGGTGGCTGTATTATGGAAAGAGTGCAATAGCCAAAAAGATGGGAGAAGGGAACTTGGAAGTCAAGGGCCATCGGTGGATGAAAGGGCAGGATGATGTATTAACCTGTTATTTTCATCCTCTAGCTCTAATCCTTGAAAATTATAGCATAAATTATAGAATGTGCTACTTGAAAATTAGATGTCTTTATTATAAATTCTTTTCTATTGTCTTGCCTTCTATACCTGCCCTTTCCTTTTCCTTGTTAAAACAGTTGGCCAGTCTTTAGCTTGCTAAGTTGCACATTATGTCACTGGTATGTTGAGGCACATGTGTCAGCACAGTTCATAAATAGAAGCAGCTGCTTTCCTCTGCACTTGTGAGAATGTACAAACACAAAACCAAGATCTTCAAATCCTCTGTATGCTTTGGATACAATTCCTATCCTGAAAAGCCTTGCTGTGATTTCAATTAGTGCAGATGTGCACCAAGCCACCTTATTGGCTCAGGAAAGAATTCTTTTGTTTCAACACTTGAACTGCTAGATCTGGTTAGTGTTACCAAATGAAAAAAAAAAAAAAATAGCATCACACCTATGGTATTAATCTTATTCTCCAGTATCTGAAAAAACCCTGGCAGACAAAAAAAATGTTGTCATCTCACTGGGAAAAGCTGAATTCATACACAGGAACTGCAGGATTACTTCGACATTTTACTAGTCCCCTGTAACACCAGCCAGTCCCATAAATGCCTAATGGAAAAACAGCAGAAAATGAGATCTGCAGCAGCCTTTAGAGATCAAATTTATGTTGCCGAACACTTTTTTCAGGTCAGGTTTAAAGGTCAGAAGAAAGTGGATAGATTAAATTTACTGATTTTGCCAACTTTAAAGGCCCCTTTCAGAGATTTTCTGTTTCTACAGGAAGCCCCAATATGCTTTTAGATGGTTTTCTGCAAGAACTGAAATGTATAGAATCTTTACTGTATTTTTCTCATGTGAGAAAGGCACTCATGTAACAATACTTAGTTATCCCCACTATGCTCTTGAGCAGTATCTGATTTAGATCCAAGGTGTGTTATCATCTTGGGGTAATTAGTACTTTCATTAATAAAGTTTTTTGTGTATATTAATTTCATACACAGACTGACTCATCCATCACAAGGCCAGATGTGACCCCACAGTGACAAAAATGGTAACCCCAATTCATTTTCACACTTGTGTTAAAATTTATCTCCCTGTTTCTCACACAGTATTAATCTCTTCTTTGTCCCAAACAGAAAAGTCTCTTCCTATGGGCATCACTAACTTTTACACTCTGTGCTCCTTTAAATGTGAATATAATAGAACTTACTGCCCTCAGTGGTGAAAAAAGAAAGTGGAATACAAAATCTTATCACAAGGGACTTTGGAGATCATCAGTCTCTGCAAACACTAGTTGCAAAATGAATGACTGGAAGTGGGAGGATGACTGTGGACAATATCTTCAGAATCCTAAGTAATGTGGGCATAATGCCAAAAATGTCATTTTTAGAAACAAAACACAAGCTTTTCTAAGGGGTAGTAATATTACAGAAAGACCAGTTGAATGAAAAGCTTAGTTTCTGTATATAAAGCAGTGCTGAACAAGCGGTGTATTTGTGTAGCTGTATTTTGGGGGGGTAGAGGAAGGAGGGAGTTATTTATGTGGAGGTATTTCATCAGTTCACATATTTAAACATATGTGTAATTCAGTGCAAGATGTTACAATGTTAGCTCAATATCAAGTCTTAATACTTCCCAATTCAAAAAATTTTGACCCGGCTTCCTCAGTGTTCCCTCTTAGGAAAGCCTTGAATTTGTAGCAAATGCAGTTGTTCTCCAGTGTATATGATTGCTTGTAAATGATTGTGCTTAAATTTTAGTAAATATTCACTCAAAAAGCCTTTTCAAAATTACTTTGAATTGCCACTTTATTTAACTTTCTCTTGGATACTTTTCTAGTATGTGGTGATTTTTCGGACATGAGGTTTTTAGAGTAGTTCACAGTTTTATTAATGTCAAATTGAGCAAAGGCCATAGACAACTGTTTTGGCTTTCAACTGTGTGAATTTCCTGTCTGCTCATTAACATTAGGGGTGTCTTTGGAACTGGAGAATTGAGTGATATCTGTAATCACAGATTTACCAGTATCTCCATAGTGAAATACTTTATTAGCCACTCATTAAAGAAAGGATTTCAACATTAATTTTTAAACACTAAAACCTGTTATTCTCCAGTTTAGTTCTTTAGTGAAGCTTCTGCTAGGATTTGAAGAGCTAGCTGTGGGGAGATCTTGTGGCTTGCATGTAGTCCTGTGGGATGTATTGTAGCTTGAACTCCACTATTTATGAAGATTTTCAAATTTAGCCAAATTCAACAGAATAATTCCAGTTTCAGGGCTAGCTGAAAGATTTACTGAGATGGGAGCTCAAATATCCAAGCAGTCTTAGAAAAATACAGTTGTTTTTCACACCCACAAACACAGAAGACTGCCTGTGTAGATATGGACCTTGTTAAACTAAATGGAATAAAGCTTAACACTTGGGTTTCAGCTTAAAAACAACTTGTAACAAATGTGCACAAGCCCAGGGTAAATCTGAAAATTCTCCTTTTGGAGTAGAGCTGATGGGACAAATTTTAATAAAATTGGATACATCTGCAGTGGTATCATATATCAACCAAGAGGCAGACAAAAGAAGTAGGAATTTATTGGAGGAATCCATCTGACTTTTCTTGTGGGCAGAATTACATCTGGCATTTGTGAGTGTGTGCCATTTCCCAGATCTTCACAGTATGTTGGCAGACTTTTTTAGCAGGCTTGGATGTTCATTTGGGAGAGCATGATCTCTGAATAGATGCGTAATTCACTGCAGTAAAACCAAGGTACATGTCTCCTCACAACAGACTCTTTTGCCATAAGAAGAATATCCAAAGACAAATACAAATTTGTAGCAGGCAGTCAGAAGAGCAGACTAAGTATTACTCTGTCAAAATGCCAGACATTCAAAAGATGTTTTATAAAAGTTTCTAGCATCTCCTGGTCATCTTAATCCTCTTCTCAGCATAGAGTTCTCATAGAATGGTTATGGTGGTAATTGTGGAAAATTGGTAAGCATCAGTGGTGTTAAATATCTGAATTCTAAAATATATCTGAGTTTTGAAATTGATAAATCTTTTCCAAGGACTATTATTACCAGTGAATATTCTAAAGTTTCTTTGCTCCAGGATTAGAGTGGTCAGGGATATGGCAGGGTACATGAGACGTAAGAAATTGTTGTGGAGGGCAAATTGCTAGAAAAGCAAGTTCACAGGAAGAATTCTGCAACTCCTGTGTGTATGAATGCAGTTTGTCAGGAGTAAATAGGGTCAGAAGACACTTCAGAGATTATTACAAATATACAGAAGTACTGCTGTGCTGCAAACCGTTCTCTGAAGTCTGCTGTTTCAGCAGCCTGAAGTATTATTACTCCAAGGTTATGGATGTACATTAGGCTTAGACTTGAGTCCTGTTGGATTTACAAAGTTAAGTGCATAAGCTTCACAGGCCTGAGGCTCTTATTCAAGGGGAACTCATGTAATTTCTCTGCTTGTAGACAAGGCCAGGCCTGCAGGTAATTAACAGTAATTAATTACCTCTGGCTAAACCTAGCAGTTAGGTGATATAAGCATATTCTATTATTTATATGTGTCAGTTGTAAACTGGTAAGGTGTGGATGAATTCTTAACTTGTTCTAGTTCACAGTGGATAAAATCAGTTGAGTGCTGGCAATAGAAGATTTGGACATTCTTTGTTGGGTATTAAGTGTCTAAAGTACTCATTTGGTGAAGCTAGAGCCTCAAACCTTAGCTAAGTCATTATATACAAAGGAAGCTCTTTCTATTGGAGCAGTTTGGTCTCTTTTGGTGCCTGGAAGGGAAGCATATGAAGAAAGTCAGCTTCCAAACTCAAGTTCAGCAAATATAAAGTCCAGACCAGTGTCACCATTGGTACAGTGGTGCTCACTTGTGAAAGCTGAAGTAAAGCCTATGCCAGCATGAATTTATTATCGTCTTTGCATTTCAGTTTGTGTCTCTGGTGCCTGATTTAAAAAATTACCTTTTTGTAAAGTAGCATCCATGAAGAATAGGTAAATGGATCAGCACAGTAAGGATTAAGTTTACCGGCATGGGAGCCACTATCCTATGACGAACAATTTTTCAATAAGTGTCATTTGCAACTGTTATGAAAATCTGTCAGTGCCTGTGTCTTTTACAGAGCAACCGTGCTGACAGCTCAGAGGTGAGGGAGTTCTGCTGTAGAACTGCAGGAAGAGCTGAATGTGCCTGCATGGTTCTTTCACCTGAGTGACAGGTCAGAAAGAATAGCTCTCCAGCCTGCCTGGTGGCTCTTTGCATATGGAAACAATAAACAAGCAATCCATCTGTTTGTGGATCTTCTTTAAATCATTGATCCAGACATGTCATATTTTATAAACCATTTACTTCCAGTTGAAATTTTTTGCTTTGAGTTTCATGAAATAAGATTTCCATACTATAGAATTACGGAGCATAAAAGGAAAAAAAAGTGAAAGGCAGTTTGTTCTTCAGATTAGTACAAATAAAGTGAACAAAGCCATCCATTGTGTTCCATTTGTGTCACTGTTGTTAGATATTAATTTGATAAGGACAGACTGTGTTAAAATGGGGACTGAAAAAAAATGTTGAAACTTTTTTTTTTCACTTGACTGCTCCATCATACATTATAATGTTTATTGTTGAGATTAAGTACTCTCTATTCAAGCAGTAACAAGTTTCATAGTGGAACAAAAGTAAGCAGCACTCAAGAAATTCATTTTAACAAAAAGTATGAACAGAAAGATATGAAAACTATTGATTATGTTGTCTGTGGTGACATACAAACAAAATGATAACTGTTCACATCTATACAAGTGGAAGAATGGCAATGTCAGATTGTGCAGAGATTAACATAAGAATCTGACATCTTTGGTGAAAATTTATAATTACAATTGATGCTTTGGTAGAGATTGGAATGAGGGTGGAATATTGTCAAATAATTTTTTCTGTTGTTCATGTCATTGCCAACTGCTTAACCCTTTGGTTAGCAGTGATTGTTGCTATGGGTAAAGTGACTGTTGTAATAAGTTTTTCTGTGATTTGTACCAGTTCTGAACATCTGTTTCAGAAGGAAACTTCTTAAGCTTAATTTTGTTCTGCAGAAGATGTCATAAATAGTATCATATAGATACTGCTCTCCAGGGCAAAATTTTGTAAAAATGGCTGATTTGTGTCTCAACTGCCTTTACTGAAGAAAAGTAGACCTCTAAACATCAGAAAACTGAAGAAATGTAAAGAATTTATCTGTGACTGCTGAGCGCTGGTTTCAAGGTGCCATCATGGCTTCTGTTTCTTATTATTTACAGAAGTGTTTGATAGCACTCTGCTAGCTTGGGTTTCTTACTACATTCATGACTGGGTTGGACTAGAGATGTTGATGAGGAGGCATTGTAGGGACAGGAGTAAAAAGGAAATCCTTCATTTCCATAGTTAGCTGTTCTGAAGAGAGAGCAAGCTCCAGTAAGTACCAATCATCTGACTTTTATGTAAATGAAGGCATGTCATTGATACAGATGCATAAAAGTACATCAAAAACTTGAGACAGACACTTTCCATGTTTTAAGAATGCATGCTGCATTTTACTTTGACATGGCCCGATAATTTTATTCCCTAAAATGAGGTTATTCTGTTACATAGTTTCAAAATGTTCTTGTTTGGCTGGTTAAAAAGTTGAAATTCTGTTTATCTAGCATTAGGAAGGGATTTAAAAACTCTCTGAACTAAGTAGGTGATTTTGAGAGATCCCATCTTCATTTTCTTATAAAAGCACTGAAACATGAGTTCAACTGCTGATTTTAAAAGGAGTGCTTTTTCATTTGTCTTAGCTATGTGCCTCAAATATGTCAAAGTTATTCAGTGATAGTCTAATCCAGAAATCGTGGTTATAGTGTATAAATTAGCACACAAGTTAACACTGTTAAATACATTATGATAGCTTTAGTGTCTATTTTTCTTATTTTCTCTGTTTTCAGGGACACAAATTGAATGGGCAAAGATTCAAGCAAAGGGTAAAAAAGAAGAGGGAACATTTTTTCATAATTAATATTCTGATTAATATTCTGTAACAGAGCTCATTCCTGTTCAAAGGACTATCTACATATAGGGTTGTAGGCATTATTAAGATCACATTGACTTTGTAATTTGGAATTCAGAGATGCTCCATGTGAAGAGGAAGGGCTGCAGAAGGATCTCAAACTCTAAGGTGTTCTAATGCATCTACGTGGTTTGTTTGCAAAGTGCATACATTTTGTGGTGCTTGTTTCAGGGTAAAATAGCTAATTTCTGATTGTTAGGGGACCCCCTGGGATGCTCTTCTTTGAGATTCTTTTTTAGAAGCTGATAGAACATTGGAGACTGTTTGTCCACATATTTTTTTGTCCATCCTTTTCAAATATTCACAGATCTAGTATATCATAGATTTTTACAGTAATTCATGTTTCAAGGGACCCCTAGAGATTTGCTAGAGCAAATCTGAAGTTTTCAGTTGCTTTGTGTTCAGTCATTTTGAATACTTCCAAGGATGTTCTAATGTTTGATCCCTATCATGAAAATTCTTTCTCCGTGTGAAATTTCTTTGAATATTATAAAACTCACCTGAGTTTCAAAAGCAGTTTGATTTATATGATTTTTAATACCATTTTTAAGAACATGAACTCTTCTTTTTTCCTATGCATTTCAACATTGCAGAAAGAAACCAATTGAATTAAACCACACAAACTAATTTGTGCAAGAAGAGACATTGGTTCAGGAGGTTAGGTCTGATTTCTAAAACTAGAATTTCCATGTTGGAAGTATCTCCTTGAATGTAACCTTGTTTCCATAAAGTAAAAGTTTTGGAGACTTAAATGAGTCCAAAGAAGTCACTTAATTACTAGTTAGCAGTGGTTTTCTTCATTGCTGGTTGTGTTCTGCACTGTTGTAAATTGATTTGGATCTATAAATTCTCATTTACAGGGCAGTTTACAAAATCCATTTTTTGCCATACATTAAAAAGTAGTGCCCATGTGTTTCTACTGTTTCAGAAGAAGTGTGTAACATTTTACAGTATTTTTGAAATCAGTAGCACAAAATCCTACTATGAAAAATCACATTGTGTTGCCTGTCTGAGCAGCCTCAGTCGGTGTTCCCTGAGCCCACCCTCAGGTGGGAGTTTGGTGCTAAACACAGCAGAGCAGGCACAGAAGGCCCCTGGTCCCATCACCTGGGGTCCCTATTCCTGAAGGCTGAGAAGCTCCCTGGCTGCCCTATACTGCCAAGGGGGTGTTGTCACCCATTCTTAGGGTGACAGGTATTTATTTGCTCACTCAGTTTCAGGGGCTTCCTGTTCTCAGAATCATTTGACTTGGAATCTCACTGATATTCTGCATCAAGAAAGGTTCATTGTCTGTTATAGGCTGACCATCTCTTATTGATCTAAAACTTCTGTTAAAAATTGCATTTTTAGTTATATTGGGAAAAAAAGTTTGTTCTATCATATTTCATGTATCTGGAGTGTGATTTTCTCTGAAGGTGGGCAAATAATGTGACAGGAGTGGAGTCAGTTTCAGGTAGAGAGGCATGGAAAATATTCAGTAGAAAATTAAAACCTACTTAGGGTATTCAAGCATCTTGAATAGCAGTGCAAAGTGAAGCCCCTACTAAAGTCTCTTACTCCTCCAATGATATGACATTACAAAAATTAATGTCTTTGCAGAAAATAATGTCTTAGCAGGGAAGTTTCCCCTGAGGTTATAAGATCTGGAAGTAAAAGGCTTACTCTATTCTCCCTGGTTACAGTAGTGGTCCTGCTATTAAAAGTAGGTTTCTGAGGTATGAACTCATAAGTTCATTAGAAATAGCAACTTAATGTAAGTATTATTTGGCTCTAAAAAGCTAATAATTAAGGGTATTTCCCCCTCACCCTTGGAATTTGAAGGAAGTACTTATTCAAGCTGTAATAATTAAGGCAAAACACTTACATAGCTCATTGTTTTCAAAATATTCTATAGCCAGTTATTATTGCCTAAATTAAGTGAAGATATCTCTGTTTAGAGCTTAGCATCTGTCCACATTTCAACTATATTAATAATTATTAGAATTAGCATAGGTCCTGACCCTCATTTTCTTGTGTTCAGAAACAAAGCCATGTAAGAGTCTTTCTATAATGAAAATTAAAAGGCCAAGCAATAACATTAATGTTCTTTTAAATAATTAATTTTAATGTGTGGAAGTGTGGGCAATAAATGTTTTATTGTAAACCCTGATGTGGTAATTAATCCAAGTGATTAGGACCTAATTGCGTGTTCATATTAAATGTTATATTTGCTGTGAAAGACATTTTGTTGGACCTGTGGTTTGGAGGATAGAATTGTGAGAAGAGTGATACTTGAAAGAAATATTTAACTCACTGTCTCACGACTTGGTAAGCCAGAAAATGAAAAAAATATATCCTGTATTATTATTATGCCAATTATGTTTTTAGTACTTCTGAGCTTTTTGTTGCACTATGCACTTAATTCTATGCAACAGTGGTGCTTAAACATGAAAGTAATATGTAGGCCCTGTAAAATCAGCTAGGGAGTACCTTGGGGCTGGGAGAGGTATTTGTTTTATTATTTACACCTTAATTTGCAAATAATGGAAGTCGTACTATTTCATAAGGCTGGTAATTTCTTTGATGCAAAGAATAAGTCATCCTGTGAGCAGTGTTGGTTTCAGGTGCCCTGGTTGTGCTTTGGAAAGCCCCATTGCACACCAAATGAATTCAGATCTCCACTGAAGCTTTGGAGCTGCTCCAGAATTTCACTAATATATTGATGGAGTTTGGGTCCCTCTTTTAAAAAATTTTTATTTTATTAGCATAGGTGGGTTTTTTTCCTTCAGCAAAGTTACTTATTTTAAATATACTGTGGGCTTCTCTGGTTCTATATAGAGCTCAGTTTTGCCCATGGTGAGTCTGCCTTGTTTAAACAGACTCAGTCAAAGGATGAGTTGGCATTTGAATAGTGCTATAAGCTTCAGAAATCTTTTGACTTACCACTTGATCATTTCTTTTTTCCTCTTCATACCTACCATGCTACATATTTCTGATGATACCATCTTTATTAGTGAAATAATATGCTCTTTCTGTGGGGCTCTTGAAATATGTTCTAACGATGATGGTAATGACTTTGATTAATATTTAATCCCCATGCTGCTATGTTCTTATAAATTACAAGATCTCAAAGGTAGCTGGGGGAGGGAAGAAAGGTTTCTGCTGAAGTGCTTCAGGATTAGAGTGCTTAGGGAGAAAGATACCTATATTTTATTATTTTGTATCTGCTTTCAAATCTGAATTTCAGTGAAACATTTTGTAACATAACCACATTCTTGACAGGGAAATCTGTAAGATGGATTTATTGTCCAGGGCACTGGACTCATTCTCATGTTTGTTTATGTTGTGGGACTGTTGCATTCCTCTGCATCACCTGGGGATCATTAGAGAGGCCACAGGTATAGCAGTTATATGCCAGTATAGAGCAAGAGCTTGGTGAGACTTTTTTTTTTTTCCTTTTGACTCCCAGTCAGTCAGTAGTGATTATCTAATATCAGTCATTGTTTCACTCTGAGTGTTAACCTGTATTCATGAAACACACCATTGTGCTGATATAAGCACATTTAATTAAGCAAATACTTCTATTGGTTCTCTTCTTGTCCAAGGCTATTTTAATAAGCAAGAAATGGTCTTGTTTAAAGTATTTACTTAGAGAGCTTTCAAACTGAGGAATAACTGTCTAGAGAATTAGAAATTCTCTATGCATTTGTAGTTACATAGATTCTCTCAATTTACTAATATACTGTAAATATTATGTACACACCAAACTTGAATGAATTCAACATATGGTTGATGTTTACATAATTTATGAGATGCCACATTATATTAATGGAACTAACCATATACAAAAAAGCAAATGTTGCACTATCATCGAGGGCCTAAATTAACCATACCTTATTCTGTGCTTCCTCAAATGTTTATTTGCCGGGATGAGGATCCTGGGATGGTGCTCAAAATTTTGGCAATTAAGATTCAAAACCAGTTATCTCATTGTTCCAAACATCATCAATAATATTGATGCCAATTTTTAGACTTCTGGATATTGTTTAATTAAATAATAATAAATAATAAAATAAAATAAATTAAATTAAATAAATAATAAAAAGTATGTCCAAGTCTGCTCTTTGGTCTAAACACAACATTATCCTCATATTAATAATCGAGTTAGAAAAACCTAATAAAGAGTTATTTTAAAAGGATGAAAGGTGAAAGAAATGGTTTCTCTCGTTAATCAGCAATTTAACAATTTTTTAAGACGCATGGCTTTCTCAGTAAGGATTAAATTGGTTTTCAATGAAAAAAAAAGTGTGGTGAAGTGGTTCTGGGATACTAGGAGAAATGAAGTGGCTTGCTCTTTATCATAGCTTGCTTGATCTGCAGCTTATATTTTATTGATGGTAATACCCTATACTCTATAATACCTTTCAACACAAAATTTCAGTCATTTCAGTAATGTTAAGTAATTAAACCTCCCACTGGTTCTGCCAACGGAGGTGCATTTATCATTATAACTATTTTGCAAGTGGGTAAACAGAGGCAAAAGAGGTTGAATTATTAATTGAAGTAATAAAATCTCTGGGCTCCTGTCTCCCAGATGATGTTTAGTACTTCCTCCAAAATTTTGTTAAAAATTCAGTATAATTAAATGTATACATCTCACTCCCCGAGTTTAATAAACTCATGTAAAAGTATGTGCTGAATTTGAGAGAGCATATCTGGGAGGTGTTTTTGCTTTTTCACAGAGGGGCCAACTTAAGGGAGCATTGTCAAACCAAATTCCTAAACTCATTTTGGCAAGATGAATTTAGATCTTAATTAACTTAGTACTTTTCAGGGAAATAGGAGAATTTATTTATTTGGGATGACGTTTCTCTATGCCAAAAGTAGGTATATTACTGCTCTCTGGCACATGAGTTACACCTCATTGTTAAAGTTCACATCTACACTGTGAGTACACATCTCCTAAGTAAAGTCACACAATTATTTTGTCCTTAGCGTGGCTTAAAACAACTCCTGGAGAGTGCCAAATTTAAACAGTAGTAAACAGGATTGAAAAACATTTTCAAACTGATTAAAATTAAAAATAGATTGGTAATATATGCATAAAATAATTGTTTTCTTTAGCATGCAATGTCAGATATTGAAGGTTTTCTGCTACTGATGGATACAAATATGGCAATAATGAGAGTTCACTTCAGCAACAGAGAAGCTGTTCAAGTCTGAAAGCAATCCTCTCCTTCTGACATGCTGGCACCATCATAGAGGAAAATGTCATGGTCAATATAAGCACATTTACTGACAGTTAGGTTTTTTCCTATGTTCCTGAAAACTGTTTGAAACTTGGCTTTTATCAAAAACAGAAACACTGGCCACTCAGAATGATAAAACAATAGTTTATGGCTGAGTCATTTTCCAGTTATAAAGCAATACTTTCATAAAAATAAACAAGGCATACAGGAACAAGCCAAAACAATTACTCAGAGAAATTGTTGCATTCTTGCTGTCCTTGCTTCCTGATTTAAAACAACTGTCTCTGGTAGGAACTGGACAAAAAGCAGCGGGTTTTGTTTCATTAAGTAACTGCTTGCTGATCACTGAGATAAAATTTATCACTGAGATAAAATATAATTCAAAAATGCAATTGATACTAGGTCTACATACTTTTCTAAATTCTAAATTACCTTTTACAGGAAGAACAGGTACATAGATTAAAATAACATTAATCTATTTCACTAATTTACAGACTGAACATTTCCCAAGTGGATAGTTACAAAGAGCTTTTGTCCTTTCTAGAGAAAGTAAAATGCTACTTTAAAGCCACAAGAACTTTTATTAGTAAAGGTCATGTTGATTATTTAATTTGTAGGGGTTTGTTAATTATTTCTGAAGGGTTTTTTCCCCATACTGTGAGTATTTTATTATCTGCATCATCATGACTATTCTTTCACAGTTCAGTAAGGAAAATAATTTAACAATATTTTCAAGCAGGAACCGGATACAAATATAAATGCTCAAAACTGAGAGATGGGAGAGGTAAGGGGTCGATAAATCTGCTAACTTGACAGTCTTGCACATCCCAAGTAATGTACTCAGATGTTTCAATGTTAAAGGTAGTTTTTAAATTGCTCCCTGCTCTTTTAAGCTCATATAAGTACTAAGGCAGATGAAGAATTTTTGCTCTGTCATTCCAAGAAGATTTCTTCTGATTCCTGTTCTGAGGAAGATGATTTCATTGCCATGTCTCACAGTGGGTAGTACATGGGCTGCACCCCATCCATGCTCAGGCAGTTCAGAGGCTGGAATACAAAAGTCTTTCAGACTGTTCTGGTTGGGAGAGCACCTGGCAGCCTTGTGCAAGTCCTTTGGTCTGGAGCAGGTACCTGTGGTTCCTCTCCAGCTCAGGGACTGCCTTGTGCTCAGCCTCACTCTTGCCAAGCCCTGGTCCTTTTGCTAGGCTGCAGCAGATGAGGCTGATGGCAGAGCAGAGCTGAGGGATGCCTCTTGTGCCCAAGTGTGTGCCTTCAAGCTCTCTTTGAGTGCAGAATGTAGGAAACTTAACCAGGTCCAAAAGCTCTGGCTTGGTTGTGTCTGTCATGTAATGGAGCAAGTTTTTCTAGCACCTCAGCACTCTCACTCTCTCACTGGAGCTGCCAGCACATTTGAAGTTAGATGATTTCTGTAGGGCTTTACTGAATTGTGGTATTTATCAGGACTGTCAGTATGTAACTGTCAAGCTTTCTGTGTGTCTGAAAAATTCCACCCTTTAGATGGATGGGACTCTGATGTCATCATAATTGTATTTTTATGTAAATGCTTGCTATAAAATAATTTTGGATTAAATGATGTGTTCCTTTCCTGTTGGCAGAATATAATTTGTCTTAAATGGCAGCAGACTGTTGTATCTGTTTTCCTGAAAGTTAAATATTTTGATTCACACTTACGATTTATTGATTTTACATTGTTACCAAATGGCATTCCCAAATCATCTCAGAATATCATGGTTCAAAAGCCTGTCGTTCATATGATAAAGTTGTTTTCGTGTAATCCACTGTGCAAATGGGTGTGGCAAGGAAAGTGGAAGAGCTAGAAAGAAAGAAATGCATTGTAACAGGTAGTGAGTTTGAAAGAAATCCCAGTTTTTGTTATCGCTGTGTGTTTTTGAGGCAATATTGCTTCTTTACTATTTAACAGTAATAAATCCCAAATTGCAAGGCAGTTTGTTATCATCTTTCCCTGAATTTGTTTGGAAATACTCCCTCAGGAAAAAAAATCTTGATGGTGATTGTGCAAACATTCCACGTGCATAATCTGGATGAATTCATGTGCATGAATGCAGTGTAAGGCAAGGCTTCTCAGCTTGGCCAGAACACCTTATACAGAAATGCCTTCACCACAGCCAGAGTTGTGCTGGTTTCATGAGGTCACCTCTTCAACACTCTCTGTTTCTGTGCTGCTGACACTTTTGACACCCTTAATTTGCTGCCTTCACATCTGCTATAGCTGGTGCTGTAAGAGCTTAGTGCAGGTCAGAAGAAACCTTTTGGGTCTGTGTGTGTGATAAAAATGAGAGAGGTGGCTTACAAGACAAATTACTGGTGTGTAAACTCGCCAAATCTTTCTGGTAATGCTTGTGTCTACGAAGAAAAAAGATGTGAATGGGAAAGACTATCCAATATTCACAGTACCCTGGCATATCTTATGAGGTGCATCAAAGAATTCCTGAATATTGTAGGAGTGAGATTAATGTAACATCCTCTACTGACTTTGTCCTCTGCTGTTGTATGCATCTTACTGCATTTTAAAAGCTCTTAAGTTACAAACAAGGGACTGTGTCTCCTATAGCCATGTCTGCAGTACATGAATGCGTTTTTCTTATTTCTTCCTTTTTGTTTCTTTTTATCCCACGAGGAAAATGGGGGTTTTTCCCCACCAAAGGACTGTACTTAAATAAAAGGACTGCTTACAGTGCCTAAGAATGGTATTGCTTTGAGCATGTGTACATATAAACATGCATATAAATAATTCAATCTACCATCCTATTTTCCTGGTCTGTATTTTAGTTCAGCCTTGCTCTCTCGCTTGTGGTACAATGGTGCCTTCCTCCTGGCATAGAAAAGACACTCATTACATTTTGAGCAGCAGAAAATAGTAGCACATCATGAAGCAGTAGGATCTGGTATACTCTATCTGCAAATGCCAAAGGAATGCTTTGTGCTGCTAATATATCTGATAGCCTTTAATGTTTTATAGATTTTCTTAGTGTACACTATTCCTGCCTTTCACTTCCTGTGACTGTGCTGCCCAGTTGTCCCATGTCCTTCTATCACAGAATCATCAAGGTTGGGAGAGACCTTTGAGATCATTGAATCCAACCCAGCACTACCAGTGTAACCCCTAAAACACCACAAAACCCAGCACCAGATCCTGATGCCTCCTAGACACCTCTAGTCTAGGGAATAGTGACTTCTCCACATCCCTGGGCCACATATTCCAATGCCTGACCATCCTAACAGTGAAAAAAACCCTTCTAATATCTCATCTGAGTCTCCTCTGTCTCAGCTTTAGGCCATTTCCTCTTGTCCTCTGTAGGCAGAGCAGAAGATACCAGTCCCCCCTTCACTGCAGTCTCATTTCATGCAGCTGTAGAAGGCAATGAGGTTCCCCCTGGGCCTGCTCTTGAGACTAAACAGGTCCCTCACCCATTCCAGTTTTCTAGATCTTTCTTGAGCCTGGCTCCAGCAGCTCAATGCCTTTCTGAAGTGAGGGCAGTACTGAAGCAGTACTCGAGGTGTGGCCTCACCAGTGCCCAGTGCAGTGGCACAATCACTGCCACACTCACACTGGCTGCACTATTCTTGCTACAGGCCAGGATGCCATTGGCCTTCTTGGCCACCTGGGCACATTGCTGGCTCATACTGGGCTGGTTGTCCACCAGCATCCTCCTCCGTCACAAAGGTAGATACATACACAGTAATTTCATTTTTTTGTGTAATGTACATTTTCCAGGCTGTTGGAATTTCTGTTAGCTGTCTCATCCTTTGATTAGAGGTATTTTCTTCATGGTTGTTTGTTTTAAGTAGCTTTAGAGTTTGCAGGTAAATAGGACCCCAAAACTCTTTGTGGTAGTCTAAGGTATGTAGGTGGGTATAGAATATCTCTGAGGAGCCTCTTACCGTTCTTGTTAGTGGGAATAGAACTTCCTACTGGTGAAATACAAAGTGTTTTATACCAGTGATACAGGATACACTTATTCTCCCACTCAAAGCTCATGTTGGCTGACAGTTAATTGTTAGAGTAGGTAAGAGTAGTTGGCTTAGGCATTCCTTTGTATCCATCTGTCTGGACCAAAAGCAGTGGCAGCTGCAAGAGTCTGCAGGCTGAGTTTCTGTGCAAGTCACAGAGCAACTGTGCTCTGAATCCTAGTGAGATAAAGGAAAACCTGGGGTTTTTTGGGGAATTCATTCCTGTACACAATTGTAGCCTGCCACAGTAGGCTGGCCTGTGGCTTCTCTGGTTGCAATTTAAGCTTGGGGAGCTGGGTTACTGTAACTACCCTGGTCATAGCTGCATGGAATTCTACTAAAAGTAGAGACAAAGTCAATTTAAATACCTGAAGAGGGGGGCTGAATTAGGTTTCTTTAAATCAATGTCTGTTCAGATCAAATTTTATTTTCTCCCTACTTTTTTAATTCCATTGTGTGGATTGTACTGCTACAATTTTGTTTTGCAAAAATGCTTTACTTGGAAAAGAGTTGTCATACAAAGAACTCTTAATTTCTAGATGTTTTAATGTCAAACAGTTATTTAAAAAAATATAAACAAAACCATGGAAGAATGCAATTAAATGGCAGAAGTGATTTTTAAGAAACCCAGAAGACAGAGCAATGGCCTTTGAGATTTCCTGGCCTTTACTTTGCAGGATCTTAAAAGCAAACTCTCCTATCTGTATCTCAGCACTTTTATGATGCCTTTACAAGGAAAAGGGAGTTGGATGCAGGCCTAAGTTAGATCTCATGGGGATAGTGTTCTGTACCTTAAATTACAATCAGATGTGTTTTACTTCAGATGAAGTTTTCAGCCTAAAATTGGTAAGAAGCCTAATTATTTGACCAGGTTACTATTTATGTAGACCACTGTAGAGCTATCTGTCATTTATCCAGAGCTGGCAATGCATCACCCTTGAAAGATTTTTATTTTGTGTTTGGAACAGGTTTTTTAAAAATCCATCTCTCTGTTCATTACATAAAATACTAAAAGATGGTAGAGATTGCTATGGAGATTAGAAGTTACAGAAACTGTTCATTTTAATTCTTCTGAATGTAAAATTAGCAAAGAAGCTTGGATGTTTATAGGCTTCCAGTCCTTCAGAGTGCTAACTAGCTCCACAGCATGCATAGGATTCTTGTGCCCTTTGGACTTAGATTGAAAACTAGCAAGTTGTGCCCAGATTTTGAAATCAGTCAGGTATCTTTGAGACTGGAGAGTGCGGAGTAAGGAGAAATAAATAGATATACTCTCAAAGTAGCCTTTAATCTATAGACTTATATTTTCTAGTGATTAGAATGCCTAAAATGATCTGATAACTGAAGTAGGCAGGATGAAAATATAGCTATTCTGTGATTCAAAGGCATAATCATATGGATGAAAACTGGAAAATAAGACTGTGTCACTATTGTATCTTCTGGAGTGTCGTGGTGGTGATGTTATAGATAGGACTGAGATGGTGTTTTATTTGTCAGACCCTCCTTGAAGTTGTTTCTCACTGTGCCTTAGACATTATTTCTGGCCTTAAATTTTACACTTGCTGCTCATGCTTGAAAATTGCTATTATTTACTGAGTTAGGAGAACAGTTAGCAAACTAAGTTTTAGAATTATAAAAGCAAAACATACAGAATTTGTTTAATTAGTGCAAGTCTAAGCCTTTGTTTACTTAGTAGATTAATAAAACTGTAGGGAATCTTTACATGGCTCCTGGAACTTGTGGAGTTGTGATGGTTGGGGTAACCATCTCCAATGCTAAACTCAAAATGGGAGCCTTGTTCTTCATAGGATCGGTATTCACAATTTAGTAGACAAATAGTGATTTATGGAAGCTGATAGTTACTTAAATGTGGATGTTCTGAGTGAAGGAAAGTACTTTTGGAAGAAGGGGGCAAATAAAATACCTATGTGGAAACATGAAAACCCCTGGGTTTTTTTCTGCAAAACAGTAGCAAGTGCTACAAAGTCAGCATTTCCAAGGCCTTTATTGTAAACTAAGTACTAATGTTTATGTTGGGATTTGATTAGATTCCTAGCTGTGTACAGATCCATCAGACTGGACTGTGGAATTAAGCAGCAGAGTCTGATTGACTCTAGTACTATAAAGGGGCATTTACAATTATAATCATTACATTTTAGGATATGAACATTAGTCTTAGCTGCCATGGGAAAGTGTAGTCCATGGAATGCAGAGGTAAGGAGATAGATTTCATTTTGAAAGGCTGTGATGCTAGGCATATGCAGATTGTTTGTCAACTTTTGAATACCTTAATGGAAGGGCAGTATTTCCCAGAAGTTTTTATGTGTGCACGTGCATGACAAACGTGGGCTGGGAGAGACATTACAGAAATAGCATGCTTCATGTGGTACCTAATATAAAATTAGTAACATACATTGATTTGTTTTGATGCTTGCAGGGATTCTTCCTGACAGTGTCACCAGAAGCAGTATTAAAAGTGGCTGCTCAGGCTTCTGCCAACAACAAGATCTTCAGCTTGAATCTTTCTGCACCATTTATAAGCCAGTTCTACAAAGAGCCGATGATGAAGGTCATGCCTTACGTGGATGTTCTCTTTGGAAATGAAACGGTGAGTCTTGAGAGAGTGATGGAATGATTTGTATCTCTTGCACTTTGGGATTTGTGTCTCAGGGCCTGCTTCCCCAGGATATAGCCTCAGGCTGGGCCTCAAGGTTGGATGTCAGGGAGAATTTCTTCACTGAAAGGCTTGTCAAGAATGAACTGCCCAGGGAGGTGGTGGAATCAGCATCCCTGGAGGTGTTCAGGAAATGCCTGGACATGGCACTTAGTGCTGCAGATCCAGTGATGAGGTGATGGTCAGTCAGAGGTTAGACTTGATGGTGTTGAAGGTCTTTTCCAACCTTGAGGATTCTGTAATTCATGGTCCTTCTTTTTTTATAGAAGGAATCTGACTATGTGAGGTGTCACTAGAAAGTTAAATCTGTGGTCACTGGACTGGGATATTTCAGTAGATGCCAAAGATGTCACTTGACCTGTTAGAGGTTTACAACTTGCTCATTCTAGCAGGACACACCCAACACATTGGTGCTTTGTAACAACTGTCCATGTGCATAATCTCCTCACCCTGAGTTTAACTCTGCTGCAAGAAAGCACATGAAGGGCTGCCACTGAGCTCCTGTAACTCGATTCCTTACCCATAGTGCTGCTATTAATAGCATTTTCTCTGATGAAGATGACTCTTTGGGGAGAAGTGGGAGGAGAAAACTAAGAAATAGAGAGTTGGTTTAAAAGGTTCTCGTTGATTTTATGGTGGATGGACTGGCAGCCCATCAGAGGAATGCTTATCTTTGCTGTGTAAGTTGGCAAACAGATTGCATGAAATTCTGCCTGGAAGTACGTGTTAATAGACCAAATTAATTCAGATTTCCCTCATCGTTTTTGATTTTTCTTCACTTTAGAAAGTGTTCCTAAAGATTTATTAGTTTTCTCAGCAGGAAAAGGTTGAAAAAAGCCTTGAAATATGTGACACACCTAAATGAAATCTGGGTTTGTCACTCAAGATAACTACAGGAGTAGTTACAGGAGTACAGGAAAATGATGGAAAAGCAACTTACTCTTGTGAGTGGTTATTCCTGATTGTGACAAAGGGACTTGCACCAACACAAGTCAGTTTTTAAACTATTGTCCACATGTCTACATAGGGGCTAGCATTGTTACCTATACTTAAATACCTTATAGATATAGATAGGACTTAAAAAAATTAAAATACTTATTTTTAAAACAAAGAAAATTGCAATGTTTTTAAATGCAAGGGCTAAGGGAAACCCTTTTAACTAAAGTTAACTGCACAGAAAAAGTATTTTCCAGACATCTTCTTGCTATTTCCAGCTGTTACCTTTGTACAGTTTTCTTGATACAGTCCTCACAAAGATGGTGTTGAGTATTTTTTGTTAAATAGCAGTGTAATCTCAACACAAAATCCTGTCAGACATCACAGATTATGTAATACCAAGTCTAGATAATTTTACAGTTGAAGAGCTTCACAAAAATTTCTGGATTAAAACTTGAGGATCTTTTATATAAATATTACTACACTGACCTATTAGGATAATTCAGATCAGAATGTTTCATTAAGTGCTATTTTTCAGAGGTTGTTACTTCTTGTGCATTTGTGTATTTTATAAGCAGTAGCCCATGATACAGGTGACACTCCCATTTCAGAAATTTTATTCTGACTAGGTTATTTTCCTCTGTAATTTGTTTGTTATGGTATTATTCACCTGCTGTCAAAAATATTGTTCAGTACTGGTATGTTTGTTAAAGTTGAAAGACTCCCTGCATTTTCTGTATATAATTTCTGAAGCATTTGGTGTGTTTCAGAATAAAAGATTATTATTTAAACTTAAGTGATCATCCTTAAACTTGGCAGTACAATATATATAAATACTTTAGAGTACCAGCCTCTTTGTTCCTTACACTAGTCATGAAACTCTGGTCACTTTTTAGTCTCAGCTTCCTGCTGGCTATTTCTGCTTTGGAGTTGTTGAAATGCTGCTTGCAGTGGTTTATTGTCTTGCCTTTCTGTGTGACTTGAAGCCATGCTTTTGGCATGATGTACTTCTAGTTTTGAGTAGCTTCTGTGTCTTCTCATTGTCAGTAATTCTGCTCTCTGTGTATGGTTTTTGATAACGAGTACTTGCAAAACTCAAAGCTCAGTCTGACATGTTCTGCCTTTGTAGCTTCCACCCTTGGTTTTGGTCCTTTTTCTTTCCTCCCATGGGAATTTCAGCTACAAGTACATGCAGGATTTTTTTTGTGTCTGTGTATATCTTGATGGGCCATGAACCACTTGAGCTAGCCAACACCAAGTTTTTGTCCATTTGGTGTGATTTCCTTTTGCTTTTTGCTACATCTTCCATCAGTGTAAGTGCATAAGTTAACAAATAAGCAAGGCGTACTAAGTTGTGTGGTTGTTACTTCATTAGTACTAACAATACTCTTAGACACAATTTTATTCTTCCCTATATTTATCTTCACATCCTAGTCCAATAAAATTCTGTTGTTAAGCACTGAGCTGTTTATTTTTTGAATAATACGAAAACATCCAAATGCAACAAAATTCCAAATTGCTGCCATTCCTAAACTAAAAACAATTGGCAAAGTGATTTTAAATTACATCTTCTACTTAAAAATTTACATCTGAATGGAGATTGGTTATTTCAAGTTTCAGCCAGATGGTAATTAAAATGGGCAAGTTATAAACCTCTCAGAATAAATACTCTAGTTTTGAATGTAAATGCTAGCATAGCCTTAACTGCAGTTTAGACACTGAATGCTGTGCTAACAGCTCAGTATATGTATCCATTTCAGTGTATTAACTCAGTGACCACTGGTGTTTTGATAATTTATTTAAATCTCATTTATAACCTACCTAAGCGTCCTGTCTTGATTGTTTTTTTTATTTATTAACAGTACTTCATATAACAAATTTAGTACAGAACATTCAGAAAAGGAATAATTATATGGTCATTGCAGTTAACCAAGTAGGGCCATTCTGTAGTCATTATCTAGCAATACATGACTGAAGAACTTGATTATTGTCATTGCTTTTAATTTTTATTAAATTAAGGTTTTTTTAATAGTGTCATTTTGCAAATGGTTCTTAGCAGTAATACCTTCCAAGCTACCATAATCACTGGATAATTAACCTGCCAGGATTAAGCACACTCTACTTTGCCTCAGGATGCTTAACTCTCAAATAAGGTCAATTATCTCCTGATGATAACTGCTTTGTCACAAGTTGCTGCTTAATTTGGCTGTAAAAGCTCACCTTAGAATACATATTTTACAACTCAGAGTAACTTCTAGTAACAGGATGGTCAAAAGAGTGAAAGCTTTGAAAACAACACCTTTACACAGAGCTGTAGAAAGTCTCCTACACAGCAATTATTCTAGGCAAGTAAATGAGACTAAATTTGTATGTATCACTTTCCATTTTCCTGGTTAGGGCTAAATGGTGATGTATATTAAATACTTGACACATCAAAGTCCGTAATGGACATGGGAACTTGAATTAAATTTCCTGTCACCCCAAAAGATGGGAGTTACAATGGCATCTCCTCAGGGAAGGAACTTCCTTGGGGGAGCAGTCTGTCTATTTTTGCATGTGCACCTGGTTAGCAGTTTCTTCAGGATTTAAGGGAGACTGCAAGGTTTTCACATGATTGATCTTCACATTCTGGCACCAGTTCTTGACTCAAAGGAATATTTATTGATATTGATGTGGTAAAGATCTTCTGGGTTCTCTTGCTATGTGTAGGCAGGGCATCACTGAAAAAGTTTAGAATTTAGAACCTTTGGAGTTATAGACACATTGAACTTTTCATCTGGTGCTTTACAACAAAAACAATAAACCAATGATGTAACTGGTGGTACATCAGTTATACCAGTTAACTTGTACAGCCATCCCTAGAGGTTGAGGAGGTTTTGTAGAAGAGAAATTGTGAAATTTTTTTGAAATGCAAAATAATAAAGAAAACAAAGATAAAAATTATTCTTTAAAAATTGATCCTCTTTGTCTCTAGTGTAAAGAGCTGTTACTTCTAAACACTCAGTCTCTGAACAAATTAATTACAGGATTATAAACTGAAGTTTTGCAAAGACACAGCATCTGTGAGCCCATTGGGAAATTGCTGCTCGTGTGACAGCAAATGTGCTGAAAAGAAAGCAGGTTGTGTACAAGACTTGTACATTTTAAGAAGCAATGACAATAGGTTGAGTGGTGGTTCTAGAGTTAGAAATCCTGAGCTTTAAAGAGATAAATGCCTTTGGAATAAGATACCAAATGGGTCTTGTCATCATTTCCTCTTCACAATTATACTATTATATGGTACATTGTGCCTTCTTTGTATAAAATATTTTCAGTTGAGGTATCAAATACTAACAGAAAGATCCCTACTAATGTAGGTGGTTTGGACAGCAACCTTTAATACCCTTTTTAAGTCCTTATAAATGCAAGTCTCTTGAATTACATGGAAATTCTCTTCAATGGTGATGAAAAACATTTAATATAAAACTGAGGGGTTGGTGGGATTTTGGTGAGATTATGGTGAGATTAATGAACTCCTTATTTTGAACTTGCAGGCAGTCTGTAGTTTTGTGCTTGTTTTAGCTGAGGGAGGGAATGGAAATACTGGTAAGTTTTCTGGCATAAACTGTGTTCAACACACTAGGATTTACACCTAAATGGCAGTTTCCAAACAAATTTGTCTGTTCCCTTGCTGTAAGCTCTCACTCCATATAATTTGATATATTACATATTACATACAAGATATGACACTGAGAACACCCTTCAGTTCCACCTGCAGATTTCCTCTGCTGCATTATCACCTGGGATCAGATTGATACCTGCAGGCTTAGCAATCTGCCCACAGCACAGAAAAATCTTGAATGAGACATAATCACTTTTGTAAGATAAATGAGCTTCATGGTGATTCTCTTCAAACTAGTGTGCATTCATAATCACATACCTGAATTGATCTGAATTTACACAGTGCAATTCCTGCTGTTTCTAGACCCAGCACATAGCTTTCCACAACCATGGGAGTTCTTTTACACTGGTGAGTTGTCTGACTTTGAGGAAACAATTAAGAACTACGAGTCAGGAGAAAATCAGATGGCAGATGTAATTTGGTATAGGGAAGAAGAGAGATAAAGTTTGACTTTCAATAAATAATGAAAGAGAGACCAACATTTCAGTCTGTTCTTCAGTATCAGATGGGGCTAAGAAGTGAGGAACATAGTAAAGAATCGCTGGTCATGCCATAAATATTACTAAGTTGATGTTTCTGTTTGAAGTATTTTCAAGTAAGCATTTATAATTATTATTGAAAGGCAAATAATACACGTATTTGAGACAGATTATCTTGAAGAGGCTCATTTTAGTACTGCTGACTTGAATGTATGTTATGTAAAGAGCCCTTAAGAAACATTTTCTTCTTGTCTTACTGGACCTGGTCTATATTGAGAGGTTATTTCCAGTCACTGGTTGTTGGCAAGCTATCATCCTTAAGAGTTCAGCCTTTGCCTTCTACATCTCTGTTCACTTGGAATTAAATTTTCAGAATTTAAATCATCTTAATGACATTAAGTAATCATCTTAAATGACATTAAGTTGGGTGTTAGTGTTTTGCATTTCAGTTTATATACTGATATTTTCTTTTTTGTTTTGCTTTCAGTTCTCAGAAACTTGCCCCACAGGTGAGGGTAATTATCTTCAGTTCCTAGGCTGGGTGAGAGACTGAGGTTTGCACAGTTCCCTACAGGGAGTCTGTGCTTCAGTTAAAAATCATAGTCGGATATTCTGACCCAGTTTATTAAATACACATGGGAAAAAATTTTGTAAGGAGACATCTCATCTTCCCTTATATTTTAACAGGTAGAGGTTTTTAAGGTCAGCTGCTGCTGGTGTTTACTTTTCCAAACTGCAGTAAACAGATAGTATTTCTTTTTATAAATCTTACACTTAAGATTTCTGCAAAGCCTTATTAAAAATTGTAATTCTGAATGAAGGGAATTAAAAATTGTGATTCTGAATGGAGGAAAAATAAATACTATTTTTATTTGATGTCTTTGTAGAATTTTGATGCCCTTTTCCTGTGATAGATGTTGTGTTTTCAATTATAGGACAGCTATGGTGTTGTGATATTGCTCCTTAATTCATAGAATTAACTTTCTCAGTAGTGGAATATCTAATAAATTGTGGCCATCTGAAAAATGAGAGGGTCTCTAGCACAAGGGAGGTTGATAATGTCAGTGGTGTGTTGTAAAGATGTGCTGTGGGAAGGATGCTGAAACAGCCCAAGGCTATTTCAGCTGCAGACACTGAATCTGCTGCTTCTTCTCTCCTCTTTTTTTTTTTCCCCTCCCATGTGAACTGCAGTGGCTCTCTAAGATAAAATGCTTTTAAATCATTTCCCAACCTTGCAGCCGTTTTTGATAAAAGCCCTGTTATCTGAAATGATATGAATCACTGTGGAGTTAACCATACCTTTTACAACAACATATTTTGTTGTGATTCATTCTGTCTCAATTAATCATCTTATTTATCTATATTGTCTCAGCTGCTACACTGAAATTCATGAGTAATAAGCAAGTAATTATTTTAGTATAGTTTACCTAGTACATCATGAATGAAAGGAAAATTGAGAGCCAAGTATTTAAATTTATATTTAGTGCTGCTTTCAGCTAATGTCTAGCTATTTAAGCAATTTAGGAAGTGTATCTCGAAAAATGTCTTTCTTGTTTCCTGTTATGGGAAACAAGCAGGTATTTAGAAGCAAAGCTTATACTTTCCAACAGACTTCATTTCTTAAAACTAAAAATATTTTCTGGTAGTCTCTCAGAATGCTTAGGGATATTTATCCTTCCTTATGCTATGCAGTGTTGAGATACTTTTAAGACTGTGAATACTGGAGAACATGCAGCACAAGACAGAATGTCCTTTGAGAGAGGAAAGCAGATTCCACGGTTTTTCAGCAGCTTGTGTTTTACTGACAATGATTGATAACCCTTTTCACTTTGTAGCACTTCCCAGAGCATCTCATAACACTTCATAAACATTAAAGCTCAGAATAAACCAATAAGGTGGGTGTGTAGTCTTGACTATTTTACAGGTGGACAATTGAAAGGTTATTTGCCCAAGGTCATACAGCAAGAGCAGAGCCAGGAACAAGCAAAATTGAATTCTAACTTTTTTCTTCAGTTAAGTGTCCTGAAATGTGTTCAGCTGCTGAATACATCTTGGACAAAACTCACCTATCTGGAGGAAAGAACCTGCAGAATCTGGCTTTCAGTTTTCACTATAATATTAACATATGTCTCTGAAAGCCTTTCAAAGGTAAACTATATATGCCTTTTAATACTCAGATCACTAGGGCAAAAATGTGTAATATATAATATCTAATATATAATTTAAGAACTGCAAAAATAAGAGTATGAATAAAATTGAGTTACACAGTTGATACGAACAAGAAGAGAAACTGAAATGTTCACAAATGCTTCATTAAATCAGTGTAAATTCAGAACTTTTCAATTTCACAGAGATATTTGCAGATAACAATGCAGGTGAAAACTAGGTTACAATAAAGCTTTGTTTTCCAATCCAGCTAAGGTTAATTCGATGCCTCCACATTGCAAGCCCTGTTTGGGGCAGATACAGCCAGTTTCTGATTCAGAAGATTAGGTTATGCTAAAGTCTCTTATGGTGGCGTGTGCTGGAGATTCTCCTCCTGTTATAGAGAGTCCTTGCAGTGGATTGTAAGGCTGCAGTGCCATGCTATCCCCATGGATAGCATCTAAGTGTGAGCTGATGCAGGCCTCTCTCACCTGCCCTTATCACATGATGTCATCTGCCCCCTTTACTCAGAATAACAATTTTACATCCAGAGCAACATTGAGTTCTGTGGGCCAGACTGCTGTTAATCACTGAGCTGGTCCAGCTTTCTTAAACAACACAATCACTAGATCTAATTAGATGAGAGGATAATGCATGGTGGTACAAAGGACTTTGAAAGAGAAAACATGATAACCTCTCTGTTTCATCAGATATAAGCAGCCACTGCTGTTAGGGTCTCCCAGGCAATACAGCAAGAAACAATTATTGGCTGACTTAAATGTTATTATGAATGGGTAAGTTGTAAATTAGCTGTAAATGTTCTTGGACAGAGGTTTTTATATAAAAGAGACAGTTTTTACCTAAAGAGTATGTACTGATGCTTCCTGGCTTATGAATTTGAGTCTGAGCAAAGGTTCTTGAAAGGGGAGAAAAGGGAAGGATAGTTGAGGAGACAGTAGTAGGTCCATGCTGATGTTCAGAATCTTGAAAACATGGTTTGGGGGTTTTGGAATAGAATTGGCAATTGGCAATATCATTATTATGTTAACCTATTTTTCTGTACTATTGCGTAGCACTATTTTTTCAAAACTGCAGTTTCAGCCTTGTTCTTTCTCTCATGTTATCCTTCTCTGTCAACACCTTCCTTCTCTCTGTTTATATAGCTCATATAATATTTTTATTCCCTCAAGAGAGTTTCACATCTCATTATAAATCTATTAGCTAGTTTCATTTTTCTGGCTTGCTTCAACAAAGAGCAAAATTAGGCATTTGAACCCTCTCTTCTTTCCAATTAGCTATATAATCTTCTGTTACCAGGATTCCTTCTGTAGATTTTATAAGAATAAATTTAATCCACTGCTGTTGCCTTAAGACTATTGAAAAGTTGCTATGTATAAGTAAATTAATGAAGAGAGATTATTCCTTCATGTGCTGACATAAACACTGAGATTATTTAGAATGTACATATGCTAAACTATTACTGATTAAAATCTGTGGGGTTTTTTTTAATCATAGTTTAGGCAATGATGTTAAATTGAAAACTAATTGTTCATATATTATGAAGCACATGCAATGGGGCATAAATATATGTAAGGGTTGCAAAAATATTTTTCTAATTTTAATTTTTTTTTCAGAGTTTTCCTAAAAGCAGGAAATAAGCTTGGAAAAGAAATAGAAAAAGTATGTTGCAGCATACCTGATATATTTAAAAGATAGATAAAAGCATCCATGGTTTTCCCAAAGGCATTAATTGATCTCTAAAACCTTGCCTTATTTATAAACTTAAGCCACCCCATTTATAATAGCCTTTGGGTGATCATCTTGCAGCCACATCAAAGTGTGTCCTTGAGCTGTATTTTTAGATTTAATGGTCATATTCTGACTTAAAAAACATTTGTTTAAGTACTGACCTATTGGGCCAGAAATGTGGAGAAGTTGCTTTGCTGTATAAGTTTTTTGTTCTAAGTTAACAGAACTTATCCCTCCTAGTCATTGCATTTGGGTCTTTTTTAGTTCTCCAGAGAAGTGATCCATTAAACCTGTCCTTTAGTAAAACTACTGCTAATCCACATGTGATAAGTAACATTGTCAAAATGTTGCTCTTTAAGTCCTCAAACCCTCCTTTGACTCCTCATATTCTGTGTCCAAACCAGCAGCATATGCAATCACTTCAGGGAAACAAGCATCCACGGGTCAGTTTGCTTTCCCTGCTGAAGTGGTTTTCAGGTGCAGGAGCTTCTCTCTAAAGGACAGAATTGTAGCAGTTTCATGACTGGGACAGTAGAACTGTTGAAATATAGAAACCTGTTTGCTGGTTATGTTTCTAGTGGTGTAGAGGGGAACCCCGTACTCTGAACTTGAAATTCTACAAACAGTTGTGTCCATCGTCTTCAATTGATGTTATCTGAAGGCTATAATTTCACAAGTAGAAAGTTTCTTTCTTCCCCCACAGCTAAGGAGAAGGACTTCCTCTCCACCCTTGCAAAGGTACCAGCCATCAGCATCTGCTTCTGGTCCCACCAGATGAGCTGGGCTGCAGGCAAAACCCTTTAGCATTGGAGAAACTCACCTGAAGGCAATGGCAAGGGGCTACACATTCCAGTGGAAGACCCTTAGGACCCCCAAGCAGCCTGTCCTTTGTGATACTTGTCAAGCTGGTTTGCTCTTGTCAAGGTATAGCCTTGCTAGCTGAATAAGCTGTTTGAAGATATCCCAAGTATTTCTGGAGTTAGGAATTCTATTTTAAACTTTTCTGAGGCTGGAAACTCATGGATCTCAATTCAAGGGAAATTCACGATCTTTTTTCAGAACTTGAGAAATTCTGCTTCTTCATCTTGCTATTATTGTCCTATGAGTCTAAGCCAGTCTGCAGGCACCAATCAACAGCATTTCTGTTCATTTCTCTTTGTCTGTGGCTGCCCTTCTGTAGGATTCTGTTTTTGAGAATCTGAGAGGCCAAGCTATGGACACTATTTTTGACCCTAGGTTCTCTTTAGAATCTCTTTTAATAAAGCATGTTTCTGCTCCAGAATTCCTCTGAGAAACCAGGGCATGTTTAACTTGTCTGTCAGACTGTTGAGCTCTCCAGGGTGTGCAACAGTCCTTTAAATAAAAAAAGAGCTAGAATTTTCATGAAAAATTAAGTGGTAGCCATAAAATGTGTTGTTGTGGTAGTCCTGATTGCTCTGCAAGGAGGACCTCCCTGCAACTGGAAAAATATCTGCATTTTAATGGAATCACAGGTATCCGTTACCATCAGTTTACCTGGTTTTTCTCAACCTCTTTTGAAATGTGGGTGGGCAGTCAGATGGTCTTAACACACAATATTTGCTGTATGTGTTATTTTGGAGCAGCTATGATTAACATGTCTTTTTCCTCTTGTTGGAATTTCTACTAGAGCAGGAGAAATACATCTGTGAGTGGTCTTGGACACATACCAGTTTCAGATAAATGGATCAGTCAATTTAAATTCTGCATATATAGTTGCCAAACACTATGCATTTGATTTGAACATCAAAGTAAATGCCAGATTTGGATGGAGCTGCATCTTGGTATATGTGAATTACGATAATGAGTCAAACTACTGAATCTCACTGCTCAAAAAAGAACACTCATCATCTGGAACCAAATTCCTTTCTTCTAGAATCTAAAGTCACAAAAAGAGCTGAAGAAGTACATAGCCTTATGCTGCCAGTTGTGACCTGTCTCTGAACAAGCATTACCTGAGAGGTGGGTGGACAGGCTTAGGAGCATTCTAAAGTGTAGAATGGTGGGAGGTTGGACCCATTATTTAGACCCCTTGAAAACCCTATGTTTCAGGAGTCCATATTAGCTTTACTTGCAGATGAGTTTCTTGAATATTTCAAACAAGAACTCTGTGTCCCAGGATGAGTGGTGCCTGTATATATTTCAGGTGGAACAAGCTAAAATCAAGATGAAAGTGTTAAGGGTGTTAACATGATCTTCAGCCACGTTCTTGGGATAATTTTTAAGTCTGCAAGGAAGTGACAACATAACCTATCCCAAAGTTATTTTTTTCATTTATGGTAAAGATATGAAGTATTTTAGGGGAGGGTCTTCATTGTAACAGACATTATTCAGGCCATAGGGATTCATTTTGTACCTCTTCCATTGGAGTTGGTTTTTTTAGGAACTTAAATGTCAATTATCACTTTTTAACCATGCTTAACCTCTGCTACTCTTAAAAAGGTTTCTCTTTATTGTTACTTGAATTTGAAAAATGCATTGTGTAAAATATTGCAGCATAAATTAACAGAAGTTACCTACTTCCGACAACATTTGCATAGATTCAGTGGGAAGAGAGCAGGTAATAGATTATTGAACAATGTTATTAGACCAGGAAAATGCTTAATTCAGGAGTAAGCTATACAGACATTCTGTCTTGTGGATGCTCTTCAGGGTAACAACTTTTAGAATTGTGTTTCATGCAATGAAGCACAAAGAAAACCCCCGAATTTTTCTATTTTACAATCTTGTACATTTGATGATAATGTAATGATTTTGAGAGTTAGGTGGATGCAGAGAATTGGGTAACTTATATAATATGTAGAAATGTTTCAAATTATTTCTTTAATTAGATTAGAAAAATATTTTCAGTGCTACAGTTTTTTATTTTTATTATTAGTAAGATCTTCTGCAATAAATCCTTGTTCAGGATCACAAGGAAGAAAAATTATTCATCATGTAAATAAAATTCACAAAAGGAGATTTGAAATATAATCAATTGATCCTGAAAACTATTTGAGATGTAACTAATTTTGTCTATGCTAAGTTGCCCAAACCCTGTGACTAATTTAAATTGACATCGGAGCAAGTTGCAATGCTTACCTTTTCATAACATTTCCTAATATATATCTATACTGTGCAAAACAGAGTAAGAGGCATGCCTTGTCCTGAGAAACTTACTTTAAACAGAGATAAAGAAAATGAATAAAGAGAAGTAATTACCAGAGAGAGGTGAAATCTCATAACACTGATGATACACTTGTTCAGTGCCATTACAAATTGTAGCTAAGGTTTTTGCTCCATAATCTCATATATCAATTTTTAAAATAAATGCAGTGAATGGAAAAGAAAAATAGCAATGATGATCTGTGCTAAAGTTGGATATACAAGTCCCTTGATATGTTTTTTTTGGGAATTCTCTTATTCTCTTCCATGGTGGTTGGTTTTTTGGTTTTGTTTTTTTTGTTTTGTTTTGTTTTTTTGTTTTTGGTTTTTTTTTGGTTTGCTTTCAGTCTTAAATATCATGCAGAATTAAAGCAGTTCATGATCAGTTAAAATTTCAAATATTTAAGACAGCAGTTTTTAAGATTAACTGTTTTCCATTTACTGACTGTTACTTGGAACCAAAAGAATCTTGTATTTTTGTAAGCATAGTAAGCTGCACTGTTTTTCTTTAAACTTTAGGGTATGAATTATATTCCTATAATGACAGCTGCAGGGTGGAATGTTTTAACACACTGGAGTGAGATATATCTTGGACACATTCTTGGTACCTTAAGTTCAACATGCTCCATATGGTGCCACTGAGCCAGTGATTTTGAAGAAAACAGTTAAAGACTGCTGAAACAGCGTAAAATACAAATTAGTCTTTGCTATATAAGTAAAAAAATTCACTGTCAATCTTTTCAGCTTCCTGCATGAATACTTCCAGCAACTTTCAGTAGTAGTCCCCATGTTTTAAAACAACTGTTGAATTCTAGCAGAACAGAGTGAAAGCTTGTGGGCTAAGAATACATTAACTGAATTATGCCTAACTCTTATGCAGGGGAGCAAAGGGAAAGGAGATTGGGCTTCCCTGCATTTCCACATTAGTTTTTAATGTGACAGCAGGGTTTGTGTGATGCAAGATCTGTGAGAAATAGCTGGCTCTTTGGTAATTTGGTCCTCTGTCAGCACAAGAGCACCATGAAGGAAGGAGCTGTGTGTTGGGGAGGTGTCTCAGTCCTACTCTTGAGACTACTAATGATACAGTATCCTGTAGTAAAACTACAGAATAACTATTGTTGCTACTAAATATTTTAGTGTTTGGAGAAATAAATTAGCTGGGAATTACATTTTCAGAACACTGGACTTTTTTATGTTTTCATTCGTAGTATCAAGACCAGCAGGAGTTAATGTATGAGTAACTTGCTTGTCTTTTACCTTAGTTTAATTGATTTTTTTTCAATATCACTCCAACCCTGGGTTTTTGGAATTTCTATTCAAGCTGTGGATTGTAAAATTCTTACAGCAATACTTGAGTTCTTAATACTGAAGTTATCAGTTCATACCCTGATTTTTACTGATATTGACTTGATGTAAATTTTCACCCTGGATTATTATTATTCTTGTCCTTATTATTATTGTTAATTACTAATAGCGTTCTTGTTGTTATCATTGTCATCATTATCATCATCGCTTTTTAAAAGTATCATACATTAACTCCAAAGAAAAGACCAAGGATTACACAACAGTGCAAAAATTCTATTCTTCTCAAGTGGTACCAACCTTAAATTGTTGTGTATCAGTGTTGACTCATAAGAACAGATTTCCAAATGTAACAGAGCATGAGATAAACAGCCACAGTGCACCAGCCTGTTAACCTGTACTTGTGTACCTTCTGGATCAGCAAAACAGCACAATGAAGTGAGAGCACCACTGGTGAATGAAGCCTCTGAGGGGGTGATTTGCAGTTATATTAGTGTGAAGTTGCACATTGCAGCCTGAGTTGATCTAAGAATTTACTGCTGGAGGAATATGGAGATCTTGCTCCCTGTTGTCCCTTTCCAGACTTGTAGTTTCTGTCTCAGGTTCCCTCTGTACAGTGTAGCTAAGGCAGCAGAGACATGGGGGATATTTTAAAGAAAAGAGGATGTGGCTGCATGATTTTTTTTTTTATTAGGGATGTAGTTAATTAGAGACAGTCCATCTAAAAATAAGAAATCAAAAAACAGTCCTTGAGCTTCTTTCCCAAAGAAAAATTGTTACAGTCTATAAAATCGTGAGGCAAGGACTGATAAATACCATTTCAGCAATCCCATATCAGAGCTGCCTGCACTGTTTTAGTCCTTCTAGATATAATTAGGTAAAGTCATTGTGAATAGTTTGTGTACAAATTTCCATCTTTGAATATAGCCTGAATGTCAAATTTCAAATGATGATTACTTATGATATTTGGTAAACCCTTTGGGATACAGCCAGTGAGTATCTATGGTAAAGGACCTAGTTGTCAAAGGATTCATAAATAAAGTTCTTGTACACTCAGAAAATATATTGAAAGCAAGTAAGGTTATGATACAGTATATGTCACAGCAAACAGAGGTCAAATATCTGCTTTAAGTGAAAAACAGGACTTAATATTGGCATTAGAGAGATGACCAGAACATCAATGATGCATTAAAGTAGATGCTTTCTCATCATACATAAAATGAGCACCTTTTCTCTTTTTTTCTTGCAGCAGCAGGATTCTCTAGTTTAAGAGGGTGTCTGTTGATGTTTGTCCAGTCACTGGGCATTCGTTGGTAAATGTTCTGTAAAAGACACATTCAGCTGTACTTCCCTCATCACTGATAGCTGGCTGGGCCTTCCAGTCTCCATGGCCATCCTAATCCATTTGATATGATGATATAATGCAGCTGTCACAGAACACTGTTCTCTTTGTTTCTGAAGTGTAAGACTTCCAAGCCATACATGTAATGTAAGCCAAGGAGGTGATCCCAGGGGATCCACTTGACCTATCAGTGCCTGCCTTCATTCTGTGCCATGGGCAGACCAGCAGAGTTGCAGTCCTGCTCTAAATTGGAAGACAACTGTGCTTCCTTTCTCTGAGTATCAGTTCATTGTCACTATGTGTGAGAAGCTTGGGTTAAGCTCTGTGTTAAGCTTGTGCTTTGCTGTTCCAAAACAAGTTTGTGTATGAAAGACATAACAATGGTGTTATATTGCTCTGCTGGGACAAAAGGGGGACCAAACCCTTTTTCTGCACATTACTGCTGCTTGCTGAAGGAGGCACGGTCCAGCCTGTCTTTTACATTCCACATCTCAGCCATTAGTGTATAATTTGAGGAGAGGAGGAAATAAAGAATAAGGGAAAAACTTGAGAAGATCCAATGGAGCTCTCTGCCTGGAAATGACTCTGTATTTCCCAGTGATGGAGAAATTGCCTTAGCATTTTATACCCACAACAGCTCAGTCTTGCCTGAGTGCAAACCTGGAAGTAGTTTTCTTTATTCAGGCCAGAAGCCTGTTCATACTTTGCTACTTACAGGCCAATAAATTACTTCTTCAGAAAGTTCCTATTTTGATAAATTGATGTGCTTGTGTGTTTGCACTATATTATGTACGAGGAGCCTTGTCATCTTATTGAAATTATAGGACATTGAGAGATACCAAGTATTTATGGCTAGATTTAACGATTTTAAAGGAAGGAAATTATTGCAGCCCCAGGGCAACAGTAACTTATATAGTGACAACTTATACATGTTTTATGTACCTACTTACTTCAGTGTTTACTACAAAAGTATAGTTACCATAGCAATGACCATGTCACCAGACTTCTTTGCTAGTTCTGAAATGCAAAATACCCAAATGCCACCTGAACTGTGAATATTCTCTGCACAAGTATTGAAAGTAGAAGTTGAGAGTGTCACACACTTTTCTAAACAAACAGGAACACACAGATTTACAGAACGTTTTATGTTGCAAATGGATGTTGGGTTGTTGGCATCCCTAGTACTGTAAATTCTTTGCCACTAAGCTGCAAGAAAAGCTTCACTGGCTCCTATCAGAAGAGACTCCACTAGTATATACTTAACCTGTAGTCTTCTGTGGAATATTGGTACTTACCTGCAGTGCTTCAAGAAAATAATGTGTGCTATTCAGGAAGACACTTTATCTGATTATAAGTGTTAACTAAATAAAACTATCCTTTGGATATTTACAGGTTGTTAGTATTATATAAAATAGCATCACAGAAAGTGGTGTGATTTTTACCTGCTGCTTCTTTTATTTTAGAAATGGCAAATTTATGAAGAATTTAGGTGGCAACTTCTAAACCTTGGCATGCAGCTCACTACCCAATAGAATTGAGAAGCCAGGTACTAGATTTCCCAAGTCAGCATTAACCACTGGGCAGTAAAGCATTACCTCAGTATGACTTGTGGGCAAGTAAAAGGTGAAAACTCTTACCATACTTGCAGACCACTGCTTTTCATAGCTAGATTTTTCCATGCGTAGGGAGTGTGAGTTAAGTATGGATACTTGAAGAAAAGCAGTTTGCAGGACTGCAGACTTAATCCACCATATCAGTCATTCTCCTTTAATAAAGACTGGTTACAAGGAAACATTAATCTGAACTGAAAGAGCGCATAATTTTAAGCACAACAGCTTTAACTCAGATTTGTGTTGTGTCCACTTGTGGACAAGCTTATGCTGGAACAGAGGTGGGGTTTTTTTCTTGTTTAACTGAGGAGAAGCATGGCCCATGAATTACTGAGCAAACATGTCAACACTTGGAGCCCACCTTTAGCAATTCCATGTGAAAATGTGAAAGTAAAATTGATCTACATTCATGTAATGGTTGATCTTTTCTTCCTTGCATTGTGTCGTGTCAGAATTCTCACAAAGAAAGAATCTCACTTTGCTGGGTAGGGATGTGGACATGGTGCTGTTAGGTATTATTTGTCTGTAGGAGTTTTAGAGAAGAGTAAGGAAATCACTTTAGCTAGGAAGTTTGATCCAACCTCCCTAAGTCCTGGCAGTGAACATGTGGACCAGGTGGTTCAGATTCCAGCTTTATATAGCAGTGCTGTTGTTTAGACTCTTTAACCTGATCAAAGGACCCCAAAGGAAAATTAAGTCTTAAGTTAGAAAGAAGGAAGGAAGCTTTTTTACACAGCTTCAGTGTTGACTGAGAATTGTGTAAAAGTATCCAAAAAAGCCTCTTTCATGGTTTTGTAATTCTTAACCATTAAGAAGTAATTTCAGCTACTTCAGTTTTTGTTTGGATTCTTTCCGTTCTCCTATGTTTCTTTCTCAGAAAAAAAAACCCTCAGTGTTTTTATATTTATCTAGGCAGCAAGTGGAATTTACAACTAATCCTTGAAGTGCATAGGTGTACACTTCAACCAATGACACTTGAACTGACCCAGGACAGGCAACCTGCAAAACTAGATGATTCAATTTGCTGGTGCTTCAAAAGTACCTTCAGCTGTGTGACTGTGCATGAATTACCAGCTCAGCCTGGTAGCTCAGGCAGTTCTGAGACCTCTGTGATGCTCCACTGCCTGCTACAAACATGCCCAGAGACTCACATTGTGCCTGATCCTTGCAGAGCCATCCAGCCACTAATTTCCCAGCTAGCCTTTGGCAGTGACCTGTCCATGGGGAAGGTAAGATCTGGCAAATCACTGGACTGTGACCACCCAGCTTTACACTGATGGGCAGGTGTGGGAGGAACTCTGTCCAGAGAGCCCCTCATCCCTGCAGCTGATGGGCTGTGTGATGGATTAGGTCACTCTGTCTATGTCACCTCTTTTACCACATACTGCTTTCATAGTCAGAGGTGTGTTTGTTCCAGCTGTGATGTTAAAAAGTGTAACTCTATTTACATCTACCGGGAGGGTCTGGCCAGAGCATTATTTATCATTACTGCCAAATACACTCAGTATAGACTGAAGCACATGCATCTTGTGTATGGTTGAAAGTGTAGCATACACTCATTGTTGTTGACACTGCAACAGGCTTAGGAATGAATCTGCTTTTTTTTCTGGGTGAAGGCTGTCTTTCTCCTGCTAAAATCTGACATCCAGTTCTTGTTCTGCAGCTAGTCAAGTATTGTATTTCTTCTCTGTTCTCTTGCTGGTGCAGCCACCTGGTGTGGGGTGGATTCCATGTGTGTGATGCTCACACACATGCTGCTCTGCTGCCAGGAGCAGAGGACCTAATCTTTTGTGACATGAAAAGAAACTTGCTGGTACAGTACATTACTAAATGCTACAGCCTGACTTCATGAAATGGGAACACCGCAGGGGAATCTGGCAAGGAAGATGTGTTTATGTAACTGAATTGAGTGTTGCAACTGCCATCACTTAGTTCCCTTGGCTGCAGTGAGCGAGTTGTAAGAGAAAAACAATCCAAACAGAGATCTTCAGATGCTAAGGGCAGCTCTAATTACATACAAATAATTAATAAAAATGAAGTGCAATATTGTCAGAAAATACAAATAGCATTAATTTTCTTCCATGATCGTGTGTACCAAGATCATTGGTAGGGATGGAAACACTCAAGCTTTTGCACTTTTATTTGAAGTATATATTGTTTGAGTGTCTTCAGCACATTCTGATATCCCAGAGAGATTCATGACACAAGAGTAATTGCATATAACATAAACAAGATCTGCATTAGTTGGCTCTTTTACTCAGAATCCTTTTCCAAGTCCAGATGTGTGATGTGTAAATGTTAGGAGAACAGAGTCCTTATGAAGTAGCTTTATCAAATGCAGCTAGTCTTCCAGCAAAATGGAGAAAATATAAATTAGCACTCAAGACCTTGGTCAAATCTGGTGCATAAAATTTTACGGTTATATTTACGTTCCATATGTGCTTTGGACAAGTGCCATGTTTGTAAAGAACTGCTTCAATATTATTTTTTTAAAGTGACACTTTTAGCACAGTATCCTCTGCAAACTGTTCACTGCTTGCCATGTAAGCCATCCAGGCTCCAAATAAACTGTTCATTTTCATGGTCTAAACCTGAGATCAAAATGCCTTTTTAGAGCATGGTGATTTTCAAAACATGGCATGGTAGATATCATATGTGGCTTCTTTAAGCACTGTTCAGAAGAGCTGATTAATGTGACTGAAAGAGGAGAATGCATGATATAAAAATCTGACAAGAGGCAAGGAATCAGGAAGTTGTAGTGTACATGTTTGCTAGTGCTGAATATCTGTTCTGACTTGTTTATAACATAATTAGATTTTAGTACATTATGTGAGCACTACATTCCTTGTAGCTCTTTAGAAAAGAAAATAAACCTCAAACCAAGGAGATTCTACAAATTTGTGCCACTTTTCAGAGGCCTCAGCCTATTTTTTCTTCATTTCCCTAAATCCATAAATAACTGTCTTTAAAAGAAAAAAAAAAAACTCCAATGCAGCATCTGGTGTGCTGTTATTGCCACTACTTCTGTTCTGAGAGTATAGCACTACTGCTTTAGAATGTTCTCATTCACTTGTTATCTGGTATTTGGCCAAAAAATTTATTACCAATGTAAGAGAAAGAAGTAAATTTCTAGAGCCCAAATCAGAATGCAGTCTGAGCAAAAGAACAGCACTGAGCTGACCCTACAGCTCTTTTCAAATTTTGCATAAAATGGAAGAGACACAGCATCTTGGAAAAAAATCACAGGAATCCTTTGTGTTGGAAAGTGTGAGTCAAACTAAATAGCTTGAAATAACTTCTGTTATATTTAAACACAAATGTAATGCTAGAGGCAGAGGAAAAAATAGATTATTTATACTTTGAAACACTCAGAGGTGTAAGAAATCTGCAGTGAAGGGCTTGAGCAAGTACATAGCTAAAAATAACCTGTCCAAAACTGAATTACTACTACTATTACTATGACTACTAATTTCAGCTTCAGAATAATTTGTAGTCTTCCGCTTGTCATGTGTAAAATAAGAAAGGTATCAGGTGCAATTGCAGGTTCATTTGCTTACATCTACTAAGCATATAGAACTGGTTAACAAATATATAAATGTATACTCAAATTTAATGTCAATCTGTTATCTCAGTAATTAAAGAATAGTTGGGAGACAAATCCTAAAATAAATGTAGCGTTTTGAAGTAATAGAATTAGAGGTGAAATGGTAGCTGTTCTGAAATGTAGCTGAGGCATAAAAAAAAATTTCCTTGAGTCTGGAAGTATGTGGAGAATGCACATATGGTAGAATCAGAAATGGTAATTTTTTTGTATCATTCTGTACCAAGTTTATAAAACTTTATTGTTTGAAAACTATTATAGATTTTTGTGATCCTTTAGAATATACAGTTGGTGGCACTAGGATGGTGTCCTTGCTTAACAGAGATTTAGAGAAGTGTTCTTGTAAAAATAGCACAGTTGAAACTCAGAATTTTCTTTTATTCAGATGTTGACCAAATCTTTCATTTCTCTGTGTGGACTGAGTCCAAATTTTATTTTTCAGCTTGGCTTTAAAAGTTATTTATGTGAGTTTATGAACATAGCAAATTGTACAACTTCAGTCAGTATGCTGAAAGAAAAATGTATTTATAATTTAATGTTTTATAACTAGTGAATATATCAAATGATACCTTGAAGGGGAAATGGATAATAAGTCATTGCAACTATATTAACAAGGTAAAATAACTTCATAGTAACAAAAATATCTGTCAGTACTATTTAATATGAATGATGCTATAACCAGTGTATCTCAAATCATAGCTGTAGGTCTTCATAACCTTCCAGTGCTCAGAAAAGGTGAGGGTGCCAATAAATTGTTATATTTTACTGAATGGGATTCCATTGCAGACATCTTGTTTTTCCCTAGCTGGAGGTCTAGTGAATATAATTGCTTATGAAAACCACTAATTTAACAAGGAAGGGCTTGGAAAATGAGTGCATATGGAAAACTGAAACAGGAAGTTTTAGACAGGGAGATCACATTTGTTTTATCATGATCTAGATATGCATTTGTAAAAGTCATGTATGTGTATGTATATGTATGTGTGTACATAAGGTTGGTTTAACAGGGAAGCAAATACCCTGCAGGCAAAACCTGTGAATTCAGCATATCAATATTACTGCTGCATACCCAGTGCATCTTGGGGCAAATGGTCACACTGAAAGAAAGGGATCTGCATACAGTTATCCATGGAGTAATGCATTGCTAAACTATGCACTTTTGACAAGTAAGTTGTTTTCATAATTATGTTGTTATGTATTAGGTGAAAGATTACTGATCTTCAATGCAGGAATGTAATTTTCCATAATTACAATATCTGTTTTTTTCTATAGGAATTAATGCATCCTTATACACTATTTTATTATTTTATTATTTTTACCTCTTAGTTTTTGTAATTTTCTTTTTTTTTTCCTTTTTTCTTAAGTGTGGTGTCTTAAAAGTAGAATGGAATCCTCAGTATGCTTGTAGTTTCATTTGTCATAGGAATTCTGAACCCCGCTTCCTCAAGAAAAATCACAGTATAATATCAAGTTTCAAAGACCTTGACAGAGGGAAGAAATGGCCTGATGGGAATCTCATGAAGTTCAGCAAATGGAAATGGAAGGTCATCTTACCTAGGGAGGAACGTTAGTCCCAGGACAGGCTGGAAACCACTTGGGTAGAAAGCAGCTTTGCAAAAGAGGACGTCAGAATTTCAGTGGAAAAAAAGGATATGAGGCAGGGATGTGACTGCACAACAAGGAAGGGAGCTCAGCACCACAGGCTGCCTTAGGAAGGGCACTGCCAGCAGGTGGAGGGGCAGAGATTGTGCCTCCCCTCTGCTCAGCCCTGATGAGATGTGTCTGCAGTGCTGGGTCCAGTTCTGGGCTCCTGGCGTGAGAAGGACAGGGATTTACTGGAGTGGTGCCACCAAAGGGCCACAAAGATGAGTGAGGGCTGGAGCATCTGTTGTATGAGGAGGGGAGAGTGAGGGTCTGAGGAAGAGGAGGTCAGGGAGGTGTTATCAAGGCACACTAACAAGAGGTAGTAAATAAAATGGAGGCAGGCTCTTTGCAGCGGTGGGAGGTGACACAAAGAGGGACAACAGACACACATTCAGCTACTGGAGATTTCATTTAAGCATAAGAAAAAATCTCTACTGTGATGGTGGTCAAGTGTTGAAACAGATTTTCCAGAAAGGCTGTGGAGACTCCATCCTTGGAAATATTCAAAACTTGGGGGTCCTGGGCAGCCTGCTTTAGCTGACCCTGCTTGAGGAATGGGGTTGGACTCTGGAGATAATGTGCAGAGGTCCCTCCTAAACTCAACCACTGCGTGTCTTTTTAATACCATTTTAAAATATTTTGGAATCATATCCCTTTAATTTCATTATTTGACTATTCTTTTGATCTCTGATCTGTTTGAGCCTGTCTCAAGTTCAGAATGGCTTCTAATAGAAAAATAAACTTTACCAAACTCCCTCATCCATAAATACTTAATGGTCAAAAGCAGTTAAATTCTAACTTCTATGGATTTTTTAAAAATTGATCCAAGAAATTAGCAACTTGTCCAAAATGATAAATAGTGCCCTAGTCACATCTGGAATTAGAACTTGTGTTCTTCACTCAGGACCACAGTGATCTAACTGTGGTCAGATATAAATGTTGTTTTTCTGTGCAATGACCATGTTGTGAGAGAGCGCTGCTGGTACAGACTGAGAACTAGGTTTTTCCTTCCATAAAGTAGCTACAGTTAGCTAAAATTGAAAATTTCAGAAAACAAAATTCATCTTGAGTATTTGTATCTTGAATACAGATAAATGCATCACTGAATTTGCATTAAACAGCACAAGAAACTCCAGTAAGAATCCTAAAGTCAAGTGGGTTTGAAATTCATTGAAAGGGTAAAATATGTCATTTGAAGATCAATTTAAAAGATATTGTTATTGCTGAAGATTGCAGTGAGCAACTTTATTTTTTTGCCAGAGTTAGCCAGCAAAGCAAGCCCAGCACATGAAGAGTGTGACACAATGATTGCTTTTTACAGAGTTCCCAATGCCACAGCCTCAGTTATAATTCTAAATGGTTGTGCATGACATCACACTAAACAAAGTATATAAAACAACTCAATTTCACTGCTAAAAATACATTAACCTTTTAGCAGGACTAGAGAGAATCCTGCTAGATCCTAGCACTTTTAGCAGAGTGTCTGATTATTCTCTTCATCTGAAATTGCTAGATGAGAATATCTAGTCTGATTTCAGGCTAGTTTAAGTGGTTACAATCACAGAAGGCCTCATTGAAAATGATGCAAGCTTTTATTTCTGTTTGTCACCCTCCAGCCAGAAAGGTAGCACTGGGAGCGTTCAGTGAGCAGTATTAAAGACTTCAAAAGACCCCACACATCTTCTATTTTTATATACAAATAGAACTATTCTAGCTATTAATATTTTTGTTTTCATTTTTATTATGTTCTCCTGATTTAATGATATTTAAGGAAGGGGTGTCTTTTTTCTTTCTTTCTCACTTCTGATGATGATGCATTTATTTTTAAGGTAGAAACAGACATATTTGTATAGAGAAATGATGTAAACAAGTATTGCTCACTAATTTGATGCTTGTAATGTGCGAGGAGAGAGCCACATACAGAGTCATAAGAAGTTCAGTTCTTTAGGTAAGGATGTAAGATAGAGATGTAAGTAATAGCACTTTATCCATCATAAAATTTCAAAATGGCTCAGAGGCACATCCCTGCTGCAGCCGTTGCAGACCCTGTAATGGCATTAAGCTCTGACTCAGGGTGATTCTTTCCACAGAAGATTCTGGCAGGAACTGTAGTTCTGGTAGTAACCTGAATAGGAGGATAAATAGCTTGAATATTAATGAATTGTACGTGATGCAAACACTCCAGGGTGAACCCAAGCAGGACAGGAAATATGTTTCTTTCTCAATTCTTTTCACACTAGGCTTTTTCAGACAAAAACCTCTGGTACTCTGCCAGAACCCCCTCTGAACACTACAACTTTAACCCCATATGGTATTTATACTTATTCTGATTATTCACTTGAACTGATTCTTATTATTTTATATTTTCAGCTGCTGGGTGAAGACAGTGTACATATATTTGCCAGTGTCTTTAGTATTTCTGGAGCAAGCTGAAATGTTTTTTAGGATATGATATGAATTCTCACTATCTATCCTTCATGGAAAAAAATAAAATTGAGGTCTAGTACTGCTCATAAGAAAAAGAAAGTGGGGTAAAAAAACCCTCAGTGTTCCTTTATGATAATCTGCCCATCCAATTGATGCCAGCTGCGTTTTTTCCAGTAATATCCAGGAGGGGTGGATACTTGCTGGTTCTCAGTGTTGATTCTCAAGCTGTGTGTGGGGTCTGTCCATTCTCTGATCACTTTCACTGACCTTCTCTGAAACATGAACAGATTTACACTACTGACTGAATCAAGGATTAGGCCTCTGTGTTGTCAAACAAAAATAATACTGAAACATTACATCCGTGTAGCACATCCCCACGTGTATCGCAAACTTTCCCAGCTGTAGCAGAATTTCACCATGTGTTTCAGAAAATATCCTGTGTGGTTCTTTTGTCTCTCTGTGTGTATGTATATGAATCTATTACTTTCCTAGAATTGGGACAGGGAATAAAATCAGATTTACCTTAGTCTGGCTTTGTGAACCATATACAGGAAAAAGTGGTATAAAGACAGGTCATAGTGCTGCATGTTCATGGGCTGCATTAAATACCTGATGATTTTATAGAACACCCCACCAACACTGCTTTGAAGTTTGTGAATGTATTTATGACATCTTTGTTATAATTCAAAGGCAGCAATTGAAAATCCATTGTCTTCT